>NW_027253106.1:1882500-2196250 GCF_044704955.1 Pristiophorus japonicus | reverse complement strand
ACAGATCAAATTCAGACGTTCCGCTTTAACTAACACATCGTAGCACAATTCTGCAACAAAGTAGGGACAGGTCTGATAAATACTTGGATAGATGTTTTAATACCAGTTGTACAGGCTGTACCTATTAGTCGAGGTTGTCGCTGCCTTCATTCAGCATTCTATCTGCTATTGTTTCCTTGGAGCAGAGGAGGCTGATGGGCGACAGCATTAAGGTGAATAAAATTAGGAGGGGCCTCGATCGTGTTGATTAAAAGGGCCAATGTCCCATAGTAGAAGGGTCAACAACCAGGAGGCATAAATTAAAAGTAATTCGTATAAGGGTTAACGAGAATTAAAAGGGAACATTCTTCAACCAGATATGTGTGGGTATCGGAAGTTACTGCCTGAAAGTGTGGTGGAGGGAGAAACCCTCACCACATTTCAAAAGTACTTAGATGTTAATTTGAAATGCCGTAAAGTGCACGGTTACACAGCGAAAACAGGATATTTTTTGGCCGGTGCAAATGCGATGGGTCGAAAAGGACACCTTCCATGCTGTAAACTTGTATGATTATATCATTATCGGTTAGCTTTACTTACATGATGCAAAACATGGCGATTGGCAAATTAATGGTGTTTCCAGTGATAAAACGTTCATGCAAGCTGGGGCTCGAACTCAGGAACCTGAGATAAAGAGTTTTATGAGGGTAACTGTTCGCGGAGCTTTGGTTCGAAACGCGGCATTTTGTATACCAGTGAAGGGCGTTGAACCACTGATGATGCTGCATTCGCCGCCTTCAGACAGCAGTTGCTGATTGGAGAGTGCGGGCTCGGAATGATGGGCCTTGTCCCGCCATCACTCACTCTGGAGCTGGGGAAGAGCGATTCGTCGATGGGTTTGTTTGTGGCTTTGATCTTCGATGCGGCGCGGCAGGATCCGTTAATAACTCTCACAGCTGAACTGAATGCACGGAATGTGCAGATTTGAGATGGGGTTTCTTCACCGTCAGGGCTGCAAACTGGAGTGAGTGAGAAACACTGGTAGAAATTCAGTTTGTACATAACTGTGCAGATAAATCAGCAAATGCAACAACGTCATGAGACACTGCATTCTGTTAATTTTGAACCACGAATATGAATTATTCAACTTGTTTTAATCATTAATGGAACACATTTGTAAAATATTTCCGTCTGGTTTTGAACTGGGGACTTTTCGAGTGTTTGGTAAACGTCACAACCACTACACTACAGAAACGCTGTGGTAGTGTTGATGTTGGGAACATAACTAGAGCTTTAAGCTAAACAACTGCCTGACACTTCAGGAGCTTGCGTTGTGAGTATAGAGTGACGGTGCTGTATTGAGCAACGTTTTGAGTGCGGCAAGAATTGATCCCGTGTTTCTCTGTCTTTATACGTAGGAACAGGAGTGGCCATTCCTCATCAAGTGGTTAGAATTTGGACAACACTGCTTAAAAGGGCGGAGGAGGCAGACTCAATCTTATCTTTCAAAACGGAGTTGGATAAGTATCCGAAGGAATAAAATTGCACAGCTGCGGGTAAATGACAGGGCGGGTGAGACTGGTTGAGATTTGGGATGGACTCGACGGGCAATTCACTTATTCTGTGATTCTATAAGTTATAGGCACATTTAATAGTGTGCATGGAAGCAGAATATTGCAAAGCGACATGAATTGAGTCGGCAGAGCTGGAGGTATCTGATTCAGAAGATTCGGTGCGCGATAATTCGGGTTGAATTACTTTAAAAAGCATCATTTTTGTTTTGTGAAGTTTCGGTCAAATAAATGTTTGTGAAAGGAATTTTTGGGTGAAAGGGACTCAAGATTTAATCTTCCTTCTGGATGTTGGCGTCATATTTCTTCTCGATGTTATTCTTCCAGAATGTATATTTTCTTTGCTGTTTCACAATAACGATTCTCTTCCTTTACAGTCCATCTCACTATATCCCCAGTCTAATGTATTGTTACCAGCAATGAACATTTTGAAGCAGACCACCAAAGCACAGTGTCTAAAATGGTTTTAAGAGGTAAATTGCAGAGCAGAGACAAATTATTTTATTGAAGACTCTCCTTCAGTTAACATTTCTTTAGTTGTGCAAATGAAGATCATCAGTTCATTAAAAATGTTTTCCCGTGAAAGCAGGATAACATTTAACGATGATACATTCTCTCCAGTATGAAAGGCACTGGTTAATCAGGACAGTCCGCACGATTTGTAAAGGAATGGTCGCGTTTGACTAACTTGAATGCACTTTTGGAGGAGGTCACCAGGAGGGTCGATCATTAGTGCCTACGATGTAGTGTATATGGATTTTATTAATGCTTTCGCTAAGGTCCTAGATGGCAGACTAGTGATGAAAGTAAAATCCCATGGGATCCAGGGCAAAGTGGCAAATTGGATCCAAAATTTGTTCAGACGCAGGAAGCAAAGGTTGATGTTTGATGGGAGTTTTTGTGACTGCAAGGATGTTTCCAGTGGGGTTCCGCAGTTTTCAGTGCTAGGTCCACTGCTTTTTGTGGTATTTTTCAATTATCTAAACTTGAATATCGGGGTTATGATTAAGAAGCCTTCAGGTGGTCGTAAAATAGGCAGTGTCGGTGATAATGAAGAAAACAGATGGAGACTGCAGGAAGATATTAATCAACTGGTAAGGTGGGCAGAAAAGTGGGAAATGGAATTTGAATCGGAGACGTGTGACATCGAGCATTTGTGGATGGCTAACTACGAAAGGAAATAAACATCGACTGTAAGACATTGAGAAGTGTAGAGGAGCAAAGGGCACTGTCAATGCATGGTCAAAGGTGCCTGAATGTAGCTGGCCAGTTGGATAAGTTGGTTCAGACGGCATACAGAATGTTTCCAGTTATTGGCAGAGGCATGACATTGAAGTGCAAGTGGGTTATGCTAGAACTGTATACAATTTTGATTAGCCCACAGCTGGAGTACTGCGTGGAGTTCTGGTCACCGCATTGAAGGAAGCACGTGATTGTGCTGAAGAGGGTACAGAGGAGATTTATGTAGAATGTTTCCGGGAGTGGAGCAACTTTGTTATGAGGACAGATTGGATCGGCTCGGTTTGTTTCCTTGGAACAGAGGAGGCTGATGGGCGACAGCATTAAGGTGTAAAAATTAGGAGAGGACTAAATATTGTTGATTAAAAGGGCCTCCTTGCCATAGGTGAGTTGTCAACAAGCAGTGGGTATTATTTAAAAGTAATTAGTACAAGGGTTAAAGGAGTTTTGAAGGGAACATTATTCATGCAGATGTTTGTGGGGGCCTGGAACTCACTGCCTGAAAGTTTGGTGCAGGCAGAAACATTCATCCCATTTCCAAAGTACTTGGATGTGAACTTGAAATGCAGTAATGTGCAGGGTTACACACCTAATACTGGACATGTGTTGGCAGGTGCGGATACATTGGGTCATAAAGGACTCCTTCCATGCTGTAACTTTCTATGATTATATAATTGTCGGTTCGCAATACTTTCATGATGCAAAACGAGGCGATCAGCTAATTAATGGTGTTTGCAGTGAAAAAATGTTCGTGCAAGCTGGGGATCGAACTACCAATATGAATTATTCAATTTTTTCTACTAATTAATGGAACACGTTTGCAAAATGTTTCCATTCGGTTTCAAACCTGGGACCTTTAGCGTGTTCGGCAAACATGATAACAACTGCACTATGGAAACGCTTGTCAGAAGTAGCGTTGGGAACATAACCAGAGCTTTAATCTCAACAGCTGGACTACACTTCTGGAGCTTGCGTTACGAGAAGAGGAAGTCGATGCCATATTTAGCAAGGTTTTGAGTATGTCAGCAATTGATCTCTTGTTTCTCAGACTTTGTACATTGGACCAGGAATGGCCATTGTTCATCAAGTGGTTAGAAATGGAATACACTGCTTTAAATTGCAATGGAGGCAGACGCAATCTTATCTTTCAAAAGGCATTTGGATAAGTATCTGAAGGAATGAAATTGCACAGCTGCGGATAAATGACGGGGAAGTATGATGAGTTGAGAGTTGACATGGGCTAGACGGGCCGAATGTGTTTCTTCCATGATTTAACCATTCATTTATTCTGCAATTATATAAGTTAGTGGCACATTTAATAGCGTGCATGGATACATAATATTAAAAAGGGACATGGATTGAGACGGCTTAAATAGAGGCATCAGATTCAGAAGATTCGGGAGCTTGAAAATTCGGGTTTAATCACTTTGTAAGGAACATTTTTCTTTTGTGAAGCTTTGGTCAGAGAAATGTTCGTGAAGTAATTTTTAGCAGGACGGGAGTCAGCATTTCATCTGCTTTCTGTCTATGGGGTCACATTTCTTTTCGGAATTATTGTGTTCCTAACACAGTTGTGACTGTACACAGGGAGGTTAAAGTAACAGTGATCTCAGTCTTTATTAAGACACTCCAGAGTGAGGAACAGGCCCGAGGGGCCAGCTTATATACTGTGCTCGCAAGGGATGCTGGGATCCCTTGGGTCTTCAGTGGATGCGCTCCCTGGTGGTGAAACATGGGAGTGCATGCTTTGTCGAAACACAACACCACTCCCCGCCTCCCCCCAAAGTCAAATTGAAAACTATTTACAAGGTGAGGCGGTCGGGAGCCTTTCCTTACCTGGTGGCGGTACAAATGTCTGTTCTGGTGTGATGGCTGTGCCCTCGCTGGGTTGGCGTGTTTTTGGCCCTGCAGGGTTGCAAATTGAGCCTGGCCTTGCTGGGATGATGGGCGTGATGTGTTCGATTTCCTATTCCGGGGTGGTGTACTCGATTCTTTGGGTGTCTGTTGTAGGCTCGAAAAAGGTGATGTATGCTGTGGGTTGCTCAGGGCAGTCTGTGAACCGCAGCCTCGTTTGGTCCAGGTGAATTCTGCAAATTTGTCCATTGTATAGTTTGACTACAAACGCCCTACTCCGTTCATTAACTGTCACCATGCCCGCGATCCACTTGGGACCATGTCCATAGTTTAGTACATACACAGGGTCATTCAGATCAATTTCCCATGACAAACTGGCGTGACCATTGCTCACATTTTGTTGACGCTGCCTGCTCGCGTCCTGATAATGCAGGTTGGGTGGAACCAGCGAGCGTCTGGTTTTAAGTGTCCTTTTCATGAGGAGCTCAGCCGGGGGCACACATGTGAGCGAGTGTGTCTCGTGCCCCAGTTGAGCAGTACTCGGGGCAGGAGGGTTTAGTTTGCGGCTTCTGTAACTCGTTTAATGATGTGTTTGATTATTTGTACTGCCTGCTCTGCCTGACCATTGTCTGCTGGTTTAAACGGGTCCGACGTGACATGTTTGATCCCATTACGGGTCATGAATTCTTTAAATGTGGCACTGGTGAAACAGGGCCCGTTTTAACTGACCAGTATGTCAGGCTGGCCGTGGGTGCCAAACATGACCCTCAGGCTTTCAATAGTGGTGGTAGCGGTGCGTGCCGACATAACTTCACATTGAGGTCTCACACACGGAGCCCACTGTAGGCAATGTGTGAGTGAGTGTGTCAGTATTCACCCTGATCTCAGGCCTCACACAGGGACCTCCGTGTAGAAAGTGTGTGAGTCAGTGTATTAATATTCACCATGATCACAGGCCTCACACAGGGATCCAAATGTAGACAGTGTGTGAGTAAGTATGTTAATATTCACCTGATCACAGGTCTCACACAGCGAGCCCAATGCAGACCTGTGTGAGTGAGTGTGTTAATATCACTGCGATCTCAGGCATCACACAGGGAGCCCAGTGTAGACAGTGTGTATGAGTGTGTTAATATTTACTCTGATCACAGGCCTCACACAGGGAGCCCAGTATAGAGAGGTTGTGAGTGAGTGTGTTAATATTCATCCTGATCACATGGAGCCCAGTGTCGACAGTGTGTGAGTGAGTTTGTTAATATTCACCCAGATCACATGCCTCACACAGAGATCCCAGTGTAGGCAGTGTGTGACTGAGTTTGTTAATATTCACCCTGATCACATGCCTCACACAGAACTCCCAGTGTAGACAGTGTGTGAGTGAGTATGTTAATATTCACACTGTTCACAGGTCTCATACCTGGAGCCCTGTGTGGACAGTGTGTGAGTGAGTGTGTTAATATTCACCCTGATCACAGGCCTTCTGTTGCCAAGCTCTGGAATTCCCTGCATAAACCTCTCCATTTCTCCACTTCTCCATCATCCTTCAAGACGCTCCTTAAAATCCATACCTTTGAAGAAGCTTTCAGTCACCTGACCTAATTTTTCCTGATATGTCTCGGTGTGAAATGTTTTATCTCATAACACTTCTGTGAAGCGCCTTGGATGATTCACTGTGATAAAGGCGCTAAGTAAATTCAAGTTATTGTTATTTTGAAATCGACCGTCTTGAAATGAACCCTGGACCTTTATTTGATGTTATTATGGCCTCATTAAACTACGTCGCTGCTTATAGTGATACGTGTAACTGCACCTCTCTGCTCCTCTACCCCGTTCAGTAATGGCAACTTGCGCTACTGAATCGCCTAACACATAATTGTTCATTTAAGAAGTTGTCCCAACTGGCAATCTCATGAGTCAACTGTGCGAGTGTAAATGTGTCTCTGGGTAAATGCGTGCCTGGCTAAGTATAGGTTTATGTGAGTGTGAATGTATGTATGAGTGTGTGAGTGTATTTCTGCGTAAGTGTTTGTGAGTGTGTTAATGTGTGTGAGTGTTTGAGTGTGTGCCTGGGTAAATGAGCGTGTGAGTGTGTAAGTGTGTGAGTGTGTAATTATTTGTCTGGTTAAGCGTGTGTGAGTGTGAGTGTGCTATTGTGTGTGAATGTGTGAGTATATGACTGAATTAGTGTGTATGTGGTTAAGGATTATGAGTATGAGTGTGTTATTGTGTGTGAGAAAATGTACATGTGTCTGTGTAAGTGTGTGTGTGGGTAATTGCTGGCTGGTGTACAACGGTCATCACACATTATAAAATCCACGCACAAGCATCTTCCACCCATGAAGATTTTGTTTGGACCTGGAATTTTAGTTCCTTCTTTGAAACACCTGTGAACGTTTTGAAGTGGAAGCAAGTCATCCTCAATTCGAGTGATTGCCTATGATGGATGGAATGTGCGGGTAAGTGTGTGTGTGTGTGTGTGTGTGTGTCACTATGTAAGTGCTTAAGTGTGTGCCTGGGTAAGTGTGTGAGTGTGAGTGTGAGTGTATTATTGTTTGTGAGTGTGTACCTGGGTAAGTGTGTGTGTACAAGTGTGTGTGAGTGTCTAAGTCTGGGCGTGTGTAAGTGTGTGAACGTGTGTCTGTAAGTGTGTGAGTCTGTGATTGTGTAGGTCTGTGATTGTGATTGTGTGAGTGTGTAAGAACGTGTATGGATAAGTGTGTGACTCCTTACATCTGTGAGTGTGTGTGTGCATGAGTGCACAAACATGTGAGCATGTAAGCGCGTGCCTGGGTAAATGTGTGCGTGTGTAAATGTGTTAATGCGTGAGTGTGTTTCTGGGTAATTGTGTGAGTGTGTAATTGTGTGTATGGCTATAGGTGTGAGAGTGTAACTCTCTGAATGTATGAGTGTGTAAATGTGTAAGTGTGCAGGTGTGTGCCTGGGTAAGTGTTTGAGTGTGTAAGTGTATGAGTATGTGAATTTGTAAGTGTGTGCGAGTGTCTGTGTGTGCACATGTGTATGCGTGAGTATTCATCTTGGTAAGGGCGTAAGTGTGCAATCTTTGAGTATATGCCTGTGTAAATACGTGAGTGTGTAAGATTGTGAGTATATAATTCTGTGCCTGGGTGTGTGGGTGAGTAAGTGCGTGACTTTGTGAATGTGTACGTTTTGAAGTGTGTGTCTGTGTGTGTGTAAGTCTGTGAGTGTGTAAGTGTGTGTGTCAGTGTGTAAGAGTGTGTGTGAGTGTGTGTGTAATTGTTTGTGTGAATGTGTGTGTGAATGTGTGTATGAGTGTGTTTGTGAGTGTCTGCGTGTGAGTGTGTGTTTGCAACATTGTGTCTGGGTAAGTGTGTGAGTGTGTAAGTGTGCAAGTGTGTAAGTGTGTGTCTGGATATGTGTTTGAGTGTGTATGTCTGTGAGATTGTGACTGTGAGATTGTGACTGTGTGTGTGTGTGTGTGTGTGTGTGAACTGCACGCAGATTTGGATCACCTCCTGACTCTCGAAGCCTTTTCACCATCGTCTTTGTTCAAGAGCAGAGTGCAATGGAGGACACAACAGTTGGCCGGCTGGGGAAACTCAGCATCAGGCGAGACAAAACAGATTGCCAATTCACTTTTCCAACAACGAAACTCGGAAAATATTGACTTCAATCTTCGTGGACCAATGCAAGTATTATTTGAGATGTGGACTAAACTGGTTGTTCCAAGAGATGGCTATAATGACAGGACTTTCCATTCTTAGATCGTGCAGTATATGTGCAGCGTTCCGCATTGGATATTTGAAAATTGCTGATGTTAGTGGAGTGGTCAACAAACAGTGGGCAAAAATTAAAATTCATTAGTATTATGGTTAAAGGGGATTTCAAGGGAGCAATCTTCATCCAGATGGTTGTGGGGGTCTGGAACTCACATCCAGAAAGTGTGGTGGAGTCAGAAACTCTCAGCACATTTAAACAGTTCTTGGGTCTGCTTTTGAAATGCAGTAAGGTGCAGAGTTACACTCCTAAAACTGGACATTTGTTCGTTGGTGCAGATAGGATGGGCCATTCAATCTGCTGTAAATTCTCTGATTATGTAATTATCGATTACCATTACTTTCATGATGCAAAAAGAGGCGATCGGCGAATTAATGGTGTTTCCAGTGAAAACATGTTTGTGCAAGCTGGGGCTCCACCTCAGGAACCTAGATTTAAAGTGTTATAAGGCTGCTGTTCGGTGTACGTGGAGCTTTGGCTCGACACGTGGCATTTTGCAGCCCAGTGAAGGGCGGTAGACTGCTGTTTGAGGGTGCCTTCGCCGCTTTCGGCAGGCATCGTCTGATTGGAGAGTGTGTGATCAGAATGTTGATCCTTGTTCGCCCTCACTCACTCTGGAGCTGGGGAAGAACGATTAGTCGTTTGTTTGTGGCTTTGATTTTCTGTTGTGAAGTGTGGCGGCGCGGCAGAATCCTTTAATAATCTCTCGCAGCTGAACTGAATGCACATCTTTGAGATAGGGTTTCGCCACCGTCTGGGCTGGAAACAGGAGGGAGTCAGAGAAACTGTGTAGAGTTTGAATGTGTACAGAACTGTACAGAGAAATCAGCAAATGCAACAGCGTCGTGAGGCCCTGCACTCTAATAATATTGAACAACTAATATGAATTATTCCATTTTTGCTAAACATTACTGGAACACGTTTCAAAAATGTTTCTGCTCTGTTTCGAACCAGGAACATTTTGCCTGTAATGCGAATGTGACAAACTACACTACGGAAACGCTGTGGTAAAAGTAGCGTTGAGAACATAACGAGAGCTTTAACCTCAACAGCTGGACTACACTTCAGGTACTTGCCTTACGAGAATAGAATGAAGGTGCTGTATTTTGAAAGGTTGTGATCCTGTGGCTGCAATTGATCCCGTGCTTGACAGACTTTATCGATAGGAACAGGAGGTGGCCATTTCGCCGCAAGTGGTTAGAATCTCGAAGACATTGCTTTAAGGGACGGTGATGGCAGACTCAACCTTATCATTCAAAAGGCAGTTGGATCAGTATCTGAAGGGAAAGAAATGCAAAGCTGCGGTTGAATGACGAGTGAGTGGGACTAGTTGAGTGTTGGCATGGGACCGATGGGCCGAATGGCCTTCCTCCCTGCTGTAACCATTCCCTTATTCTGTGATTCTATGAGTTAGTGGCACATTTTTAGTGTGAATGGAAGCAGAATATTGCAAAGGGACATGGATTGAGTCGGCACAACTAGAGGCATCTGATTCAGAAGATTCGGGTGCGCGAAAAATAGGTTTAACGACATTGAAAGGAACATTTTTGTTTTGTGAAATTTTGGTCAGAGAAATGTTGGTGTACAGAAATTTTCGCAGAAATGGTGTCAGCATTTCATCTTCTTTCTGGCTATCGCAGTTATCGTGTTACTACAAGAGATGAGACTGCACACATGGAGATTTAATTAATAGTTACCTTAGTCTTTATTAAGACACTCAAGAGTGAGAAACAGGCCTCAGGGTCTGGCTTATATGCAGTGCTCCCAAGGGATGTTGGGATTCCTTGTAACCTCAGCGGATGCCTTCCCTGCTGGCGGAACATGGGAGTGTATGCTTTGTCGATACACAACATCACTCCCCCTCAAAGTCAAATGGAAGTCTATTTACAAGGTGAGGCGATCGGGAGCCTTTATTTTCCTGGTTGACCGACTGAGTACAAATGTCTGTTCTGCTGTTTTGGCTTTGCCCTCGCTGGGCTGGCGTGTTGTTGGCCCTGCAGGGCTGCTGGGTGTGCCTGGCATTGCTGGGATGTTGGGCATGATGGGTTCGATTTACTAGCTCGCGGTGGTGTCGTTGATCCTTTGGGATCTGTATTGTTGGCTCGAAAAAGATGGTGTCTGCTGTGGGTTATTCAGAGCCGTCTGTGAACCGCGGCTTCGTTTGGTCCAGGTGTTTTCTGCAAATTTGACATTGTCTAGTTTGATTACAAACTCCCTACTCCCTTCATTTGCTATCACCGTGCCCGACATCCACTTGGGACCATGTGCATAGTTTAGCACATACACATGATCATTCAGATCATTTCCCGTGAAACATTGGCGCGACCATCGTTTTATATTTTGTTGCTGCCGCCTGCTCTCTACCTGATCATGGAGGTTAGCGTGAACCAGCCAGAGTCTGATTTTTAGTGTGCTTTTCATGAGTAGCTCAACCGGAGGCACACCTGTGAGCGAGTGTGTCTCGTGCTGTAGCTCAGCAGTACTCGGGACAGGTGGGTTTGTAGTGAGGCTTCTGCGACTCATTTAAGGCTCTGTTTGATTGATTGTACTGCCCGTTCTACCTGCCCATTGGAGGCTGGTTTAAACCGGACCGAGGTGACATGCTTGATCCCATTGCGGGTCATGAATTATTTGAATTCGTAACTGGTGAAACATGGCCCGTTGTCACTGACCATTATGTCACGCAGGACGTGGGTGACAAACATGGCCCTAATGCTTTCAATGGTGGCGGTGGCGGTGCTTCCCGACATAATTTCGCTTTCAATTCATTTTGAAAAATCATCCACCATCACCAGGAACATTTTACCGAGAAACGGGCCCGCATAACCGACATGGATCCTTCACCATGGTCTGGAGGGCCAGGACCACAAATTTAGTGATGCCTTTTGGCGTGTTGCTCAAATGAGCACACACGCTGTATTGCCGTACACAGGACTCTAAAAGTCAGAGTCAATAGCGAGCCACCAGACGTGGGATCTAGCTACAGCTGTCAACATTACAATACCCGGGTGTGTACTGTTGAGATCAGAGTTGAACGTCTCCCTGCCCTTTTTATAGCAAGACACGGCTACCCCACAACGAGTACCTACAGAAACTATGGAATTATCACTGGAATCAATGGTATTAGTTACAGAAACCGCTGTATTAGCTACAAAAGCGGGATCATTCCCTCCAGAAACAGGTAAATTAGGAGTCGGTGAAACATGGGAATTCCCTCCAGGAACATGGAAATTAGGAGCCGCAGAAAGAGGAGAAGAAGGAGCCACAGCAACACGGAAATTAGCGCAGAAACAAGCGAATTAGCGTCAGAACCAGGAGAATAAGCCTCAGAAACTGTGGAATTAGGTCTTGAAAGATGAAAGTGGAGTTACAGAAACTGATAAATTTGCAGCTGCAGAAACAGTGGAATTAGCTTCAGAAATAGGGCAATGGGGAGCTGCAGAAACACGGGAAGCGAGCTCCAGGAACACAGGAATAATCATAGTACAGAGCAATTAGCAACAGAAACAGGGGAGTTACTTCCGGAAGCAGATGCAATAGGAGATCCACATTCTGCGATAATAGGAATATAAGAAAAAAGATGAGCTCCAGGATGAGGGGATTTAGCTCGAAGAACAGGCTAATTGCGAGCTGCAGTGAGCAGAATTAGGAGTTCCTGGAAAACTGGAATTAGTTCAGAAATATGGGTATTCGCAACAGAAACAAGTGAACTAGGTCTAGAAAGATGAGAATAAGCAGTTACGGAAACAGCCCAATTGTGCACTGCAGAAACTAGGGAATTATGTGTATCAGAAACACGGGAATTTGTTCAGTAGAGCGGAAGTAGCTCCAGAAACAAAAGAGTTACATTTAAAAAATGAAGAACTTGCTCAAGAAACAGGTAAATTTACTTTTCCTGTAGCAGGATTAGGAGAGCGCACCATAAGCAGAATAATTCGGAGCTAAATATAACGGGGAATTGGTAGCCACATAAAAAGCACAATTAGATTTTTCATAAACAGTGCAATTTGAAGCTCCAAAAGCAGGGGAATAATATCTCCACAAATAACTGAAATAGCTCCAGAAACAGGTTAACTAGTACCTGCATAACCTGGGGTGGTCGGAGCTCCAGCACCAGCGGCATTCGGAGTTCAAATAAAATGGGATTTAGCAGCTCCAAGAACATTGAAACGCACCACAGAACAAGCGAAATAGCTCCAGAAACAGGGGAAATCGGATATTTCTAAGTACAAAAATTAATTCCATAACTCGCGGAATTAGCTACAGAAATGGTGGAGTTAACTCCACAAAATAGGTAATTAAGTGCTCCACGACACCGGAATTAGTTGCTCCAATATGGGGGGAATTATGTCCAGAAATATCGCGATTAGCGACAGAAAGAGGGAGAATCAGGGGCTCCAGAAACAGAGGACTTTTCAGCTGCAGAAACAAAGTGATTAGCTCGAGGAACAGAGGAAGAATCTCCAGAAACAGAACAATTAGGAGTTCTACAGACTGGGAAATCAGCAGCTCCAGAAACAGCGCAATTATTTCCAGAAACATGGGAATTGTATTTATAAAGAGCAGAGTTAGATCTATAAAGAGTAACATTAGCTGTCCCTGCAGCAGGGGAATTAGGAGAGCGCACTATAAGTAGGACATTTCGGATATATATATATATATATATATATAAATCCAGTAAAAACATTAAAATGAAAATTAGCTGCTTCATATCAGCGCAATTTGGAGCTCCAGAAAAATGACAATTCGGAGCTCAGCAAACAAATCAGAATCTCCAGATAGTGGGGAAATAGGACTTCCAGAAACTAAGGTTTTTTCACCGGAATCAAACGTATTAGCTCCCGGAACAGCTGAATTAACTGCAGACACAGGCGAATTCCATCCAGGAACAGGGAAATTAGGAGTCCATAAAAGACGGGAAGCAGAAGGTCCAAGGAACATGGGAATTAGCGCAGAATCAAGGGAATTAGCACCAGAATTAGGAAAATTAGGTCTAGAAATTGTACAATTAGGTCTTGAAAGATGAATAGAAAGAGTTGCAGAAACTGTTAATTAGCAGCTCCAGAAACAGAGGAATTAGGAGCTCCACAAAAACAGTGAAATTTGCAGCTCAAGGAAGAGGGGAAGTTCCTCCAGAAAGAGCGCAATTAGTTCCAGTAGAAGGGTAATTGCGTTTAGAAAGAGCAGAGTTAGCTGTACAAAGAAGTGACTTAGCTGCCCCGGAACAACAGGGGATTTACGACAGCGCAGCATAAACAGGACGTTTCGTATATATAAATATATATATATATACAACGATTGGACACGTAAATATGACAATTGGTGCTTCATAAACAGCGCAATTTGGAGCTCCAGGAAAAGGACAATTAGGAGCTCCACAGGAAATAACCGAAGAAAAAAAGGAATGCGCTCAAAAACTGCTGAATTAGCTCAAGAAACATCGCATTCGGAGTTCCACAATCGTGGATATTAGGAACTCCAGAAAAAAGATGAGCTCCAGAAACAGTGGAATTAGCTCCAGGAAGAGCGGACAAAGGAGCTGCAGAGAGGGGAATTAATAGTTCCAGGAATTCAGGAATTAGTTCAGAAACATGTGTATTAGCTCCAGAAACAGTGCAATTAAGTCAGGAATGATGATAATTATGTACTGCAGAAACTGCCGAATTGGGCATTGGAGCAACTGGGGAATTAGGAGTTGCAGAAAGACAGCAATTTGTTCAGCGCAGCGGAAATAGTTCCATAAACAAAGGAATTACGATTAGAAATAAAAGAGTTTTCTAAAGAAAATGATAAACTAGCTATTTCTGCAGGAGGGGAATTAGTAGAGCGCACCATAAGCAGAATAATTCGGAGCAAAGTTCATCGGGGAAATGGCAGCCTTAGAAAAAGCACAATATGGTGCAATACAATCAGTGCAATTTGAAGGTCCAGAAACAGGGGAATTAGGATATCCAAAACAAGACAAATAGCTCCAGAAACAGGGGAAGTAGGACCTGCATAACCTGCGGTGGTAGGAGCTTCTGCAACATCGGCATTCGCAGCTCACTTAACATGGGATTTACCAGCTCCGAGTACTTTAAAACCAACCCGGTACAAGGGAAATAGCTCCAGAAACAGGGGAAATACGATATTCTCATTTACAGGCATTAATTTCACAAACCGCAGAATTAACTCCAGAAATATTGGAGTTAACTTCGCAAACTGGGGAATTAAGTTATCCAGAAGCATAGGAATTATGAGCTCCAGAAAGTAGGGAATTATGTCCAGAAATATAACAAAAGCAAATGCCACTGTTTCTGGATCTAATTCCACTGTTTCTGGAGCGAACTTCTCTGTTAATGGAAATAATGTCACAGTTTCTGGCGCTAATTCCACTGTTTCTGGGGCTAATTTCACGACGTCTGAAGCTAATTCCACTGTTTCTGGAGCTAATTCCGCTGCTTCTTCAACTGCTAATTCCCCTGTTTCTGGAAGCAATTCTACTGTTTCTGAAGTTAATTCCAGTGTTTATGCAGCTAATGTCACTGTTTGTGAAGCTAATTCCAATGTTTCTGGAGCTATTTCCACTTTTTCTGGAGCTGCTAAATCCCTTGTTTCTGGAGCTGCTAATTCCGTTGTTTCTGGAGCAACTTCCTCTGTTCCTGCAGCTGCAAATTTCACTGTTTGTGGCGCTACTAATTCCTCTGTTTCTGGAGCAACTTTCCCTGTTCCTTCAGCTAATCACCTTGTATCTGAAGTTGAAATATCCTCTGTTTCTGGAGCACCTGATTCTCACCCTTTCTGGAGCTAATGACCAGATTTCTGGACATAATTCCCCTCTTCCTGGAGATGTTAATTCCGGTGTTTCTGCGAGCAATTATTTCCCAAATTTGTGGAGATATGTCCAATGTTTCTGGAGCTAATCCCCGCTTTCTGGAATTCATTATAGTAATTAAGGAATTCCGCATTTCCACTGTTTATGGAGCTACTTCCCATGTTCCGGTGTTAGTTTTAATGTACTTAGAGCTGCTAAATCGCATCATACGTGAGCTCCGAATGCCGCTAATGCTGGAACTACAAATACTCCAGGTTTTGCAGCTGCTAGTTCCCCTGTTTCTGGAGCTCTTTCAGTTGTTTGTGGAGATACTAATCACTCTCTTTCTGGAGCTTCAAATTACGCTATTTATGAAAAAAAAATATTGCTTTTTGTGGCGCTACCATTTCCATGAGATATTTAGCTCCGAACTATTCGGCTTATACTGCGCTCTTCTAATTATCCTGCTACAGGAACATATAGAGTACCTCTTTCTTGAGCCAACTCTTCTCTTTCTAAACGTAATTTATTTGTTTATGGAACTACTTCCGCTTTAATGGTCACATTCCCCTTTTTCTGGAGATCGTAATTCCCCAGTTTGCGGAACTTCAAATTGCGCTGTTTATGAAACACCTAATTCTGCTTTTTATGCGGCTACTATTTCCCTGATATATTTCGCTCCGAATTCTTCTTCTTATGCTGCTCTTTCCTCAGTACCCTGCATCATGAATAGCAGATTCACCTCATCTGGAAGTAACTCTCTTCTTTCAAAACATAATTCACCTGTTTCTGAAACTATTCGCTCTGTACCGTGACTGTTCCTGTTTTCGAGATCGATTCCCCTTTTTCTGCTGCTTCCCATTGCCCTGTTTCTGGAGCGAATTCCACTGTGTCTGCACCTGCGAATTAACAGTTTCTCGAACTCCTTCTTTTCATCTTTTAAGACCTAATTCCACAATTCCTAAACCGACTTCCTCTCTTTCTGGTGCTAATTTCTTGTTTCTGCTCTAATGCTGGTGTTCCTAGAGCGTCTACTTCCCGTCTATCTGCGACTCCTAATATCCCTGTTCTTGGATGGAATTTGCCTGTTTCTTTAGTTAATTCAGCTGCTCCGACAGCAAATACCTTTGATTCCGGAGAAAATTCCATAATTTCTGGAAGTCCTATTTCCCCACTTTCTGGAGATTCTGAGTTGTTTGTTGATCTCCTAATTGTCCTTTTTTTGGAGCTCCAAATTGCACTGTTTATGAAGCAGCCAATTGTCATATTTTATTGCCTACTAGTTTTATATATTTCTCCGGAAAGTCCTGTTTATGGTGCGCTCTCCTAATTCCGCTGCTGCAGGGACAGCTAATGTTATTCCTTCCAGAGTAAAGTCTGCTCTTTATAAATGCAATTACCTTGTTTCTGGAGATAATTGCGCAGTTTCTGGAGCTGCTAATTTTCCAGTCTGTGGAGCTTATAATTTCTCTGTTTCTGGGCATCATCACCTGTTCCTGGAGCTAATCACCTTGTTTCTCTAGCTAAAACGTCCTCTTTTTCTGGAGAACCTGATTCTCCCTCTTTCTGTAGCTAATCGCGATATTTCTGGTCATTATTCCCCAGATACGGGAGCTCCTAATTCCGGTGTCTCTGGAACACTTAATTCCCCATTTTGTGGAGTTAACGCCACCATTTCAGGAGCTAATTGCGCGGTTTATCGAAATAATTCTTGTACTTACGATTATCCCTTCCCCCTGTTTTTGGAACTATTTACTTTGTCCCGGAGTTTGTTTCAATGTTGTGGGAGCGGAAAAATCCCATTTTATGTGAACGCCGAATGACGCTTTTGCTGGAGCTCCTTTTACCCAAGGTTATGCAGGTCCTAGTTCTCCTGTTTCTGGAGCTTTTTCAGTTATTTGTGGAGATCCTTTGTTCCCTGTTTTTGGAGCTTCAAATTGCACTGTTTATGAAACATCTAATTGTGCTTTTTACGTGGCTACCATTTCCACGATATACTTAGCCCCGAATTATTCTGCTTATGGTGCGCTCTCCTAATATCCCTGCTACAGGATTAGCTAGTTTACCGGCTTCTTGAGCAAGTTCTTCATTTTTTAAATGTAACTCCTTTGTTTCTAGAGCTACTTCCGCTCTACTGAACAAATTCCCGTGTTTGAAACTCATAATTCCCTCGTTTCTACAGTGCACAATTCGGAAGTTTTTGCAACTGCTAACTCTCACCTTTCTAGTCCTAGTTCACTTATTTTTGTTGCTAATACACATGTTTCTGAACTAATTCCAGTATTCCAGGTACACCAATTCTGCTCTCTGCAGCTACCAATTAGTCTGCTCCTGGAACTATTTCCGCTTTTCCTGGAGCTCATGATTTTTCTGGAGTTTCTACTATCCCATATTGTGAATCTCCTAATGCATCTGTTTCGGGAGGTAACTCCCCTGTTTCTGTTGCTAATACAACGGTGTCTGGAGCTAATACCTCTTTTTCTGGGGAAAATTCCTGCTGATGTTCAAATGTCCATATTTCTGGAGCTCTAATTATTTTGTGGTTTATGAAGCACATAATTGTCCTTTTTACGTGTCTACTAGTTCGCCGATATGTATTGCTCCGAATTGTCCTGTTTATGGTGCACTCTCCTTATTACCCTGCAACATGAACAGAAAAGTCAACATTTCTGAAGATAACTCTCTTCCATCGAAACATAATTCCCCTGTTTCTGGAGCTAATTGTGCAGTACTGTGATTATTCCTGTCTTCCTGGAACTCGCTTCCCATGTTTCTGCAGCTCCCCATTGCCCTGTTTCTGGAGCCAATTCCACTGTTTTTGGAGCTGCAAATTTACCAGTTTCTGTATATCCTACTTTTTTTCTTTCAGGGCCTAATTCTAGTTTCTGGGGCTTATCCTCCTGTTTCTGGCGCTAATTCCTCGTTTGTGCACTAACTGCCGTGTAGCTGTGGCTCCTGCTTACCCTCTTTCTGCGGTTCCTAATTTCCATGTTCAAGGAGGGAATTCCCATGTTTCCGGAGCTAATACAGCTGTTTCTGGAGCTAATACCATTGATTCCAGAGAGAATTCCACAGTTTCTGGAGGTATTCGTTCGCCACTTTCTGGAGATTCTGTGTTGTTTGTGGAGCTCCTAATTTTCCCTTTTCTGAAGCTCCACATTGCGCTGATTATGAAGCACCTAATTGTCCTATTGATGAGTCTAGTAGTTATATATATATCTCCGAAATCACTTGTTATGATGCGCTCTCCTACGTCTCCTGCTGCAGGGACAACTAAGTCACTTCATTCTCGATAGAACTCAGCTCTTTCTAACTGCAATTCCACTGCTTCTGGAGCTAATTCTGGTGGCGAAGCCGCAGATTTGCTGATGTTCACGGAAGCTTTTGAAAATGACAAATCACCTGTCGCGGCCCGCCAGATTAGGACTTGCATCAACCAAGATAATCTGCTGTCTCTAGTAAAAAAAAACTGTATGCTGCATGGGAGCTGGGCTAGCAGCCCCGTTTAAATGCAAGAGTTATTCAAGCCGTTCCAGCAGGGAAAGGACGAGCTGCCCATTCAGGCAGACTGCCTGTTGTGGGGTAACCGTGTTGTGCTACACAAAAAAGGCAGGGAGACATTCATCTCGGATCACCACAGCACACATCCCGGTTTAGTAACTATCAAAGCGACAGCCAGATTCCACATGTGGTGGCCCGGTATCGACTCTGACTTCGAGTCCTGTGTACAGAAATGCAGCATGTGTGCTCAGTTGAGCATCGCGTCCAGAGAGGCACCATTAAGTTTGTGGTCCTGGCCCTCCAAACCATGGTCAAGGACCCATGTCGACTGGGCGGATCCGTTTCTCGGTAAAACGTTCCTGGTGGTGGTGGATGCTTTTTCAAAATTGATTGTACGCGAAATTATGTCTAGAAGCACCGCCACCGTCACTACTGAAAGCCTGTGGGCCATGTTTGTCACCCACGGCCTGCCTGACATACTGGTCAGTGAAAACCGGCCATGTTTCTCCAGTGCCGAATTTAAAAAAATCATGACGCGCAATGGGATCAAACATGTCAACTAGGCCCCGTTTAAAGCAAACTCCAATCGGCAGGCAGAGCGGCCAGTAGAAACAATCAAACAGTGCCTTAAACGAGACATAGAAGGCTCACTCCAAACACGCCTGTCCCGATACTGCTCACCTACCGCACGTGACACACTCGCACACTGGGTTGCCCCCGGCTGAGCTACTCAAAAATATGAGCTACTTAAAACCAGAATCTCGCTGATTCAACCCAAACTGCAAATCAGGTAGAGAGCAGGCGGCAGCATCAAAATGTAAACGATGGTCGCGCCACTGTGTCACGGGAAACTGATCTCAATGACCCTCTGTATGTGCTGAACTATGGATGTGGTCCCAATTGGAATGAGGGCACGGTGAGAGATAATGAAAGGAGTCGGGTGTTTGTCGTCAAACTTGGCAATGAAGAAATTTGCAGAAAGCACCTGGACCAAACGACGCTGCGGTTCACATACTGCCCGGAAAAACCCACAGCAGTACCACCTTTTTCGAGCCACAACACACACCCAAATGATCAATGACACGATCCCGGGATAGGAAATCGAACACTTCAGGCCCAGCAGCCCAGCAAGGCCAGGCTCACCCGGCAGCCCTGCAGTGCCAAATACACGCCAGCCCAGCGAGAGCACAACCAACACACCAGAACAGCATTTGTATCGAGTCGCTCCACCAGGGAAACAAAGGCACACAACCGCCTCATCTTTAAATAGTTTTCACTTTGACTTTGTTTGGGAGTGATGTTGTGTATCTGTAATTCATGCACTTCCATGTTGCGCCACCAGGGAGTGCACCCCCTGAAGTCCCAAGGGTTCCCAGCATCAATTGGGAGCACTGAATATAATCTGGCTCCTGAGGCCTGTACCTCATTCTGGAGTATCTTAATAAAGACTGCGGTGACTGTTACTTTAACGTCGTGTATGCAGTCTCAGCTCTGTTATGAACACAATAATTTCGTAAAGAAATGTGACCCTGATAGCCAGAAAGAAGGTTAAATGCTGACTCCCTTTCTGCGAAAAATTCCATTCACAAACATTTCTCTGACTGAAACTTCACCAAAAAATGTAACTTTCAAAGACATGAAACATGAATTGTCGCGCATCCGAATCTTCTGAATCAGATTCTGCTCGTTGGGCCGACTCAATCCATGACCCTTTGCAATATTCTGCTTCCCTGCACACTATGAAATGTGCCACTAACTTACAGAATCACAGAAAAATGGAATGGTTTCAATACAGAAAAAGTCATTCGACCATTTGAGCACATGCGAACTCGCAACGAGTCCCACAGCCCTCATTTTTCCGCAGCTGTGCAATTTTTCCTTCAGATTCTATCCAACTGATTTTGAAACATAAGATTGAGTCTCTCTCCGCCGCCCTTTAAAGCAGTGTATTCCACATTCTAACCACTTGGTGCGAAATGGCCACCTCCTGTTCCTATGCATAATGTCTGAGAAACACGGGATCAATTGGTGACACACTCACAACCTTGCAACCTTACAAAATAGAGCACCGTCATTCTATTCTCGGAAAGTTAGCTCCTGAAGCTTAAGTAGTCCTGCTGTTGAGGTTAAAGGTCTGGTTATGTTCCCAACGCAAATTCTGACACAGCGTTTCCGTAGTGTGGTGGTTATCACATTCGCCAAACACGTTAAAATTCACTGGTTCAAAACCAAGCAAATACATTTTGCAAACGTGTTCCATTAATGATTGAAAAAATTGACTAAATCATATTAGTGGTTCAATATTAAGAGAGTGCAGTGTCTCACGAAGCTGTTGCATTTGCTGATTTCTCTATACAGTTCTCTCCGCACTCAAACTCTACACAGCGTCTCTCACTCCCTCCAGTTTCCAGCCCTGACGGTGGAGAAACCCTATCTCAAAGCTACACATTCCATGCATTCAGTTCTGCCGTGAGAGATCATTAAAGGATTCTGCCGCGCCGTTTCGATTCACAAAAGAAAATCAAAGCCACAAACAAACACATCGACTCCGCGCCAGCTCCAGAGTGAGTGAGGGCGGGACAAGCCCCAACATTCCGCTCACGGACTCTCCAATCAGCCGCTGCTTGCGTAAAGCGGCGAAGGCACATTCAAACTGTGCTTTACCGCCCTTCATGAAAGTAATGCTATGCGATAATTATATAATCATACAAGTTTACAGCATGGAAAGAGTCCTTTTCGGCCCATCGTATGCGCAATTGTCAACAAATAGCCAGTTTTCGTTGTGTAACCCTGCAGCTTATTGCATTTCAAGTGCACATCCAAGTACTTTTTAAATGTGGTGATGTTGCCTGCCTCCACAACACTTTCAGGCAGTGGGTTCCGGACCACCACACATATCTGGATGAAGAATGTGCCCTTCAAATCCCCTTTAACCCTTATACGAATTACTTTTAATGTATGCCCCCTTGTGATTGAACAATCCACTGTGGGAAGTAAGCACTTTTATTCAACAATATTTAGGCCCGTTTTAATTTAATGCAGCTAAATGCTGTCACCCATCAGCTTCCTCTGTTCCAAGTAAAACAAACCCAGCTTATCCAATCTGCCCTCGTAGCAACGTTGATCCACTCCCGGCAACATCTGCGTAAACCTCCTCTGTACCCTCTCCAGTGCTGTCACGTCCTTCTTTCAATACGGTGACCAGAACTGCACCCGGTACTCCACCTGTGGCCTAACCAGAATTTTATATAGTTCTAGCACAACCCACTTGCTGTTCTGTTCCTTGCCTCTGCCAATAAATGCAACCATTCTGTATGTCTTCTTAGCCAACTTATCCAAATGGCCAGCTACCTTCAGGAATCTGTGGAAATGCAATCCCAGTTCCCCTTTTACCTCTATATTTCTCAATGTCCTACCAGTTGATGTGTATTCCCTTTCTTTGTTATCCCTCCACAAACTCACGATCTCACATGTCCCGAGATTAAATTCCATTTGCCACTGTTGTGCCCAACTTACCAGTTGATTGATATCTACCAGCAGTCTCCAGGTTTCTTCTTCATTGTCAAGCACACTGCCTATTTTACTATCACCTGCAAACTGATCAATCTTAACACCTATATTCAAGTTTAGATCAATGATATATACCAGAAAAATAATGGACCTAACACTGGAAACTGCGGAATTCCACTGGAAACATCCTTCCAATTAAAAAACACCCATCAAACATTACCATTTGCTTTCTGTCTCTGAACCAAATTTGGATCCAATTTGCCACTTTGCCCTGGAACCCATGGGCTTTTATTTTCATGACCAATCTGCCATGTGTGACCTTAGCGAAAGCCTCAATAATATCTATATACACTACATCGTTCGCATCCACTGATCGACCCTCCTGGTGACCTCCTCCAAAAATGCATTCAAGTTACTCAAACACGACCATTCCTTAACAAATCGTGCTGTCTGTCCTGATCAACCAGTGTCTTTCGAAATGTAGAAAATGTATAATCGTAAAAAGTTATCCTTTTTTCACGGGAAAACATCATTAATTAATTGATGATCTTCATTTGCACAACTAAAGAAATGTTAACTGAAGGAGAGTCCTTAATTGAATAATTTGTCGAAGCTCTGCAACTTACCTCTCAAATCAAAAACCATTTTAGACACTGCGTTTTAGTGGTCTGCTTCAAAATGATCATTGCTGGTAACAGGCATATGAGACTCGGGAAACAGTGAGGTAGACTGTAGAGCAAGCGACTGGTTGTTGTCAAACAGCAACGAAAATAAACATTCTGCAAGAATAACATCGAAAAGAAAGGTGACCCCGACAGCAAGAAAGAAGATTTAGTGCTGAGTCCTTTTCAGCAAAACATTCCTTTCCTAAACATTTCTCCGACCGGAACTTCACACAACAAAAATGATGCTGTTAATGTCATAAAACCCAAATTTTCGCGCGCCAGAATTTTCAGAATCTGATGTCTCTTGTTGTGCCGACTCAATCCATGTCCCTTTGCAATATTCAGCTTTCATGCACATTGTTACATATGCCACTGACTTATAGAATCACAGAATAAGGGAACGGTTACAGCAAGGAAGAAAGCCATTCGGCCCGTCGAGCCTATGCCAACTCTCAACTAGTCCCACTCCCCATCATTTACAGGCAGCTGTGCAATTTTTTTCCATCAGATATTTATCCAACTCCGTTTTGAAATATAAGATTGAGTCTGCCTCCACTGCCCTTTAAAGCAGTTTATTACATATTTTAACCACTTTCTGAGGAACGGCGAGTCCTGTTCCTATGTATAAAGGCAGAGAAACACGGGATCAATACCAGACAACCTGAAAACGTTGCACTGTCATTCTGCTCTCGTGACGAAAGCTCCTGAAGTGTGGTCCAGCTGTTGAGGTTAAAGCTCTGCTTATGTTCCCAACACTGCATTTTTCGCAGCGTTTCCATAGTGTAGTGGTTATCATTTTCGATTAGCACGTGAAAGACCTCCGGTTCGAAACCGGTTGGGAACATTGAATCATATAAGTTTACAGCATGTAAGGAGTCCTTTTCGGCAGATTTATGCACACCGGCCAACAAATGTCCAGTTTTAGGTGTGTAACCATGCACCTTATTGCATTTCAATTGCACATCCAAGAACATTTTAAATGTGGTGGCGGTTTCTGCCTCCACATCACTTTCAGGCAGTGAGTCCCAGACCCCCACATGCATCTGGATGAAGAATGTTCCCTTTAAATCCCCTTTAACCCTGATACGAATTACTTTTAATTTATATCCCCTGGTTGCTGACTCCTCGACTATGGGAAATAGACACTTTTAATGAACAAAACCTAGACCCCTCCTAATGTTATACACCTCAATGCTGTTGCCCATTCAACCTCCTCTGTCCCAAGGAAAACAAACCCAGCCTGTCCAATCTTGTCCTCTTAGCAAAATCTCTCCACTCCCGGCAACATCTACGTAAATCTCGTCTGTACCCTCTCCAGCGCTATCACGTCCTTCCTTCAATCCTCTGGCAGGGGGCTGGTGAAGTCTCTCTGTAAATTCTCCCAAGGTTCCAGTGGCCTTGGCTGATCTCCCATTCATACCTTGCATTCCCTTGGAAAGTGGTAAAAATTTTTGCCTGGTAGTTACAGACCAGTTCACCCGATGGGTGGAAGCTTTCGCTACCAGGCACTGCTCCGCTCGGATGGTAGCACAGATCCTGGCTAGCAAGGTGATACCTCGGTGGGGAGTGCCTCTACAGATAGATTCAGACAATGGGACATATTTCACGGGCAAATTAATGAAAGAAACATGAGCACTGCTGGGAATCAAACAGAGGTACCACATGCCATATCATCCCCAATGTTGGGCACAAATAATGCACCTTCGTCAAAATTTAGCTACATCCTTCCGCATTGCTTACCACCACGAGTACTGCGAGAGCAAGTACAGCATGTGTTATCCCGTGATATAATTTTAGTAGTTGTTGCCCACAACATTGTGGTGCCACAACATGCTCCTGGGGATCCCATAACAATATTTCAAATTTTTGCTGGACTCCTTCCACGTCTTTCTTCCTTATCGACACTCTGGTGGACCAATACTATACTTATATCAGTCTGAGCACTGTTGACATTATTGGTTGAATTTCAGCCTTAAATGCTGGCACTGGCTTCTCTCACCTGCCGCTCGTTTGGATCGAGGTCAGCGATCTTATTCCCAACGATGGTTACGTGTTCCGGGTATTTTGGCCTTTACTAGTTCGTTTTGTGTGTGCTTTTACCTTTATTTCCGCTGCTCACCATGGTTCCTTTGCTGCTTTCACTCGACTTTCTACTAGCGTTCCATGTTTTACCACCTTGCCAGTAGATGTAGATGTTACATACCCTCGTCATGACCAGGCTGCCATATAGTGGTGATCCACCCCGAAAACGTATTGATTATCTGGATATTTGTTTACTCGCTTTCATTTAGCTGACTCGAGAACCTATATACCAGTTCTGCCACCTGAGCTGACTTGTCTCCTGAGAGCGCTCCTACCATTATTTCCTCTGGCTCCTGTGTTGACACGGCCCACCCAGTATGGGGTTCTCCATCAATGTATTTTCTAGATCCATCCACATAGAAAGTCTCATCTGGATTGTCCAATGGCTCTTTCTTTACCGCGCTGATCGTTTCCTCCTCTACTTGTTCGCTAGAGCTATGTTCCTCTCCTTCTGTCAGCACTCCGGTAGCGAGGTTAATTCCATTATGCTTTTTTATTATTACTGACTTGTCTTTGGGCATGAATACGGACTACCACTTAGCTTTTCGGCTGTCCGAGATCGACCGCAGCTTTCTAGTATTTAGTAGTTCTACCAGGGTATGTTGTGGATGCAAAACGATCTGTCCCATCATCATTACTGGTTGGCTTACTTTCACTGCCCAATTCGCACAGTTCAGGGCGGCCAGACATCGGGGCATTCCACTAACTACTGGGACTTTCGTCGTCGAGTAGTAGGCTATAGGTCTCTGGTAGCTCCCATGTTCCTGCATTACCACAGCGGAATAGCTTCCATCATGCTGATCACAGTATAGGTGGAATGGTTTATTGGGACCTGGCAATCCGAGGGCGGGGGACGACATCAGATCTATTTTAGTTCACCTTATGCCTCTTCTGCTCTGGTCCGCAATCTATCTTCTGCAAGTTTCCCCCGCTCCATTTCTGGATGGGTTCCGCGATTGTTGTGTATTGAGGTATAACATTCCGACGATAGTTAAAACGTCCTAATACCTTCCTTACTCCACTGAAAGTCTGGGTCTGAGGCATGTCCCTAATTGACATCCGTCTTTCCTCTGTCATGTATTTCTTGCCCTGACTGATCCAATGTCCAAGGTACTCCACTTAGTCTGGGCCACCTGCGCCGACATGGGTGATGACTTGACCCCCTCCTGTACGCATGCAGACACTCACATACACAGTTACACACAGACACGCACTGGCACATAGTCACGCACACAGCCACTCATTCACACACACAGACACAACCTCATAGGCATATACACTGAAACACATCTCCAATCACGCATATACACACATACACAATCACAAACTTTCCCAACACAGTTACAAACACACACTCACGCAGAAACTCACACACATCATCACACACACACTGACACACACACAATTATACAAACTTACACACTCACAGACTTACAAACACATATACAGACGCACCCTTGCACACATACACATTCACACAATCATGGACTTACTCACCCACACATCCAGCCACAGACTTATATACTCACGCTCTTACACACTCACGCACTTAGACACGCATTTCTTCAAAGATTACACTTTCAAACACTTACCCAGATACACACTCAAGCACACACAAGCGCACACATAGACACTCGCACACACTTACAGATTCACATACTCATATACTTACACATTCAAACACTTGCACGGGAACGCACGTGTACACTTAAACATTTACACACTAATACATTCAGAGACTTGCAGAGTCACACGTTTAGTCTGACACAAAATTGCACACTCACACACTTACAATAAAAGACTTACACACTCACACTCTTACCCAGGCACACACTCACACATTAACTAATTTTCACAAACAAACAATTAGCCAGGCACGCGCTTACATGCTCACTTGCTTACGGACTCGTACACTCACACACTCACAGATGTAAGCACTCACACACTTAACTAGACACGCACTTACACACTCGCACATTCACACTCATAGACTTACACACTCACAGAATCACACACTTACACAGGCACAGATTCAAACAATTACACACTCCCAGACTGACTAGTCACACACACTCACACTCACACACACTTACCCAGACAAACACTTAAACACTCACATATTTACACACACACAGGCACACACTTACACACACACTCCATCCATCATAGGCAATCACTCGAATTGAGGATGACTTGCTTCCACGCAAAACGTTCACAGGTTTTTCAATGAAGGTCCTAAAATTTCAGGTCCGAACAAAATCTTCAAGGGAGGAAGATGCCTATGCGTTTATTTTTTTAACTTTTGATGACTGTTGTACAACAGCCAGCAATAACCCACGCATACACTTACGCAGACACATGCACATAAACTCATGCATAATAACACACTCACACTCACTTACCCATACTCACACAAATGCAGACACACTTACCCAGACAGAAATTCAAACACAATAATACACTCATACTCATACATCCTTACCCACACAAACACTAATTCTGTCATACACTCACTCATTCACACACAATAACACACTCCCACTCACAGACGCTTAACCAGAACCATAATTACACACTCACATACTTGCACACACACACACTTACCCAAGCACACACTCAAACACTCACACACAATAACACACTCACAAACACTTACGCAGAAATACACTCACAAACTCATACATACATTCACACTCGCATAAACCTACACTGAGCCAGGCACGCATTTACTCAGAGACACATTTACACTTGCACAGTTGACTCATGAGATGGCCAGTTGGAACAAATTATTAAATGAACAATTGTATGTCAGGCGAATATTTGCTGCAGGTTGCCTTTAATGAACGGGGTAGAGGAGCAGAGAGGTGCATTTACACATATCACTAAAAGCAGCGACGCAGGTTAATGAGGCCATAATAAACATCAAATACAGCTCCAGGGAGCATTTCAAGAAGGTCAGATTTCAATACAACAATAAGTTGTATTTACTTAGCGCCTCTGTCAGAGTGAATCTTCCCAAGGCGCTGCACAGAAGTGTTATGAGACAAAACAGTAGACACCGAGACATATCAGGAAAAATTAGGGCAGGTGATTGAAAACTTCATTGAAAAGGTAGATTTTGAGGAGCATCTTGAAGAATGATGGAGAAGTGCAGAGATGGAGAGGTTTATCCAGGGAGTTCCAGAGCTTGGCAACAGAAGGCCTGTGATCAGAGTGAATATTAAGCCACTCACTTCAACACTCTCTAAACAGCGCTGCCTGTGCGAGGCATGTGATCAGTCTGAATATTGCAGTCCATATTCCTTTCCAGTCCATTGTGCTTTACATATTACAATACATTTCCCATTTCTTTTTCCATTCCATTCCATATTCCAATTCTTTATTTCATCTTTCATGTTCCATTCCATTCTGTTCCATTCGATTCCTTTCACCATTCCATGTTCACTTCGATTTTTCTGTTCTTGTGCCATATTCCATTTCATTCCATGCTCCATATTGCAGTTCATATTTCATATCACATATTTAATTTTCCATTCCATTCCCATTCCATTCCATTCCCCATTCAATTCCATTGCATGCCATATTCCATGTTCCATTCGACTCCATATTCCATTTTCCTTTCCATTTCCCATTACATGACATTCAATTCTCCATTCGATATTCCGTTCCATTCTATTCCTCATTCAATTCCATTTTCCATTTCATTCCATTCCATTGCATTCTATATGCCATTCCATTCCATTCTGCATTCTATATTACATTCAATTTTCAATTCATTTTTCCATTCCATTCCATATACCATTCCATTCTATTTCATTCCATTGCATCCGTTTCCTTCCCACATTCCATGTTAAATTCCATTGTCCCATCCATATTCAACTGTATTCTATTCAGATCAATTGCCCATTCCATTCCCTATTCCATATTACATTCCATATTCCACTCCACATTCTATTTCGCTTTACATTTGCCTTCCATTCTCCATTCCCTCTTCCATTTCAAAATCTATTCCTTATTCCATACCACTCCATATTCAATATTCCATTCCATGTTCCATATATCTTTCCATATTCCATTCCATATTGCATGTTCCATTCAATTTCCGTTATATATACCTTTTTTCGTTCCATTTTACATTGCATGTACTATTCCATTCCATATTCTATTCCATTGTCCATTCCATTCTATTCTGTTTTCCATTCCATTGCATTCCATTCCATTCCATTTCCCATTCTATTCCATTTATCATTCCATTCCATATACCATCACATTCCATAGTCCATTCTATTCCATGTATCATTCCATATTACAAACCATATTCCATTTCCCATTCCATTCCATTCCATTCCATATTCCATTTTCCATTTCCATCTCCCATTCCATGGAAAATTGAACGTCATGTCAATTGGAATATGGAATATGGAATATGGAATAAGGAACAGAATAGAAAATGGAATGGAAAGGAAAATGTAATATGGGATGGAATTTGGAATATGAAATGTAATAGAATGTGGAATGGAATAGGGAAAGGTGTAGGAAATACAGAATGGAACGCAATCAAATGGAATAGAATGGAAAGCAATGGAATATGGAATGCGGATTGGAATGGAATGGGCAATGGAATGGGGAATGGGGAATTAAATGGGCAACGGAATGGGGAATGGAGAATGGAATGGAATATGGAATGTGGAATGGAATGGAACATGGAATATTGACGGAATATTGGATATGGAATGGAATAATGAATGTGGAATGGAATATTGGACATAGCATAGAATGGAATATGGAATGGAATATGGAATGGGGAATGTAATGTAATGGAATAGGAATGGAATTTGGAACGGAGAATCGAATGTAGAATGAAAAATGGAATGAAATGGGAAAATAAATGTGAATGGAACGTGAAATTGAATGGAAAATGGAAAACGGGATATGAAAGTGAAAATTAAATATATGATATGGAAAACGGAATGGAATATGGAATAAGGAACGGCATGGAATATGGAATGGAATGCAATATGGAAAATGGAATGAAATATGGGGCAAGGATGAAATGCAATATTGAATTGAAGGGAAAATGGAATGGAATATGGAATGGTACCTGGAAGATGGAATGGAAAATGTAATGTGAAAGGTGGAATGGATTTGGAATATGGAATGGACTGGAATATGTAATGTAAAATGCAATGGAATGGAGTATGGAATATGGAATGAAATGGAATTGCGAATGTTATGGAATGGAATGGGTGTATGGAAAGGAATGAAAAATTAAATGGGAAATTAAATATGGACCGGGGAATGGAATGGGAAATAGAATGTGGAATGGAAAATCGAATGCAACATGGAAAATGGAATATGGAACATGGAATGGAATGGCACGTGGAATATGGAATGTAATGGAATATTGAATGTGGAATGGAATATTGAACATGGATTGGAATAGATTATGTAATTGTACAAGGAATATGAATGTAATAGGGATTGAATGGGGAAACGAATGGAATATGGAATGAGGAATAAAATTTAACGTAATATCGAATGGAGAATTTAATGGAATGTTATAGGGAATGGAATGGAAAATGGAATATGGAGTGGAATGGAACATGGAATGGACTGGAATAGAATGGAATGGAATATGGAATGGTAAATTGAACGTAATGGGCAATGGGATGGAATAGGTTGGGAAATGGAATATAGACTAGGTAATGTAAAATGGAATATGGAATATTGAACATCGAATGGAATAAGAGCGATGCAATTGAATGGAATATTTAATGTCGTTGCAATATTAAACCTGGATTGGAATGGAACATGGAATGGAACAAGGAACATAATTGTAATATGGAATGGAATATTGAAAATGGAATTGGATTGAATACGGAATGAATATGGAATGGAAGATGGAAAGGGGAATGCAATATTGAATAGAATGGGGAATGGTATGGCACGGGATGGGGAATGGAGTGGGATGTAATATGGAATATAAAATGTATTATTGAATGAGGAATGAAGTGGAATATGTAATGGTGAACGGAATGGAAGAAGGAATGGAATTCGAAAGGAAAATGGAATATGGAATCGGAAATATGGATTCCAATCGAAAATGGAAGTTAATCTGGAATATGGAATGGAATATGTAATGGAACATATAAAATGAAATAAGGAACATGGAATTTAAAATGGAATATGGAGTGGAATGTAATATTTAATGTGGAATGTAACATTTACCCTGGATTGGATTCAAATATGGAATGGAATCGGGAATGAAATGCGGAATGGAATGAAATGTGTAATGGTGAATGGAATGGGGAATGGAATATATTGGGCAATGTATTTGGATATGGACTGGAATGGAATATGGAATATGGAATAGAATATGGAAAAAAGAAAGCAATGGAATCTGGAATGGAATGGAATATGGAAAGAGATTTGGAATGGAAAAGAGAACATGGAATGGAAAATGTAATACCTAATATGGAGCGTGGAATGGAATATGGAATGGAATGGAATTTAAAGGTGAATTAGAATATTTATGGAATGGAAATGAAATATGGATTGGAATATGGAAAATAGAATTGAATGGAATTTGGAATATGGAAAAGAATGGCGAATGGAAAGGAATGGAGAATGGAATGGAATTGTGCATGGCATATGGAATGGAATGGGGAATGGAATGGAATGGAATATGGAATATAAACGTGAATGGAGAAACACATGGAGAATGTAAAAAGGAATGGGAAGGGGAATGTAATGGGAAAGAAATGGCAATTCGAAAAAAAAATGCAATAGAATAGAATATGGAATGGAAATTGGGATGAAAAATTTAACATGGGTTATGGAATGTGGAATGGAATGGAAAATGGAATGGAATGGAATATGGATGGAATGGAATGCGCAATGGATTATGAACAAGGAATGGAACGGATTATGCAATGGATTAGAAAATGCAACATGGAATGGAACATGGAATATGGAAAGTGAAATAGAATGGAATAGAATACTGAATACGGAATGGAATATGGAATGGACTATCGAATGGAATATGGAGTGGGGAATGGAATATTGAATGGAATGGAATAGATGGGGAATGTTATGGAATGGGCAATGGAATACAATATGCAATTGAATGGAATGGAAAAAGGAATGTATAATTGAATATGGAATCGGAAATATGGCGGGCAGTTGATAATGGGGGACCACAGGGATTGGTGCTTGGGCCGCAGCTATTCACAATGTATACACGTTTTTTGGATGAGGGTACCGAAAGTAATATTTCCATGTTTGCTTTCGACACATAAGTCGATGAGATTTCCCAATCCTCTCTGGCTGCAGGTCTGGTGCCAGTGGAATGGTGGACTGCTAATGTACCTTTGTTAAAAAAGGGAGGAAGGAAAAGACCGAGCCAGTCAGGCTCACTGACAGTCCAGTCTTTCTCAGATCAGTGGCAACAATATTATGGAAAATATCCTGAGGGACAGGGTAAATCTTCATTTGGAATGTCATGGATTAATGAATTACAGTCAGCACGGATTTGTTAAGGGAAGGTCTTGTCTGAATAAATTGATCGAATGCTTCCAAGAAGTCACTCGGAGGATTGATGAGGGCAGTGGGTATGGCATAGTGTATTCTATTTTAGTAATGCATTTGATAAGCTACCACATGGCAGATTGGTCTCGAAAGGAGAACCCATGCCATCCAAGGAAAAGTGGAAAGTTGAATGCAAAATTGAAACAGAGGCAGGAATGAAGTGGTAATGTTCTATGAAAATTGTTGCGATTGGAATGCTCTATCCAGTGGGTCGCACAATACAGGGCCCCTTGCTTTTTCTGGTATATATCTATGACCTTGACTTGAAAGTTGCGAGTTTGATAAAGAAGTTTACAGTTTACACTATAATAGGCTGTGCGGTTGATAATGAAAAAGAATGCTGCGGACAGAAGGAAGATATCAATGTACTGGTCACATGGGCAGAACTCCAAATGGAACTGAATTCGGAAAAGTGAGAGGTAATGCATTTTGAGATGTATAACAAGGCAAGGACATAAGCATTAAATGGCACGACACTGAAAATTGTAGAGGAACTAAGCGACCTTGGGGTGCAGGTCCACAGATCACTGAAGGTAGCAGGCCAGGTGGATAAGGTGCTTATGAAGACATGTGGAATATTGGCCTTTATTAGTCAAGGCATGGAATTCAAATGAAGGAGGTTATGCTTGAACTTTATTGAACAGTAATTAGGCCGCAACTGGAGTACTGCTTACAGTTCTGGTCATACCTTTACTGGAAATATGTGATTGCACAAGAAACGGTGTAGAGGAGATCAACAAAATTCTTGCTTGCATGGAGAATTTTTGCTTTGAGGAAAGATTGGAGATGCTGTGTCTGTTTTCTTTGGAACAGAGGTGGCTGATGGGAGACCTGATTGGGGTGTACAAAATTATGAGGATCCTGGACAGATTGGATTGGACGGAACTGTTTCCGTTTGCAGGTGTGGCGGGGGGTGGCGGGGTGGGGGCGGTGGGGCTGTCAACAACCAGGTGTATAGAATTAATATAATTGGGGGGCGGTTTAATTGTGATTTAAGGTTAAATATCTTCACCCAGTTTGTGGTGGCTATCTGGAGCTCACTGTCTGAAATGATGGCTGAGACAAAAATCCTTACCGCATTTAAAAAATACTTGGATGTGCACTTACAGTGCCGTAATCTACAGGGCTACAGGCCAAAAGCGGGAAAGAGGGATTAGGCTGAATAGCTCTTGGTCGCCTGGCGTGGACACGATTGTACAAAATAGCCTCCTTCTGCGCTGAAAATGTCTATGATTGTATAAATACACCTGGAATATTGCATGCAGTTGTCGGATCCTTATTTAAAGAGTGAAATACGTTCATTCGAGGCAAGTCAGAAAAAGTACACGAGGTTGTCTTATGAAGAAAGGTTGAGCAGATTGGGGCTATACTTATTGGACTTCAGATGAATGAGAGATGATCTTTTGGAAGCATCTAAGAATCTGAGGTGGCTTAACAGGGTAGATGCAAACCGAAAGTTGCCTTTCGTGATGGGATCTACAACGAGGAGACGTAGATTCAGAATAAGTGGTCGCCGTTTTAAAACGGAAATGAGGAGGAATACCTTGTCTCAAAGCGTCGTGCATTGTTGGAATTCTCCACCCCAGATAATAGTGGAGGCTGGGTCATTGAATATATTCAAGTTGGAGATAGACAGATTTTTCAACGATAATAAGTCAAGCATTATCGGGAGCCAACAGAGAAGAGGATTTGAGGCAATGATCTGTTCAGTCATGAAGTCATTGAATGGCGGAGCAGAATCGAGGGGCTTAATGGTCGCCTCCTGCAATAATTTCATACGTTCTTCTGTTATGTGAACTTTCAAATCATTTCAAATTGCACGGACTTTACTTGAGACGTCTGATTCAGAATGTTCATTGTAACATGAACATGCCTTTTGGGAAACAGTGAGACGGATTTTAAAGCAAGGGTCTGGTTCCTGTAAAAGAGCAAAGAAAATATCAATTCTGGAAGAACAATCTCGAAAAGAAGTGTGAACACTACGTGATATAAACACACAGCTTCTGATCTGGAGTCAGACAAGCTACCGTTGGATTACAATGTCTACAGTACGGGCAGCGGATGTTTGTATCTATGAATGTTCTTCCAACACAGTTTTATTTAACCTGCATTGGTGTAACAAAATAGTTAAAATCCGCACCCACTCCAAGCGAGTGTCACACAGCATCAGAAATAGAGTACTCCTGTCAGTCGCCCATCACGCCCAATCCATCAATTTAGAGAGGCGGAGAGCTTAAGTGAAGTCATTCCAGAGCATCGGGCCCGGGCAGCTGAATGCATATCCACTAATGGTTGAGCAGTTATAATCAGGGATGTTCAAGAGGGCAGAATTTGAGTAGCGCAGACATCCCATGGGCTGTGAGGCTGAAGCAGTTGTCGAATGTATTCGTAACAAGGAAAGACGATCAAAATTAAATCAATGGAAATCGGGGGGGTGCTGCACTTTCCACTGGCTGGAGACATACCTAGCAGAGAGGAAGATGGTACTGGCTATTTGAATTCAATCATCCTAGCCCCAGTGCATCGCTGCAGGAGTTCCTCAGGGCACTGACCTTGGCCCAACAATTTTCAACCTTTTCATTTCATATATACCCTCCCTCATAAGACCATAAGTGGGGATGTTCGTTGATGATTGCATGCTGCTCTGTTCCACTCACACCTCCGAAGATAATGAAGCAACCCATGCCCAAATGCAGCAAGACCTGAATGATATTTAGGCTTGGCCAGATAACCATCACGTTATCCCCCATCATCAACTTCCTATGAGTCAGCATTGTCCAGCAACTTAACTGGCCCATCCACATAAATATTGCGGTCACAAGAGCAGGTCAGAGGCTGTGCATTCTGAGGTGAGTGTCTCGCGTCCTGACTCCAAAATATTTCCACCATGTACAAGGCAAAAGTCATGAGCCCGGTGGAAAACTGTCCACTTGCCGAGATGAGTGCAGCTCCAATTACACTCAAGAAGCTCGACAAAATTTGCAGCAAAGCAGCCACGTGATTGTTATATCATTCACCACCTTAAACGTTCATCGCTGGATCACAGGCAAAACTTCGCTGCGGTGTTTGCCAGCTAAAAGTTGAACTACGGCAACTCACGAAGGTTTATTCGGCTGCACCTCCCTAAACCGCGACATCTACCCTGCAGCAGGGTGCATTCTATCACCATGAGCTAGAAATCCCACTCCCGCCCCCCGCCCCCCGCCGTCACGTAACACGCCATCATGACTCGGAAGTTTTTCCCGATTCCTTAATCTGAATGGAGCATAAATTCAGGAACTCCGTCCCTAACAACACTGTCAAAGAAACATAGAAACATAGAAATATAGAAAATAGGTGCAGGAGTAGACCATTCGGCCCTTCTAGCCTGCACCGCCATTCAATGAGTTCAAGGCTGAACATGCAACTTCACTACCCCATTCCTGCTTTCTCACCATACCCCTTGATTCTCCTCGTAGTAAGGACTTCATCTAACTCCTTTTTGAATATATTTAGTGAATTGGCCTCAACAACTTTCTGTGGTAGAGAATTCCACAGGTTCACCAATCTCTGGCTGAAGAAATTCCTCCTCATCTCGGTCCTAAATGGCTTCCCCCTTATCCTTAGACTGTGTCCCCTGGTTCTGGACTTCCACAACATTGGGAACATTCTTCCTGCATCGAACCTGTCTAACCACGTCAGAATTGTCAACGTTTCTATGAGGTCCCGTCTCATTCTTCTGAACTCCAGTGAATACATCCCAGTTGATCCAGTCTTTCTTGATAGGTCAGTCCCTCCATCCCGGGAATCAGTCTGGTAAACCTTCGCTGCACTCCCGCAATAGCAAGAATGTCCTTCCTCAGGTTAGGAGACCAAAACTGTACACAATACTCCAGATGTGGCCTCACCAAGGCCCTGGACAATTGTAGCAACACCTCCCTGCCCCTGTACTCAAATCCCCTCGCTATGAAGGCCAACATGCCATTTCCTTTCTTAACCGCCTGCTGTACCTGCATGCCAACCTTCAATGACTGATGTACCATGACACCCAGGTCTCTTTGCACCTCCCCTTTTCCTAATCTGTCACCATTCAGATAATATTTTGTCTCTCTATTTTAACCACCAAAGTGGATAACCTCACATTTATCCACATTATACTTCATCTGCCATGCATTTTCCCACTCACCTAACTTATCCAAGTCACTCTGCAGCCTCATAGCATTCTCCTCGCAGCTCACACTGCCACAAAACTTAGTGTCATCCGCAAATTTGGAGATACTACATTTAATCCCTTCGTATAAATCATTAATGTACAGTGTAAATAGCTGGGGCCCCAGCACAGAACCTTGCGGTACCCCACTTGTCACTGCCTGCCAATCTGAAAATTCCCCATTTATTCCTACTCTTTGCTTCCTGTTTGACAACCAGTTCTAAATCCATGCCAGCACACTACCCCCAATCCCATCTGCTTTAACTTTGCACATTAGTCCCTTGTGTGGGACCTTGTCGAAAGCCTTCTGAAAGTCCAAATATACCACATCAACTGGTTCTCCCTTGTCCACTCCACTGGAAACATCCTCAAAAAATTCCAGAAGATTTGTCAAGCATGATTTCCCTTTCACAAATCCATGCTGATTTGGACCGATTATATTACCTCTTTCCAAATGCACTGCTATGACAGCCTAAATAATTGATTGCATCATTTTACCCACAACCGATGTCTGGCTGACCTGTCTATAATTACCTGTTTTCTCTCTCCCTCCTTTTTTAAAAAGTGGGGTTACATTGGCTACCCTCCACTCCATAGGAACTGATCCAGAATCAATGGAATTTTGGAAAATGACTGTCAATGCATCCACTATTTCCATGGCCACCTCCTTAAGTACTCTGGGATGCAGTCCATCAGGCCCTGGGGATTTATCGGCCTTCAATTCCATCAATTTCCCCATCACAATTTCCCGACTAATAAGGATTTCCCTCAGTTCCTCCTACTTACTAGACCCTCCGACCCCTTTTATATCCGGAAGGTTGTTTGTGTCCTCCTAAGTGAATACCGAACCAAAGCACTTGTTCAATTGGTCCGCCATTTCTTTGTTTCCCGTTATGACTTCACCTGATTCTGACTGCAGGAGACCTACGTTTGACTTTACTAACCTTTTTCTCTTTACATATCTATTGAACCTTTTGCAATCCGTCTTAATGTTCCCTGCAATCTTCTTCTCTTACTCCATTTTCCCTGCCCTCATCAAACCCTTTGTCCTCCTCTGCTGAGTTCTCAATTTTTCCCAGTTCCCGGGTTCGCTGCCATTTCTGGCCAATTGTATGCCACTTCCTTGGCTTTAATGCTATCCTTGATTTCCTTTGATAGCCACGGTTGAGCCACCTTCCCTTTTTTATTTTTACGCCAGACAGGAATGTATAATTGTTGTAGTTCATCCATGCGGTATTTAAATGTCTGCCATTGCCCATCCACAGTCAACCCCTTCAGTATCATTCGCCAATCTATCCTAGCCAATTCACGCCTCATACCTTTAAAATTACCAATCTTTAAGTTCTGGACCATGGTCTCTGAATTAACTGTTTGCTTCTCCATCCTAATGCAGAATTCCACCATATTATGGTCACTCTTCCCCAAGGGGCCGCGAACAACGAGATTGCTAATTAATCCTCTCTCATTACACAACACCCAGTCTAAGATGGCCTCCCCCCTAGATGGTTCCTCGACATATTGGTCTAAAAATCCATCCCTTATGCACTCCAGGAAATCCTCCTCCACCGTATTGCTTCCAGTTAATATGTGCATATTAAAGCCATTATAACAGCTTCACTGCACGGACTGCAGAGGCTCAAGAAGGGGGTTCACCACCATCTTCTCAAAGGCAATGAGGGATGGGCAGTAAAAATTGGCTTTGCGAGCATCGCCCACATGCCACGAACTAATATTTAAAAATATTGGATTTTAGGATTATGGCTCAGAATGTTCATTGCTGATGACACCAGGAAACTGGGATTTTATTTCAAATTGAACAGGACAAGTTATTGCTACCATGCACCGAAATGATAATTAGTAATGAATAAAAAATCCCATGGTGCTCATTTTTAGATTCACCGCAGAAAGTTTTGTAATAATGTGGAAACATTTTACAGTTAAACTAGTGGGAAATTAAGTTTGACTTGTATTTGTGCCTTTAAGTAAAATTCTGGCGTCTGACTCCTGTCCATGTCTCTTCTTCCGATGTAAAATAAGAAAGGATGGTTTTACATAGACTGGATTGCACAACACTTAACGCAATCCATTATTCACGCAATAGAAAAAAGCAGGCGGCTTTTCAACATCTGGTAGGAGAAGAATTTTGTGACAGGCTCAACATCACGGTTATCATCGATTTACACCCATAAATCTGCAATAGCGACTTACCAGGAATTCCAACAGCTGCAAGGACAAGCAATTAAATATCTTCTGTCTGAAGAATGACAGGATATCCCGTGTATGGGAAAAGAAGTGAATTCTCTTAGATTAGGAACCACAGCTCCGGCAGACACTTTGAGCTGATACTTGGCAATGGTCACTGATTTATACAACTGTATGTCTACACTGACACGGTTATACCCGCTGATCATAGCAATTAGTTACGGTGACTTGAACAAACACATTGCATCAGCAGCGTTGACTCTGATGTAAATAACGTGCTGGATAAAACACAAACATCTCAATATCCACGATATTAACCTAATCATACATCTCTCCAGAATAAAATTGAAATCTGTGTTCAGACTTGACAAATCCAGCAATAAGGAGCGGTTTCAGGTACAGTTTTTATGTAATTGTATTGACCATGTTCACTCGTGCTCATTCATTTAAAGTGTGTCCCGGCCACTACTCATTGTGCCCCGAAACCAGGAATATTAATACAATTTGTTTTCCGTTCCTGCAGTTTTCGCGTTAAATTATGAATACTTAGTCTCTGCCATGGGCATAGTCAAATGTCACGTTCGTTATTGAAACCTAGAAATTATTGCCGCCTCGAAAAGACTTTGGATGATATTGGGGGATGGTACCTGAACATGTGTCATTGGAGTGCATCTCTCCATTCGGTTACTGCAGATAGTATCCATTTTGTTCTAAATTGATCCATCATATGATCATCAGGATATAAAAATAGCACCTGGAATAGATCATGCGGCCCATCGACCTTGCACATCCACTCACGACCATCGCTGAATTTCTACACCAACGAGACTTTCCCGCCTTACCTTCACATCCCTTGATTCATTAGTTCCCAAATGTGTACGGCAGTTTGACAGGCAAACATGAGGAAAGCAGGGAAGGAACAAACCACGAAATTTCACGAAATCTCCTTGAGGAATACTGTGCGAAATGGATGCACACTTCACGATGGACAGCACCTCCCATCTGCCACTTTGCTCCGAAATGATTAATATAATAAGAATATGTTCCGAACCTAGCATATCCAGGCAGTAAAAATAACATTATATCAAGGTTAAGAGAATATTCATTCTCAATGAACAGGTGAATAGCTGTGATGAAGGTCAGATGTGATATAAATTCCATTAGATTGAGGAAATTGTGATTAGCAAGTCAAATATCCACAATGAACATCTCTGTCTATAATTATGATATATTTCAGACTCAATGCAGCTGGAATAGGATAGTTGAGAGATTGTTACATAGAAACATGGCAACATAGAAAATAGGTGCAAGAGCAGGACATCTGGCCCTCGAGCCTGCACCGACATTCAATATGATCAAAGCTAATCATGCAAACACATTACGCCATCCCTGAACACTTTAGGCATACGGGCCACATCTAACTCCCTATTGAATATGCCCAACGAATTGGACTCCACAATTTTCTGTGGCAGGGAATGCCACACGTTCATAACTCTATGTGTTAAAGAGTTTCTCCTCATGGCGTTCCCTTTTTGCTTACCTCTTATCTTTCGACTGTGGCCCCTGGTTCTGAACTTCCCCAACATTGGGAACATTGTTCCTATATCTAACCTATCCAGTCCATTCAGAATTTTATACGTTTCCATAAGCTCCCGTCCCATTCTTCTAAATTCCAGTGAGTATAAGCCTAGCCGATCCAGTCTTGCCGCATATGTCAGTCCTGCCATCCCGGAAATCAGTCTGGTGAAACTTCGCTCAGTCGCACAATAGCAAGCACGCCCTTCCTCAGATTAGGAGACAAAACTGCAGACAATACTCAATGTGTGGTCTCACCAATGCCCTTTAAAATTGCAGTAAGATTTCCCTGCAACTATACGCAATTCCCCTAGCTCTGAAGGCCAACATGCCATTTGCTTTCTTTACTGCCTGCAGTACATGCATGCCTACCTTCAATGACTGATGTACCATGACACCCAGATTTCGTTGCACATCCCCTTTTATTTACCTGACATGTAGAAATATAGAAAATAGGTGCTGGAGCAGGCCACTCGACTCTTCGAGCCTGCACTGCCATTGAATATGATCTTGGCTGATCATGCAACCTCAGTAGCCCGTCCCCCACTTTTATTCATACCCCCTGATTCCTTTAGCCGTAAGTGGCACACCTACCTTCCATTTGAATATGTCCAACGAACTGCACTCAACAACTTTCTGTGGCAGATATTTCCACAAGTTCACATCTCTCTGGGTGAAAACGTTTCTCCTCATCTCGGTCCTATATGGCTTACCCCTTATCACAAGACGCCCATCCCCCATCCCCCTGATTCTGCACTTCCCCAACATCGGGAACATTCTACCTGCATCAAACCTGTCCCGTCCGGTCAGAATATTCTAAGTTTCTATGAGATTCGCTCATTCTTCTCAACTGCTGTGAATATGAGCCTAGCAGATCCAGTCTTTCCTCATATATCAGTATTGCCATCCCGGGAATCAGTCTGCTGAACCTTCGCTGCATTCCCTCAATAGCAAGAATGTCTTTCCTCAGATTAAGACAACAAAACTGCATACAATATAGAGGTGTGGTCTCACCAACGTCCTGTACAACTGCAGTAAGAACTCCCTGCTTCGATTCTCAAATCCCCAAGCTATGCAGGCCAAGTTACCATTGCCTTCTTCACCGCCTGCTGTAATTGCATGCCAAATTTCAATGACTGCTGTACCATGACACCCAGGCTTCGCTGCACCTTCCATTTTCAAAATCTTCCGCCATTCAGATAACGTTCTTTCTACGTGGTTTTGCCCGAAAAGTGGATAACCTCACATTTATCCACATTGTACTGCATCTGCCGTGCATTTGTTCATTCCTTAACCTGTCCAAGACCCCCTGCAGCCTCTTAGCATCCGCAGCTGACACTGCCACCCAGCTTAGTGTCATCTGCAAACTTGGAGATATTACATTGAATTCCTTCGTCAAAATCATTCATTTATTTTGTAAATAGCTAGGGTCCCAGCACAGTACCCTGCGGCACCCCACTATCCACTGCCTGCCATTCTGAAAAGTACATGTTTCTTCCCAATCTTTGCTTCCCGTCTGCCAACCAGTTCTCTATCCACGCCAATACATTACCCCCAATACCATGTGCCTTAATTTTGCACAATAATCTCTTGTGTGGGAATTTGGCAAAAGCCTTTTGAAAGTCCAAATACACCACATCCACGGTTTGCCTTTGTCCACTCGAATACCTACATCCTCAAAACACGCTAGAAGATTTGTCAAGCATAATTTCCCTTTCATAAAACATGCTGACTTGGATCGATCCTGCCACTGCTTCCCAAATGAACTGCAATTATATCTTTAATAATTGATTGCTGCTTTTTCCCAGCCACCGATATCAGGCTAACCGGTCAAAAATTCCCTGTATTCTCTCTCACTCTTTTTATAAAAATGGGTATTTATTAGCTACTCTCCAATACATAGGAACTGAACCAGAATCTATGGAACGTTCGGAAATTAACACCAATGCATCTAGTATTTCTAGGGCCACTTCCTTAATTACTCGGGGATGCAGACTATCAGGCACTGTGGATTTACCGGCATTCAGACCATTCAATTTCCCGAGGACCGTTTCCTGACTAATAAGGATTTTCCTCAGTTCCCTCTTCTCGCTCAACCCTCTGTCCCCGAGTATTTTCGGGAGGTTATTCGTGTCTTCCTTAGTGAAGACAGAAGCAAAGTATGTGTTCAATTGGTCTGGCATTTTCCATGCTCCAAATTATCAATTCATCTAATTTGATTGCAGCGACCGACATTAGTTTTCAATAATCTTTTTCTCTCACATATCTATAGAAGGATTGCAGTCAGTTTTTTTATTCCCTCCATTCTTACTCTCATTCTCTATTACCCCCTCCTGATTAAACCCTTAGTCCTCGTCTGATGACTTCAAATGTTCTCCCAGTCCACAGGTTTGCTGCTTTTTTTGGACAATTTATTTGCCTCTTTCTTGGATTTAACATTTTCCCTAATTTCCCTTGTTAGCCACGGTTGAGCCAACATTTATTTTTTATTCTTATGCCTCACGGCGATGTACAATTCTTGTAGATCAGGCATGTTATATTTAAATTTCTGCCGTTGCCGATCCACCGTCAACCCTTTAAGTATCATTCTCCAGTGTATCCTAGCCAATTAACGTCTCATACCGTCGATGTTTCCTTTTTTTCAGTTCAGCACTCTAGTCTTTTAATCAACCGTTTCACTCTCCATCTTAATAAAGAATTCTACCATATCATGGCCACTCTTCCCAATGGGCCCCGCTCGACCAGAATGCTAATTTAGCCTCTCTCGTTACCTCGAATTTCGCCAAGCTTATCATCTACAGGGTTGTAGTGATACACGTCCTCCTGTATGATACAGATTCGTGGACCATATTCAGCAGGCACCTCAAATCGCTGGAGAAATACAATCAGCGATGTTTCCGGAAGATCCTGCAAATCCATTTCGATGATGCACGCACCAACATCAGTGTTCTCGATCACGCCAACATCCCCAGCTTCGAAGCACTGACCACACTCAACCATCTCTGTTCGAAATGCCACATTGTCTGCATGCCCGTCACAAGAATCCCAAAGAAAACGCTCTACTCGGAACTCCTGCATGGCAAGCATGCCCAAGATCGGCAGAGGAAACATATAAAGGACACGCTCAAATCCACTTTGATTAAGTGCAATATCCCCAGCAACATCTCGGAATCCCTGGACAAAGACCACGCGACGTGAAGGAAGAGCATCCTGGATGACGCTGGGCACCTCAAGGCTCGTTACCGAGATCATGCTGAAAACAATTACAGGCATCGGAAAGAGGGTGCAGCAATGCAGACTCCTGGCCAAACCTCTCCTCCAACGACTACCAGTGTCAGAGACTATAATTACCGTGTTGCACTGTACTGTCACCTGAGAACCCACAGTTAGAATGGAAGCATTTCTACGTCGATTTCGAGGGACTGCCAATTATGAGATGGAAGATTAAAAGATACCAACTTTCCTCAGAATTTTGTTACAACAATTGTAAAAAATCTCACATATTTCTATATGTTTGAATCGAAGTGACTGTCTTTCTTTCTTATTTCTATCATTCTTTATTTTCCCATTAGGCTCGCTCTCTCCTTCTCAATGACTCCATGTCGTTGTTTCTCACGCTTTTATGTCTTGTCCTCTTGCTCTGTTGCTCTGATGCTCGCATGCTCAACTCAGATTTGAATTTATGTAGAACATTTAATGTAGTTAGCTCGCCCCAAGCGCCTTACATCCAACGCAGTATTTTAGAGTGTTTTTCCAATTGCATTTTAGGAAACGACAAAATCATTTGCGATTAGCGACCTCGAAAATGCAGCAATATAATCATGACCAGGTCATGTTTTTCTCTGCATGTTGATTTACATTTACATATAATGTGTTGTGTGAGACTGAAAGCCCGTATTACCAAAATGCCTTGCTATTCTTTCTGTGCACTTTGTGAGACTGGCACATGCAGACCTCAACATTCAACCAGCTTTCTGCTTACCATGGTTTATCAAATGGCTCAGATAATTTGAGCGCAAGGATGACTTCAAGAAAAGATAATAGAAGGATCAGCAAGGTTCAATGAGCCATATCTGAACGTGTCACATTGATAACTCTGGTAAGGAAGTGGAAGATGTTAATGCAGCAGTAAAACAATCAGGGCTATAAATGCATGGATGTTTAGTTAATGCTTTTACTCACTTGGCGTTCGTATATATCTTTGAGATACCATATATTATTTCTGGTATGCATCGAATGTCATGATCACAAGTTTAATTCGTACAATCATGTGAAGGACTATGGCATAGCAACTCACAGTGGAGTTATGGGTAGTGTGTGTCTCAGCATCTAGTTGACACTTGAATCCAAAAAAAAACGCAGGGCAGTGCGTTTTTCCAAAGAAGCTTCCGTTCACGCTGGTTAAGGGAGCAATGTGGCTCAGCAGCTCAGATACTGGTCTTGTGCGCTACGGAAATACTTTGGGATTAATACTGCTTTTGCCAAGTGCGAGGTTTCAAAAAAGTCCTGATCCTGCATTGATATAACTGAGTGTGTGTGTATTCTGAATGGTTAAGTAACCAAAAGAAAAACATCAAGAAATTAGTGCAACATCTTGAAGTTTAAATTGATTTTTGAAAATTACTTGGGCTGATTTGGACTGACGTGATTTTATCAAAGTCTGTTCAAGTCGAAATAAGATAAAAAAACAGAAAGTCGTTAGTTTTACAATGTCTACTGTTGGGATTGATAATTAGGAGAAGAGGCTCTGGCCAGAAATAGAGAAATCTCAATCTTATAGAGGAATGAGCTGAATGTCCGGAGCAGTGAGGAAAGATGTCAAAAGCTGTCGGTTCCATGCGCTCGGAACAGCCAGGTCTGTTCTGAAGCTATTCAGCATCTTGTGGATGCACGGAACAGGATTCAAGATCTACAGGAAGGGATATCTAATCTGCAGCATGTACAATTGGTGGTCTCACACTGGAGTTATGGGTTGTGTGTGTTTCAGCAGCGAGCTGACAATTGAATAAAAAAAAACGTTGGGCAGAGCGTGTTTCAAAAGACGCTTCCATTCACGCTGGTTAAGGCAGCAATGTGGCTCAGAAGCTCAGATACTGGTTTTGTGTGGTACGAAAAGACTTTGGGATTAATACTGCTTTTGCCAAGTGCGAGGCCGCTCCCAATCCACGTCCTGTTAAGGAGATGGGGAGGAGCGCACCACCCTTTGAAAGAGATGTGAGTGCTATTACCATCCCACGTCCTGTGCATGTGATCGGAGTGCAGAAGCTGGTGATAATAGGTTGCCAAAGGGTGACACAAGTTGATGAAGCCAGGTGGTGTTCAACGGATTCCCAGATCGAAAATTTCAAAAGGATATTAAGTGACAATAGCTACCGGTCCCTTCCGTGTGCCGTTTATATTTCTCTATTTCGGAGCTCCGAACTCAGTTGGAACGAGTAGCGATTTTAGGTATGGAGAAGTAGCATTCAGAATCTTGTTACCCCGCTCCATCACACCCGATCTTACGGTAATTCGGAGATTGGGGAGAGCAGGTTCGAGCAGAAGAGATGAGAGCATGATCATGAGGCTATAACTTTCAAAAGAACAGGTTAAGAGAACACAGGAGAGAAATTGCACAGCGCCCTATTTGGGGCAATAACTTTGTGGTTGTGCTGCCAACTTTTATTAAAGTTACATAAAATAATAATTTGCGTGGCTGTTCAAAGAGCAGAATCAGAGACAAGAGACAAGAGAAGGATGTTCTGGCTTTTGAGGGAGTGCAGCGAAGATTCACCAGACTGATTCCAGGGATGGCTGGGCTGTCATATGAGGAGGCACTGGATCAACATTATTCACTGGAGTTCAGAAGGATGAAAGGTGAACTCATAGAAACATATAAAAGTCTGAAGGGATTGGACAGGTTAGAAGCAGAAACGATGTCCCCAAAATTGGGGAAGTCCAGAACCAGGGGACAGAGTCTTAGGCTAAGAGGCAGACCGTTTAGGACTGAGATGAGGAGAAACTTCTTCACTCAGAGAGTTGTTAACCCGTGGAATTCCCTGCCGCAGAGAGTTGTTGATGCGAGTTAATTGGATATATTAAAGAGGGAGTCAGATATGGCCCTTAAGGTTAAGGGGATTAACGGGGTATAGAGAGAATTAGGAAAGGGGTACTGATTGAATGATCAGCCATGATCTTATTGAATGGCGGTGCAGGCTCGAAGGGCTGAATGGCCTACTCTTGCATCTATTTTCTATGTTTCTATGTAAGAGGCTCTTCAATGAGTGGAAATAGAGAGGAGCGGCTGTTTCAATAGCAGGAGCAAGGAAAGCGGCTGATTGTAGAACAGGAGCAGAGAGGAGCGGCTATTTACAGAGCCGGAGCAGAGGTTCCAGTCTGTTTGAAGGACGGGAGCAGAGAGGAGCGGCTGTTTACTGAACGGGAGCAGAGAGAAGCGGATGTTTACAGACGGGAGCAGAGAGGAGCGGCTGTTTACTGAACGGGAGCAGAGAAGAGCGGTTGTTTACAAAGCGGGAGCAGAGAGGAGCAGCTGTTTACAGAGCGGGAGCGGAGAGGAGCGGCTGTTTACTGTGCGGGAGCAGAGAGGAGCGGCTGTTTACAGAGCGGGAGCAGAGATGAGCAGCTGTTTACAGAGCGGGAGGAGAGAGGAGCGGCTGTTTAAAGAGCGGGAGCGGAGGATCCAGGTTGTTTAAAGAGCGGGAGCAGAGGGTCCCGACTGTTTACAGAGCGGGAGCTTTGAGGAGCGGCTGTTTACAGAGCGGGAGCAGAGAGGAGTGGATGTTTGCAGAGTGGGAGCAGAGAGGAGCGGATGTTATCAGAGCGGGAGCAGATAGGAAATGCTGTTTAAGAGCGGAAGCAGAGAGGAGCGGATGTTTACAGAGCAGGAGCAGAGAGGAGCGGATGTTTACAGAGCGGGGACAGAGAGGAGCGGCTGTTTACTGAGCGGGAGCAGAGATGAGCGGATGTTCACAGAGAAGGAGCAGTGAGGAGCGGCTGTTTACAGAGCGGCAGCATAGATGAGAGGCAGTACATTGTGCTGGACCTGTGGCGTTTTTCGAGCAGTTGTTGAACAAATTAATTTTCATCACCTACAGTACTTGGCTTTTCTTTATTGTGCTTCACTTTTTATCAACAAAATGCAATCATTAATTGCGCTGGCTTGAAGATTAAATAACTAAATAAGGTAAGCTTTGGAGCGAGAATACTCGCCTGCCACGTGGGAGACATGGTTATTGTGCAAACAATAAACATAACACATGCCTTAAACATTGTTGCAATGTAAAGTATAAATTTGTTTTTATACGCAAGATAGTAAACATTTCAACGGAGGGCAGAACAGAGATCTAAGGCTGCCGAAATATAAAGTATAAATTACATAAACACTCTCAGCGAAAAAGGTAAGTGACAGATTACTTGACTCTGAGAATTTTTATTGCCCCAACATTGGACAGCTCATTCTTCAAAGTGAGTCTGGCCGAATGAAAACGTGCGATCTAGACGTGATTTGAATCCGCTACCATCTGATCTGGAATCAGAATGGCTAACATTGCAAAACAAGCTCCAAAGCCAGCAAGTGGAGCCGCATCAATAGGACGGATATAAAATGGGAATCCGCCATGATCTTGTTGAATGACGGAGTAGGCTCGAGGGGTTAGATGGCCTACTCCTGTTCCTAATTCTTATGTTCTTATGAATATACAGAAGGTCAAACAGTATCGTGGGGAGCAAAGCAAAGTTAATGTTTCAGGTCGATGAGGGTTCCTCAAAACGTGTATATAGGTTGGTGCAGTACGGAGCAGCTGCTTAAATGTGGAGCAGATAAGACACGGATGAGATTACCGGTCAATGCCGATCCACCGGTTGTATTAATAAATTTCTCGAAAAAAATTAAATGAACACATTGACATGAAAAGCGGTTCAAAGAAAACTCACATTTTAAGGTTTCAGTTCGTCATATCTCGATCTGTCACGCTGCTCTGTTTGCTTGTGCATCCCGGTGCTGTATATATGCCAAGGCTGGTACTACATTCATACTTAAGCAGTTCCGTTGTCGGTTTTCTATGAAACAAAAGATAATTGCACCAATTGCTCAATGCTGCAACAGAATATACCTAAAAATCCACCTTTGATCTATCGGCATTGCTCGAGCCCGACGCTGGGCGGTTTGTGTGTCTCTTATTTCACCCGGTGTAGGATTATTGTACAAACAAGATGACTACTTCATTGTCCGAGCAATGGATCGCAAGGATGTGCCTATCACCAGTGCCATGGCAGGAACTGATGAATGTTGGACTGACCACTATCTAATCCACTCTGGCATTTAAATTAATGTAGAAACATAATCGCAGCAGCCACAGAATAGCTGCTGCAGTAAAAGCAACATAGGAGCATTGAAAAACCCTGATAAGAAAGCTCTATTCTGAAATCGCAACAAAACAAACTGACGATGTCCAGTCAACAGCAAACACTGACTGTCCACAGAGCCTGGTCTGCCTTAAAGGTCTCCATAATTATCATCTGTTAAGAGACGCTTGCTTAAATCCATCAGGAAACATCAAGACTGGTGAGATGAGAATGACCAAGAGATCCAGGAGCTAATAAAGCACAAATGCGAGGCATTTTTGAATTGAAAACAGCAGCACAACTGGATGGCAAGAAAGCAGCTCTTTGACGTCTGCAGACCGAGGTCCAAGATAAAACTCGCCTTATAATAACAGGTGATGGGTGGATATAGTGTAGGCGATCCTGCAACGAGTTGACAAACACGACGTGCATGGATTCTTTAGCACATTCAAGACCACCTACGGTGCAAGCAGCCAAGTTTTTACCCCACTGAGGCCAAGGATGCAGAGGGAGCTATCAAGGACAGAGACGCAATCAGTGCCCGCTGGATAGAGTACATCGAGATATCCCAAAACGACATAATGTCTTCGATGTGAATGTCCTCATTTGCATCCCACAAAATGCTACACGCCACCACCTCAGCACAAAACCAGCCCGGCATGAGGTTGAAAAGGCCACCTGATAATTAAAGATCAAAAAGGCCACAGGAGCAGCTGGAATGCCAGCCGATGAACTTAAGCATGGCGAAGCAGCAATTTTGGCACTATTCCATGCACTCAATACTCTTACTTGGAAGGAGGTGAGCATGCCAGTGGACTTCAGGGAAGCTATAATCGTGAACCTCTTCAAGAATGGCGACATTTCTGATGGCAGTAATTAAATAGGAGTTCCCCTGCTGTCTGCCACATGGAAAATCATCACAATAATCCTCCACAATCATCTTCCCGCATTGGCTAAAGAGTTCCTCCCAGAATCGCAAAACATATTCCGCCCACTGAGCGCGACAGTCGCCATGATCTTCACCACACGTCAAACTCAAGAAAAAAGCAGAGGGCAGCATCCACCTATATAAGTTGCATTTTTTTACCAAACAACGGCCTCCGATACCCTCAACCCTGAGGGATTATGGAGCGTCCTTCTCTAATTCGGCTGCCCTCAAAAGATTTTCACCATCCTCCGCCTCCTTCACGATGACATGCAAGCCTTGATCATGACAAACGGATCCACCAGATACTCAATACCCATGCGAACCGGGGTCAAGCAAGGCTGTGTCGCCATAACAACGCTCTTCTCGTTCTTCCTTTCTGCAATGATGCTTCTCACCCTCATTAAGCTCGCCACTTTATTTCACCTAATTTGCAGAATTAACGGGAAATTGTTCAACCTGCATTGCCTCCAGTCTGGATCCAAGGTCGCACAATCCTCTGTTATTGAATTACAGGAAGCAGACAGTGGGAGGTCTAACTCTAAACCATCGTCAACCACTTCACCAAAGCGTACGAGGGTTTGGGCATTAAATAAAACATCCGTAAGGCAAAGGTTTTCTACCAAGCTGCCCTTGCCGCACAATACACCATACCCACCCCCGCGATTTTTAAGATCCATGACGAGGCCTTGGACAAGGTGAAATATTTCCATACCTGAGCTGCCTACTTTCAATGTCCAACACCGCCTTCCGTTTGAAAGTGCAACCTTCGGTTGCCTGAGGAAGAGAGTGTTCGAACACCAGGGCGTCAAACCCGGCATCAAGCTCATTGTCTACAGAGGAATAGTCAACCCGCCCTGCTGTATGCTTCAGATTCGTGGACTATGTAAAGTAGGCAACTCATAGTACTGGAGAAGTAACACGAACGCTTGCGCAGCAAGATCCAAAAATATATTGGTTCAATTGAACCTTCAACGTCAGTGTTCGAGCTCAGACCAACATTCCCATCATCGAAACATTGACCACCCTTCATCAACTCCGATGGCCGGGCGACATCGCCCACATGCCCGATACTGAACTCCAAAACAAGGGCTCGACTCAGAGATCCAGCACGGCATGCGAGTCCTTGCAGGGCAGAGGAGAAGCTTCAAGGACTCACTCAAAGCCTCCTTGAAAAATTGCTACAACCCCACCGCTATCTGGGATTCTGCAGCCCAAGACATTTCAAGAGTGGTGCAGAAGCATCTGTGAAGGCAAGGAACACCTCGAGTCTGTTCGTTGGGAGCATGCAGATGCCAAGGACAAACAGCGGAAGGAGCTCAAGACAATAGAAGCACCCACCCATCCGGCCCTAAAACCAACATCAGCCTCACCTGTGACAGAGTCTGTAGTACCGCATTGTTCTCAACAGCCAACTGTGAACTCATATTTGAGTGGAAGCAAGACATCCTTGACTCCGAATGCGTGCATAAGAGAAGACAAACAAGGTAAGATCTAAATGCACAGAAACATTCAAGGATAGGATATATAACCATACGAGGCAGTTACGTTGAATGAGTTCAATGAAGATGGGTGGAAGGAAAGTCTTGTGGAGCATAAACACAAGCATTGACCTGATTGGTCGAATGGAAGATTATGTACTCTAAATAATTGTATAACGTGTTGAACATCAGTATGCATTTGAATCTCTTTATGTGAATGCACAAAGCATTCATAACAAATTTGCTGATCTGTCGGCACGAATGTTTACAAATGGGGATGATCTGGTAGCCAGAATAGAGATGTGGTTGCCAATTGACGAAGACTGGGATCTAAATATTCAGGTGTACTTGAAAATTCGGAAGGACAGACAGAATGGAAAATGAGTTGGGTAGCTCTTTGGATGAAGGATTATTTCACTGCAATAATGAGAAACAATATTGCCTGGAATAGATCACGATATTGAAACCGTTTAGGTCGAGATAAGGAATAAATAGTGTAAAAGTCACTGGTGGGCGTAATCTATATGCCCCCTAACAATTACAACTCTGCTGGTCGCCCAATAAACATGAAATAGTGGGGGCTGGTAAAAAGGGTCTTTACATGGGTGTAAACCATGGGTGATTTCAACCTGCATATTGATTGGACAAATCAAATTGGTTGAGGAAGATTGCATAGATTGAATAAGGGAAGGGTTTCTTCAGCAGTACGAATTGGAAATAAGCAGATAACAGGCTATCATGGATCTGGTCCTGTGCAATGAGACGGGATTAGTAAACAAACTGCTAGTAAAGGTTCCCATTGGAATCAGTGATCACTGCATGGTCGAATTTCAAATTCAGATGGAGCGCGAAGAAGTTGGATTTACAACCACCGTGCTAAGCTTAAACAAACGATAATAAAAAAAGCTATGAGGGCAGAGTTGATTAAAGTGGAGTGGAAAAACAGATTAAAGTGCAGGACGGTTAATGTACAGTGGCAAACATTTAAGGAGATATTTCACAACTCTAAAGAAAAATATATTCAATTGAGGAGGAAAATGTATAAAAGAAAATATAACTGCCCGTGGATCATGAAAGAAATAAAGGATGTTAAAAACAAGGGCTTAAAAAGTGGCCAAAATTAGTGGGAGGACAGAAGATTGGGAAGCTTTTAACAGCCAGCAAAGAATAACAAAATAAAGGATGAAGAAAGGGAAGATAGATTATGAAATAAAACTAGCACGAAATATAATAACAGATGTTAATAGTTTCTACAGGTATATAAAAAGGAAAAGAAAGACTAAAGTAAATTTTGGTCCGTTAGAGGATGATACCAGGTAATTAGTAATGGGGACCATGGAGATGGCAGAAACTCTGACCAAGTATTTGTTGCATTCTTTACGGTAGAGGACACTACAAATATTCCAACAGTGGATAGTCAAGGGCTATAGAGGTGGGGGGCGGAGTAATTTATCACAAAATCACAATCACTAAAAAGATGGTACTCAGTAAGATATTGGGATTAAAGTCGGATCAATCCCATGGACATGATGGCTTGCATCCTCGTGTCATAAGAGAAGCAGTATAGCAGGTATAGTGAATGCATTGGTTGTAATTTACCAACATTTCCTGGATTCAGGTGATGTCCCACCAGATTGGAAAACGGCAAATGTAACGCCACTGTATAAAAACGAAGGCAGAGAAAATGCAGAAAAAACTAACCAGTTAGCCTAACAGTTGATTTTGTAAATATGTTGCAGTCCATTATTGAAGAAGCAATAGCAGAACATTTGGAAAGACATAATTCGGTCAGGCAGAGTCAGCATGTTTTTTGAAAGGGAATTGATGTTTGACAAAGTTGCTGTAATTCTTTGAGGAAGTAACGTGCAGGATGGTTAAAGGGGAACCAGTCGATGTGGTGTATTTGTATAACAGAAGGCATTTCACAAGGTTCCTCATAAAAGCTTACTGCACAAGATAAAAGTTCACAGGATTGGGGTTAATATATTAGCTTGGATAGCGTGTTGGCTAATGAATAGAAAACAAAGTGTCGGTATAAATGGTTCATTCTCGGGTTGGCAATCAGTAATGTTTGGGGTGCCGCAGGGATTAGTGCTTGGACCACACTATTTACAATCTATATTAACGACATGGATGAAGCGACCGAGTGTAACGTCGACAAATTCGGTGACGATACAAATATTGGTGGAGAGGCAATGCATGAGGACAACATAAAAAACCTGCAAAAGCACATAGACAGGCTAAGTGAGTGGGAAAACATTTGGAAGGTGGAGTAAAATGTTGGACCGTGTGAGGTTTGCATGTTGGCAGAAAAAAATCAAAGAACAAGTTATTTTTAAATGCAGATAAATTTCAAAATGATGCAGTAGAGCACGGCCTGGGGATCCTGGTGCATGAAATACAAAATTTAGTACGCAGGTAGCAGCAAGTGATGAGGAAGGACAAGGGAATCTTGGCCTTCATTGAAATGGGGATGGAGTATAAAAGTAGGGATGTCTTGCTGCAGTAGGACAGGGTATTGGTGAGCACACGTGGAACCCTGCTTACAGTTTTGGTTTTCAAATTTACAAAAGAATATACTTGCTTTGGATGCAGTTCAGAGAAGGTTCACTAGGTTCATTCCGCTGATTGTTACAAGGAAAGTTTGATTGGTTTGTCCTCTTCTCATTGGAATTCAGATGATTCAGAGGTGATCTTACCGAAACGTATACCATTATGAGGAGTCTTGACAAGGTTGATGCAGAGGCGCTATTTCCACTGATAGTGGAGATTGAACTAGAGTGCATAATCTTAGAATAAGGGGCCGCCCATTTAAAACTGGGACAAGAACGAATTACAACTCCTAGATTGCTGTAAAGCTGTGGAATTCGCTGCCTCAGAGAACTTTGGAAGCTGGGTCATTGCATGCATTTAAATCAGAGATAGACAGTTTCTTAACCGATAAGGGCATAAGGAGTTATGGGGAGCTCTCAGAGAAATACACCTGTGTACATACGGGTCGAGAGGCCTTATGGCCTGCTCCTGCTCCGATTTCTTATGTTATTATTATATTTCCAATTAACGTCACCCATACCTAATTCTGACACATTACTGCAATTGGAGGGAATCATCCTCTCCATATGCTCTCCCCGATACTTACGTTTCACTGACGTTCCAATAGACACCGCCTATTTCGCAAGATGGGATTGTTTCATTCTATGAATACAATCGCTGAACACTCAGTCCCCAGTCACATTCTAATATACACAGCTCATGACCCGATATTGATTCATTTTTCATATGGAAGGGATTTCTCTCGTGAATATACTCCGTAATATATAATACACCTTATATTTCCAAAATACTCAGCCAATGGCCAATAATGACATTACTGTAATGGAAGAGTTTTACCTTGTCAATATTCGCCCATTTAGTGACTCGCTAAAATGGGTGGTAGTAGGGCGGTAAAGAAACAAATGATGGTCCAGGTCAGGTGTTCGTGTGAAAAGCAGAACCAATAGCAGCATCTGCTGTCCGAGAGAACGGGAGCACTGGTTCGGATGCGATTTGTTGAATTTACATTTGATTTCGGAAGGATGTAAAGTGCCTACATGTTTACTCAATTGGTTGGTTGGAACGTTGCTCCTGTGAAGCTCTGTCTTTCGAAAAATGTGGGAAAGAAAGCCAAATTCACTCGCTTTTAATGTAACGTTAATCTTTTCTGCAATGCCGATCGTCTGTGAGAAGGTGATTTTTGACGAAACCATAGTGACGACAATGTGGGATTTTCACCCAGGATCTGTCCCAGCTCAACCCTGAAAATCCTAACGCGAGATGAAATCGCTGGACCGCAGATTCACCGATATAAAACAACGAAACTCATTACGCATTGAAATCTAATTAACTGAAAGTGTAGACGAAAGGTTTTCCTTCCACCTTGCCTGTGCTGTTTCCCTGCGAATGGTATCGAATTAGTCCCACTCACCGTAATCCGACAAATGTTTCCCATTAATGCACACATTTATAATTTTTGACGTGAAATGAGCTGAGTGCAGCATACTTAGAGCAAAAGCTTAATTTGGCCATGAAGATTACAGTGATTAAAAAAACAAACAGAGGCATGAAATGTTCAACGATGATTATATTCGAATCCGCGCATATAGCGCACAATTGATTGGAATATTCCTCGCCTCAAGCACTCTGCTACCTCATATTGCTGGAACATTGTAACCAATCATTCTGCTTTCTGCTTTTTGAATCCAAACAGAAATTCCCTGCGCCAAACTGAACTCACCGCTTGTGCACCAAGTTGCAAAAATGTTGAACATTATCAATCAGCCTTTGTCAGTAGAAGGCCTTACGTTACTTCAGGTGAAAGAGCGCCAGAAATTATCGGTTTTGAAACAGGTTCAGAACAGTGAAAAAAAGTTTCACACGGTAAATTAAACGACGAACATCGGACTTCGTAAGCATCGAAGTCAGGCGCCTTTTCCATTCGCCCACGGAGACAGTGCAGCCGCCACAACAATTATTTGGGGAGAATTGTAAGCAAAGGGCTATTGTTTCAGGAAGGCAGAAAAAGCTCAGTCAAGAGGCGCGTTTGAATGAGTAAATATGTTTCTGCCGCCAACAAAATAATATTTATTTCATATAGTAAAGGTTGATGTTTTGCTATGATCCATCAGCAGATAAAAGGCAAACTCTGCCATGACTCGGATTCGAACCGAGGTTCCTGCGGCCACAACGCAGTGTACTAACCACTATACGATCACGGCGCTCCACATCAGCTCGGGTAATACGACCCTGATCACAGCAAAGTCACACACAGCACTGTTTAGAAAACATGTTTTTATTTGATGAGGCCAAATTTAGCCCTGACAAATTATGTCAGCGGTGGGATTTGACCGACAACCTGCACCGAATAGAGCGTTAATCCAGAATAGGAGCGACTGCAGCCGCAGTTACGTTGAAAAGGATTGTTCCCCTTTCATACGGGAAGAAATTCGTCCATTGTGCGTTGTAAAAAAAAAAGCCTGGTTCCCACTGGGAGTTGAACGCAGGTTTCCCCTTTGTAAAGAAAGCGCTTTGACCAGCGAAGCCACGGGGCGAAATACACCACGACCGACTTCCCTCCACTGAATGCTATCAATCAGATTCCTGTCACTGCCTTTTGGAGTCTGAAGCCATTTTGGATCTAACCACCTCTCTTGTCTATTCCGCCATGTGTGCCGATGCTATCTCTCGCTGCGTAAATCACAGCTTCAATCTGTGGGTTGATGCCGAATGATTTTCAGTGTTTGTTTTGAACATGAACTAAATGTGAACAAAACAACATAAGGAATATGAGCAGGAGTAGGCAATATGGTCATTCGATCCTGCTCTGACATTCAATAAGATCATGGCTGACACGATCATGGAATCAGCTCTACTTCAATGCCCGATCCTTTAATCCAGTATCGCTCGAAAATCTGTCCATCATTGCCTTAAATATATTCAATGACCCAGCCTCCAATAATTCCAGGCATTTATAAGTCCCTGAGAGAAGAAATGTCTCCACATCTCAGTTTGAAATGGGCGGCCCTTTATTCTGAGTGTATCAGCCAAACAACTTTTGAAACTGGGCAACTAATCAGCAAAAATTCATAACAAGATGTTATTTATTGTGATGAGGCAAATATAATATTCGGACTCGCAAGAATTAGCTTCAATTACGTGCAAAACGAATCTGTGACACCAACGCGATTCCAACTGCCCTAATATTAATTGGGATATAATTAATGTGACAGGTATTGAGCATGAATACTTCCTAAAATATATTCAGCAGAATGTGTTTTTCATCCAGTATGTAGCAAGCCCAACAAAGGTTCTGGACTTAGAGTGAGGGAATGAAGCTGGGCAGGTGGTCGGAGTATGAATTTGACAACATTTTGCTGCGAATGATCATAATTCAGTTAGATATTGTGTAGTTGCGGAAAAGGACAAAGATAGACCAGGAATAAAAAGTTTCATTGGGGGGGAACCAGTTTTACTGAGCTGAGATATGATTTAGCCAAAGTCGACTGGAAACAACTGTTGAAGGTAAATCAGTTTCATAGCAGTGGGAGGCCATTAAGGAGGAGAACTTGATGGTACAGAGCAAGTATGTTCCCTTAAAGAAAAAGAGTGGGAATAATAAATCTAAAGCCCCAGGAATTAAAGTGGCATACAGGGTAGTTAAAGCAAAAAGGGGAGGGTTTTGTTAGTATCAAGGGCTCAATTCTGCAGAAACCCGAGCGGAGTACAGAAAGTGTGGCGGTAAAATTTAAAAAGGAAGTTTGGAAAGCAAAGAGAGAGCAGGAAAAATTGTTTTTATGTAAAATCAATGAAACACAGAACATGTTTTATATGTACATTAATGCAAGACATTATCTAAAGGATGAGTCAGGCCTATTAGAGATTGTGAATGTAAATTTTACGTGAAGTTCGATGGCCTGGAAATAGTTCTTCCTGACTAAAGTTCATCTGTTTTCAGAAAAGGGAGTGGCGATGCCACATTGCATTCAGGTTGTAGGAGTGTGAAATATTAGATGAAAGATATATAGTGAGATTGGAATTATTTAGGAACGTAGCAGCATTGAATGTGGATATCTCCCCAGACCTAGCTAAACTGTATCCCAGACTGCTAACTGATGCAAAAGAAGTAATTACAGAGGCGCTAGCATTCATTTTATATTCCTCTCTGGCCACAGGTGTGGTGCCGGAGGACTGAAAGAGTTCAACTGTTGTACATTTGCATAAAAATTATAAAAGGGCAGATGGAGTCTGCCTAAACTTGGTTCTGGGAAAATTGCTGCAAAACATTCTAAGGGCGGAATAAGTGTTCATTGAGAAATACATGGATTAATCAAGGAGAGTGCAGTGGCCTGCAGAGACTTGTGGGGCACCACAGGGATTAGTGCTTGGGATCCAGCTATTCACAATACATATAAATGATTGTGATTAGGGAACCAATTGTAATATTTCCAAATTTGCCAACGAAGTAAAACTAGTGTGAGTTGCGAGGAGGAGGCAAAGACGCTGCTAGGCGACTTAGATAGGGTGAGTTAGTGGGAAAACACATGGCAGATGCAGTAGAACGTGCATAATCGTGAAGCTATCCACTTTGGTTGGAAAAACATAAGGACAGCATATCATTTAAATGATTATGGCTTCAGACATGTCGAAGTACAGAGGGACCTGGGTATCCTTGTCCACCAGTCAGTGAAAGCAAACATGCAGGTGCAGCAAGCAGTTTGGAATGCAAATGGTATGTTGGCCTTCATTGCAAGAGGATTTGAGGAGGAAGAAACATAGAATTATAGAAACATAGAACATAGTTGCAGGATTAGGCCATTCGGCCCTTGGAGCTTGCACCACCATTCATTAAGTTCATGGATGATTATTCAACTCAGTACCCCTTTCCAGATTTATTACCATACCCCTTGATCCCTTTAGCCATAAGGGCCATATCTAATTCTCTCTTGAATAGATACAATGAACTGGCATCAACGATTCTTTTCCATAGGGAATTCCACGGGTTAACAAGTCTCTGAGTGAAGCAGTTTCTCCTCATCTCAATCCGAAATGTCTTACCACTTATCCTTAGAATATGTCCTCTGATTCTGGACTTCCCCAACATCGGAAAGTCCAAACTCAGGGGACACATTTTATATGTCAGTACTTTAGATGGATGTATGAGATCCCCTCTCATACTTATCAACTCCAGTGAATACAGGCCCAGTCGATTAAATCTCTCTTTATGTCAGTCCTGCCATCCCGGGAATCAGTCTGTTGAACCTTCACTGCACTCCCTCAATAGCAAGGACGTCCTTCCTCAGATTATGAGACCTAAACTGCAGACAATATCCGGGGTGACGCCTCACAAAGGCCCTATACAAATGCAGTTCGAACTCCCTACTCCTATACTCAAATCCCTTAGCTATGAAGGCCAACATACCATTTGGTTTCTTCACCGCCTGCTGCACCTGCATGCCAACTTTCCTGACTGGAATACCATGACACACAGGTCTCGTTACATCTCCCCTTTTTCTAATCTGCCGCCATTCAGAATATATTCTGCCTTCGTGTTTTTGCACCCAAGTGGATAACTTCACAGTTATACACGTTATATTGCATCTGCCACGCATTTGCCAACTCACCTAACCTGTCGAAGTCACGCCGCAGCCTCTTCGCGTTCTACTCACAGTTCACACCGCCATCCAGCTTAGAGTAATCTGTAAACTTGGAGCAATTACACTCAATTCCTTCAAAGAAATCATTGATGTATATTGTTAATAGCTGCCCCACCCCCCCCCCCCACTGAGCCCTGTGGCATCACACTAGTCACTGCCTGCCATTCTAAAAAGGATCCGTTTATCCAGACTCTCTGCTTCCTGTCTGCCAGAGAGTTCTCTATGCACGTCAGTACATTATTCCCAATAGCATTAGCTTTAATTTTGCACACTAATCTCTTGTGTGGGACCTTGTCAAAAGCATTTTGAAAGTCTAAACACACCACATCCACAGGTTATTTCTTGTCCAGTCTATTGTTACATCCTTAATAAATTCCAGAATGTTTGTCAATTATGATTCCCTTTTCATAAATCCATGCTGACTTGGATGATCCTGTCACTGTTTTCCAAATGCGTTGCTATTTCACCATTAATAAATGATTCCCAATTTTCCCCACTGCTGATGTAAGGCTAACCGGTCTATATTTTCACGTTTTCTCTCTCCATTTTTTTTTTAAAGTGGTATTACATTAACTACCCAGTCCATAGGAACTAATCCAGAGTTGATAGATTGTTGGATAATGATCACCAATGCATTCACTATTTCTCGGGATACTTCCTTTTGTACTCTGGGATGCTGACTATCAGGCCTCTGGGATTTATCGGCCTATAATCACATTAATTTCCCGCACACAATTTCCCACGTAATAAGGATTTTCATCAGTTCCTGCTTCTCATTGAACCCTTGGTCCCCTCGTATTATCCGAAGGTTATTTGTTTCTTCCTCCGTGAAGACATGACCAAAATACAGGAGCAAGGTTGTCTTACTACAATTAAAATGGCCTTGGTGAGACTGCACCTGGAGTATTGCGTGCAGTTCTGGTCTCCTTACCCAAGAAAGATATACTTGCCATGGAGAGAATGTAGCGAAGGTTCACCAGACTGTTTCCTGGGAAGGCAGGACTTTGGAGAAATTGGATCGAGTAGGACTGTATTCACTGGAGTTTAGACGAATGAGAGGGGATCTCATAGAATCGACTACTATTCTCACAGAGTTGGATAGACTGGATGCGGGGGGAATGATTCCCCTGGTTGGGATGTCTAGTTAAAGGGGTCACAGAATCAGGATATGGGGTAGGAAATCTATGGACGAAATGTGGATTTTTTTTCACTGAGATATTGGTGAACCTGTGGTATTCTATACCACAGAAGGCTGTGGAGGCCAAGTTACTGAATACATCTGAGAGAGATAGATTGATATCGAAACAAAAAAGACAGATAGGGCTATGGGGAAAAAGCGGGAATATGATGTAGAGTTACAGGAGCAGCCATGATTATATCGAATGGTGGTGCAGTCTTGAAGGGCCGAATGGCCCACTAATGCTCGCATTTTCTATGTTTCTAATTTTGCATTTTCGAGGGTCTAAATGGACTTCCACTCTTCTTGGAGAACAAGTTCAAGAAACTGATCAATTCTGCCGTTCCTATGCCTTAGGCTTGAAGTGTTAATGTGCAGAACCTTTCCCTGGGTAAAAGTCCGAAGGGGCAGAATGGCCTCCTCCGAATTCTGTTAAACCGGATAGCGTGCCTCCTCGTCATCTATGCAGCAGGACGAGAGGCCGAATGACGATCCACTATTCTTGTATTACAGGCTCAAGGAGCTGAATGGCTTCCTCTTGTAATTCGCAACTGGCTCATTGGGTTAATCGATTCATCCTGTCCTGATGAAGCAGGCTCGATGGCTTGCTCCTGCTCCTCTGTGAGAGACTCAGGAGCTAAGACAACCCAGAGGAACAGTGGATGGGATGGGAGCCACTTGTTTAACAGGAAATGCAGGGTCCACGGCTTCCCTTCTCTGATGTACTGATTTGCTGCAAAATGCACTGTGCGGCCCAAGAAACACTAGATCCTGACCTAAATTCTGAATAAAATCCGAGCTATCCAGACTAATCCCACTGCCTAGCTCTTGGTCCGTAGCCGTGTGTTCCAAAACCTGGCAGTGAGTTCCAAAACCACACCAGCCCCTCGGTGAAAACATTTCGGCTCAATTCCCGTGTATCCTCCAAACAATTACATTAATCTATGCCCCCAGTTTGTTGACCACTCTGCTAAGGGCAATACATCCATTCTATGCACTCTATCCAGACCACTCATCATTTATTCACTTCAATACGTTCCCCCGCTCAGCCTCCTTTGTTCCAAAGAAAAAATGTCCAGCTTTTGCAATCTTTCCTCATAGCTACGTTCACAATTCCAGACATCACCTGCGTAAATCAACTCTGTATCCTCACGAGTGCGATCAGCTCGGGTAGCCAGATGCGGTGACCTGAATAGCATGCGATACTCTAGCTGCAGCCTAATTAGTGCTTTATTTATTTGAAGCAAAACTTTCCCGATCTTATATTCTATGGCTCAGCTAAAAAGGCAACTATCCAATGTTGCGTCTCAACCATCTTATCTACCTCGCCTATTACAATCAAGGATTCTGTGGACATGCACTGCAAGGTACTTTGAACCTCTACACATATGAGTGTCCCAACATGTAATATTTATCAGCTTGCTTTATAAGAACTCCTGCTGCATAGATGACGAGGAGGCGCATTATCCTGTTTAACAGAATTCGGAGGAGGCCATTCTGCCCCTTCAGACTTTTACCCAAGGAAAGGTTCAGGACATTAACACTTCAAGCCGAAGGCATAGGAACGGCAGAAGTTGATCAGTTTCTTTTTCTCCAAGAAGAGTAGAAGTCCATTTTGACCCTCGAAAATGCAAACATTAGAAACATAGAAAATGCGAGCAGTCGTGGCCCATTCGGCCCTTCGAGACTGCACCACCATTCGATATAATCATGGCTGCTCCTGTGCATTATCTCACAGTTCTCCGAGCTGAATTTCATTAACCTCCCTTCTGCCGACCTGATCAGTTCATTGATATCTTCCAGCAGTGCACAGCATTCGTCATTATTATCAACCATAATCTGCTTGACCAACTTTTAGTCACCTGTGCTAATTTCTACTTATCCGTCTCGGTGTCAAATTTTTATTCCATTATATTCCTGTGAAGCGCTTTGGGACGTTTCAGTACATTAAAGCGCTATATATATTGAAGTTTTTGTTGTTGTTTAAAACGCATTTTATATTATGTCATTTAAAATTTGCACCACGTAAAGAGTGCACTTTCTCCAACATGTTTTGCAGGAGTTCATTCTGCACACGTGTGCCCTCCGGCCCTAACTCACTTCATCGTCAGCATATCCTTCAATTCCTACGTCACACATTTACTTAGGTACATGACTCTTAAATGCATCTGTGCCATTGCCTCAACTCCTGCTCGTGGTAGCAACTTCCACATTCTTACGACCCTTTTGTTAATGAAGTGGCTCTTGAATTGCCTACTGAATTTATCGGTGAGTGGCTTATATTTATGACCACTAATTCTGTACTCGAGTACAATAGCAAATATTTCCTCTACGTCAACCCGATCAAAACTTTTCATCATGGTACTGTCAGTATCTGCCTTGTCATTTCGAGAGAAAAGCTCATCAGTCTTTTCAATCTTTCCAAATAAGTAATGCATTTCATTTCAGGCCGAATTGCTTCCTTCTGTGCTGTGAGATTCTACAATTTCACGATTTAATGTTCACATCGGCTGGGAGATAAAATAGGGAAAGCATGCAGGTCAACGATCTGTTATTATGCACCGACCATTGCACTATTTAGACAGCGCCATTGTGTAGCTGCGATGGATGTGTAGTGAAGGCCTTGGTTTGGGAATTCATGGCTTTTACCCATACAGGATCGAGCTCTGCTCGCAGTGATTTCCTCTTGTATTTTTTTTTAATCGACTCCCTGTGGATATCACTGGCCCAGAATCAGATCACAATTCCATCCAGTGGCCTGCATTGCACTGATTGCCGCGAAGTTGTTGTTCGAATTGGAAACACTAATAATTTATCGGCATTGATTAGTGAATGTTCATTTGATGGAAACTATTTGCAAAAATCCGTGTGAAATACTCATCGGAAACAGCATGAAAAATGGCTTTTAATCAAGAGCCATGCAATATTTGGATAGAAATCATCCTTCAATTATTCACCTTCAGTTAATAAATGATCTGATTTTATAAAGTTGAACAAGATTTGACAAACGACCACATTCGGACTCGAACCCTCTGATAACGTCAGCATTTATAAGGAAGTCGAACGCCTTATCAATTAGGCAACGTGTCAAGCTAACAGCTAGAATGCAGACTAATGGTGAGAATTAACGATTACCCACCGGAATTGTATTTATATCGGTGCCATACTTTGCACTGCAAACCAATCAGTGGCAGTGAGCCATTCACGGATTGAAATACGCGAAGTCACAAAATCCCGGAGTATATGGAATTGTTCATTAAATTCTGGAAACACTCCGCACGTCCATGAGCTCCCGGCAGTAGTAAGGTTTTTCATCATTGCTTCACAGAATTGCAGGTCGCGTGTGTGTTTCATTCATAAATGTTAAAGCTGCTCAATATAACAAACTTCTGAGATACTCGCAAACCCACCCGCCCCACGCCAAATAAAATAATAAAACAAATCGCAAGTACGGGGATCGTAACCGCCACCTTGGGGTTACTGACCTAACCGGCTTTATTACCATATGATTTTTCGGACGCGGTAAATCGAAAAAACTTAGCATTCCTACAGCGACATTCACCTCAGGACTTCCCAAACCGGTTCAGAGCCAATTAATTACTTTTAAAGTGACTGTTGTAATGTAGGAAATGCAAAAATTGACAGCACGGATGGAGGCCATTTCAGCCCATCGTGTCCGCGCCGGCCGACCAAGAGCTTTACAGACTAATTCCCACTTTCCAGCGCTAAGTTCGCCCTGTAGGTTATATCACTTCAATTGCACATCCAAGTATTTTTAAAATATGTGGCGGTTTCTGCGTCTTTCAGCCATTCAGGCAGCGATTTCCAGACTTCCACGGTGTAAAGACATTTCCCCTCATTGCTCATCTAACCCCCCTACCCCACAAATACTTCAATCTGTTCCTCCTAGTTGTTGACCCGTCTGCCAAGGGAAACACAATCTATCTAGGCACCTCATAATTAAATGCAACTCAATTATGTGCCAACTCTGTACAAGGAAAACCAACCTAGCATTTCCAATGTTTCCACAAAACCTAAATTTTAATGTCCAAGCAACATGTCTGTATATCTCCTCTGCGCCCTTTCCAGTACAGTCACATCTGTCCTGAAATGTGGTGATCTTAACTGCAGACAGTAGTCCAACTGCGGCCAAACCAGTGTTTTATGCAATTCAAGTATTATATTCCTGCTCTTTAATTCAATGCTTAGACAAATAAAGGCTTGCATTCCACGGTGGACCTGCACTCCAATGCCCATTTGTTTCAGTGTCGTACACGTTAATGTTTATTTCATTGCTTTGTTAGACAACCCAATGTGCATTACCTCACACTTGTCTGGAATTAATTATATTTGCCACTGTTCTGCCAACCTGACCAGTACATATCGCCTGCAGTCTTCACCTTTTGTCTTCATTACCAACCACACAGAAACAATCCATTTGGCCCAACCAGTCATTGCCGGCATTCATGCTCCAGTTCCTCCACGTGGAATACCACGAATCACCTGCTGCCACTGTGAATATATATCTTTTAAATGATTTAATTCGCTGGAGAAGTACGACCAACGATATCTCCGCAAGATCCTGCAAATCGCCTGAGAGGACAAATGCACCAACATTCGCGTCCTCGATCAGGGAAACATCCCGAACATCGACGCACTGACCACACTCCACCAGCTTCGTAGGGCGGCAACATTGTTCGTATGCCTGACACAAGACTCCCAAGGCAAGCGCTCTACTCAGAACTCCAACACGGCAAGCGAGCCGCAGGTGGACAGATAAATGTTTCACGGTAACCCTCAATGTCTACTTGATAAAATGCAACATACCCATCGAGACCTGGGAGTCCCTGGCCAAAGACTGCCGTTAGTGGCGAAAGAGCGGGTGGGCGCTGAGCAACTCGAGCCTCGTCGCCGACAGCATGTAGAAAGCAAACGCAGGCATTGAAAGAATCTTGCGGCAAACTAGACTCCCAACACAATCTTTCCTTCAAGAAACGTCTGTCCCACCTGTGACCGCGAATATATTTCCCGTATTGGACTTTGCACTCAACTGAGAACACACTTTTTGCGTGAAAGCAAGTCTTCCTCGATTTCAAGGGACTGCCTATGATGATGATCTTCCAGTTAAGATTGTTGTGAATGGTAACCCCAAGGATGTTGTTGGTGGGGGAATATGTGATGTCATGACGCTGAATGTCATTCGGCTCAGGTTTCAATCTCGCTTGCCTGGCACTTGTGTGATGCGAATGTCATAATCTGTTGGATTTGGTAGTTTTTTACAGTAATATCTGCACAGCAGCTGCCAATAGGGTATTGAATGATTGATAGCTGCAGGCTGAATGAAGAGCGTTTTTTGCCGGTAGTTGAACGATAGATCCAGGATTTTAAGACGTCTCGAAAATATAAAACTTGGACACAAAAGCATGTTGAATTAAAGCATTCCCATTAAGGTTGGTTACCTCAGTTGGTTAGATTGTGATGCTAATTTGGCTAAATTTGCGGGTTCGATCCTTGTATCAACCATTGCAGTTGTATGGGCTATCTAGTAATTTATCTGTGCTATTTTTAAGCAGCTTAAAAAGTTTGGTAGGAAAATCACACAGGACCTGTCATTCTTTGAATTAATGCTGCAAAATATTAGTTCTTCCGAGAGCTCATGGACCTATGTTTCTCTGGTCACAGATGTTCCCTGACCTGCCGAACGGTTCCAGCATTCATTGAACAATTCCATATGCAGCATCCGCTGTATTTTGCCATTTATTTTGGTGCTGTGTCGCCGTTTATATTATGAAATAAAATTGGTCCAAATAAGTTGCTGAGGTTGGAAAGTAAAATTAATTATAATTCGGTGCAATGTTGATTCAGCGGTAGAATTTTCACCTCGTCATAAATCTGCACAGTAATTACTCCAGTACAATCACATCTTTCCTGTAATATGGCGCCCAGAACTGCATTGCTGTGGCCCAATTAGTGTGTAATTCCTTTCAAGCATAAGCGCCCTGCAGTTATATTCTGTGCCTCACCTAAGAAATATCTGTATCCTGCATGCTTTCTTCACCAACTATCCTTCTACCTTCATGGATCTGTGGACATGCACTCCATGGACCCTCTGTTCCTGTACACGTCTCAGTGTCCTACCATTGATTGTATATTCTCTTGGATTGATAGCTCTTCCCAAATGCAATACCTCATACTTCTCCGGATTGAACTCCATTTTCCACTGTTCTACCCATCTGCCTAAGTAATTGCTCTTCAGCATCAGTGTAATCAGAAAACGTCTGAATCATAAACGCTACTTTTAAGTCTAAATCATTGATATACACCACAAAAAGCAAGAGACCGAGTATTGCACCCTGCGGAACCCCATTGGAAACAGCCTTCCTGTTACGTCTTCATTGGAAGGTAAAGCATCGTATCAGAAAGGCGAAGAACAGAGCTAGATATAGATGTTAGATGTGTCGCAAGGCAGTTCGGAAGACAGAGCATTAAAGATTAGATATTACACACAACATGAGTCTGGCCGTGCCTAATGGCATCTTAATAAATGCAAGGAGTATTGTGAATAAGGCAGAAAAGTTGAAGGCACAGATCGACACGTTAAATTATTTTATCTTAGTGATCTTAGGGCATAGAGAGCGCAGCATATGTAACCCAACATTACTGGTTAAAGGGTTTTCAACAAGACAGAGATAGGGTTAAGAAGGAGTGCGTGACAATGTTGATTACAAAAAATATAAAGCTGTGAGAGAAGATGAATTGTTAGAAGGATCTACAAATGAGTCTAAATGGGTTCTACTTAAGGACAAAAAGGAGTACGTACACTGCTGGCAGTGTATAATTGGTTCCCAAACAGTCAGAGGGTGATAGAAGAAGAAATTAGTTGCCAATGTCAGACAAATGCATAAATATTAGGCATTAATATTGGGGATATTTATTACTCTAATATTCACTGGGATGCAATCAGTGTAACAGTTATAGACGGCACAGAATTCCTCAATTGCATTCAGGAGAACATTCTTTTAGCCCATATGTAGCAAGCCCAATAAAGCAGATGGCGGTTCTTTACTTAGCTTTAGGCAATTAAGCTGAGCAGGTGGAAGGGTATCATTTGGACAATCACAACAGTGAATCCGTGAGGCCGACATATTCCTGGATATCACGTTTCTTGAGGTGGCCATCACGCAGCTTAAGAGTGTGCGGGCAGATAATGGATCCCTGACCGCCAGACAGAAGAGCAGGACCAGCCCGGACGTGCAGAAGTCCCCTGAGTGCATCTCGCTCCCCACCGGCATTCTGTTCTGAGTACATCGAGTTCATCGGGGAAAGCAGCCAATGCCAAGTCCATGCGACCAATGCTCGCTCACATGTACAACGGCGAGGAAGATGAGTGGAAGAAAAATAGTGGCAAAGGATTCCATCGTTAGGGGAGCAGACAGGCCGCAGACATCACTCCAGAATGGTATAAGAACATAAGAACATAAGAATTAGGAACAGAGGTAGGCCATCTAGCCCCTCGAGCCTGCTCCGCCATTCAACAAGATCATGGCTGATCTGGCCGTGGACTCAGCTCCAATTGCCCGCCCTCTCCCATAACCCTTAATTCCCTTATTGGTTAAAAATATATCTGTCTGTGACTTGAATACATTCAATGAGCTCGCCTCAACTGCTTCCTTGGGCAGTGAATTCCACTAATATGTTGCCTCCATGGTACCAGGGTCAAGCATATCAATGAATGGCAGCAGGTGATGGTGGGTTGAGAGGATGAACAGTCAGTCATGGTCCATTATGGTAGGAATGATATAGGTAGAAGGAGGGAGCAGGTCCTGCAGGCAGAATTTAGGGAGCCAAGAGAGAGATTAAAAGCAGCACCAGCGAGGAGTATGATAATATAGCTATTACTGAGACATGGCTGAAAAACAGGGTAGGTAAAGTAGTTCCACATTCCTTGTCCCATTGCTTTTAGGAAGAAGAGAGAGTGGGATAAAACGGAGGGAGGAGGGAGGTCGCTGAATTTATTTTAGAAACAATTACAGCTGTGAGGAGAGATAATATCTTGGATGGATACTCAAATCAGACCATATGGTTTGAATTAAAATTTTCTGCTGATATGTTCAGATGAAGAGGGGTTCTTGGAGGCGCGTGTGGAGCATAAACGGGAACATGAAGCAGATGGGCTGAATGTCCTGTTTCTGTGTAGTACATTCTATGTAATTTGTTTCACGGAGCATGATGCAGCTCTTTTCTCAGGCCTCGCCTGGATTCAATTAGACCAAATTACTACCATTAATTTTATTCATATTGGATCATTTATATGTATTTGTTCGCAGGATATTGTGTTTAGATGTAACACAGACATGGATGGGGATGTCAGCAGAAGATGAGCTGAGGCAGGGTCAGAACGGACGATGTTATGGAGGGTAAAATTACGATGCAAGCGACTCATGACGCCTCGCATGGTTCAGCAGCAACATTCAGCACTGAACCGTGAAGGAACTGACTGAGTAACCCGGACTACAGCGAGAGATAAAATCTTCCGGCGTGAGTCGGAAGATTTTTGTAATAACAGGGTCTGACGTACAAAGAGGGCGAAATTGGCTCCTTGCCCAATGAGATATCACGGATTTGGGAGTCATACCTTAGCATGGATACAGTATTAGATAACTAACAGTAAACAGAATCTGGAAAAAATGGGTTATTTTCAGGTTGGCAAAGTGCAACCATTTGTTGCTCGCAGGGATCTGTGCTCGGGCCTCACATATTTACAATCATTAATGAATTGGATGAAGGGACCGAATGTAAAGTATGCAAGTTTACTGATAATAGAGGTACAGGTGGGAAAGCAAGTTGTGAGGAAAAAGCAATTAATCTGCAAAGCTTTATAGATAAGTTGAGGGTTTGGCGAATGGAGTGGAATAAGAGAAAATGTGAGATTGTACACTTTGGCAGCGAAAATAAAAATAAAAATGTTTTTATTTAAATTGGGAGAGATTACAAACTTCTGCGGCACAGAGAGTTCTGGGTTGCTTGTTCTTGAAACTGAAAGAGTTAGCATGCAGGTAAAATAATTATTTGGAAGGCAAAGATAAGTGTTGCCTTTATTGTAAGGAGAATAACGTATACACAAAGGGAGTCTCTGTTACAGATGTACAGGGCATTGGTGAGATCACACCTGGATACTGTGTGCAGTTGTGGTCTTATGTAAGGTGGGATATCCTTGCATTGTCGACGGTTCAGTGAAGATTCACGAGATTGATTCCACAGATGAAGGGGTTATCGTATGAAGAAGCATTGAACACGTTGGTCATATACGCATTGGACATTAGAAGGACGAGAGATGATCTTATTGCAACATATAAGTTTCTGATGGGGCTTGAGGGTAGATGGACAATATTTGACCTGTTTGGCGCTTTCGCAAATGCTTTCCTCATTTTGAGCAATCTTGGGCCAAAGATTTCCAGGTGATGGTGGGGATGTTGCAATTTTTCAAGGAGGCTTTGAGTCATTTCTTCTGCCCACCAGGGACTAGAATGGCCTGTTGGAGATCTGAATAGAGCAGTTGTTTTGGCAGATCAGTACTGTACAGGCAGACGATGTCGCCCGTCCATCGGAGCTGATGTAGCGTGGTCAATGCTTCCATGCTGGGGATGTTAGCCTGAGAGGGAACCTGCCGTTGGTGCGCCTATACTGCCAATGTACTTGCAGGATCTTGCCGATTAAGCACAGGTGGTATTTCACCAGTGCTTAAAATTGCCAGCTGTACATAGTCTATGTTCCTGAAGCAAGTAGCAGGGCGGACATCACGACTGTCCTGTAGACCATGAGCTTTGTGCCGGGCCTGACATCGTGGTTTTCGAAAACTCTCGTCCTCAAGCGACCAAATGAGGCACTGACATACTCAAGGCGATATTGTACTTTTTGACATAATATGGACAATGTTCCACGTTGTCGAAGGTCTCGTATTCGATCTTGAAAATAAGGGGGCCACACTCTGTGGAGGGGTGTGACTGGTATACAAGCTTTTAATTATGGATGTTTATTGTAAGGCCCACGCTCTCATAGACTTCGTTGAAGGTATTGACAAAGGTTTATAGTTCGACTTCCCAATGTGCACAGCCGCAAGCTTTGTCACCATATTGTAATTCAATCACAGATGATGGGACGACCTTGGATCTGGGCTGGAAGCGACGGAGGTTCAACAGTCTCCTGTTTATTGTGTAGATTAGCTCAAAGCCAGCGGAGAGCTTATTGAGGGTGAGATTGGTCTTTGCAGAAAGGAAGATCTAGAAGCGTGTTGGTACGGCGACACAGCCTTACTTGACCACGATTCGCATCTTTCTTGAGTCTGAGGTGGATCCGTTGGTCATCATCACGGCTTGCATGTCATGGTGAATCAGGCGGTGGACAGTGAACAACTTTTGAGGGCAGCCGAATTTGAGGAGGGCACTCCATAATCTCTCACTGTTGAGGGTGTCGAAGGCCTTTTTGAGGTCAAAGTAGGTCGTGTCGAGAGTTCGATGCTCCTCCCTGCGTTTATCTTGAATTGTGCACGCGGTGAAGATCATGTTCATTGTGCACCTTAGTGGGCGGAATTAGCACGGCGAATCTGAGATTCGTCAGGCATTGGGAGAAAGTGAATGAGAAGCATTCTTCCGATGAATGTCCCTGGGGCAGACAGCAGGGAAACTCCTCTGTAATTACTGCATTCGGATTTGTCACCTTTCCTGAGGATGACCATTGTTACAGCGTCTCCGAAATCCCCAGCATGATCTCCACATTCCAAATGAGAGAAATGATTTCATGAATTCGCGCCAACAATAATACCCCGCCATGCTTTAGTGCTGCAGCTAGGATTCCAGGCGCTCCTGAGACCTTGTTGTTCTTCAATTTCTGGTTGGCCTTTTGAATCTCATGCCGGGCTGTGATTATGCTGAGTTGGTAGTGGGTAGCATGCACTGACTTCCTCACTATCCTTGCTAAATAAGGTTCCAATCCTGCCCTCATTGGTGTGCAAACGTCACTGCTTGGACCGTAGTTGGTCTTGAATGCGCCAATGAATCCATGCACACCGTATTTATCAGCAAGTTGCTGGATCTCCTGTGCTATTTCCCTTCATCATCTGTTCGTTACGTCGCTAGTTTTACCTTGGACCTCGGCCTTCAGACGTCTAAATAAGTGATTTCTTGCACTCCAGTTTTGCTGCTGCTTCCAGTTCAAGATTGCCTTGCATTTGTGGCTTATTAGCTCCTGGGTCACCTGCTTATTCTTGTCGAACCAGTCTTGATGTTTCCTGATGGATTTACCAAGCGTCTCGACACAGGTGCTGAAGATAGAAGCCTTGAACGCAGACCAGGCACTTTGGACAATCTGTGTCTCCTGTTGACTGGAATTAATGAAGTTGATTGGGGGCATTGTCTGAATAGGGCTTACTTAGGAGGGTATTTGAGTGCTCCAGCTTTGGTTTTCCTGCGCCAGCGTTTCTGTTCACGCTGCTGTTTTGAGTCAACATTAATTTAAGTAACAAAGTGGATTAGGCAGTGGTCCATCCAGCAGTCACCAGCTCTTGTCATGGAGTGGGTGTTGTGGACCTCGTTGCGATCCGTCACCCAGACGATGACATAGTCATCTTGATGGAACAATAAACCAGCCACGCGGTGACAGAATTGAAACACAGAATGCCCAGCTTCGGAATCGAGTTATGCCGATTTGTCAAAAGCGGATTTTTATACATATTCTGTTGCTGCATTGTGCAATTAGGGCAGTCAGCTTTCAGAAAATCGACAACTGAACTGTTTCAGAATGAACATAGTCCCAGTCTGGCCAATATATGTAGCACCGGGATTCACTCGCAAATGGAGCAGCATCACAGACCGTGATATGACGGGCTGAAACCCACAAATGAGAGTATTCTTTGCACAGTGATTCAAGTAACTTTTTAAATTTAATTTGTTTACTGAAATTGATTCGTAAAACTGGGGGATCGTGGTTGGCCTGGAATCGGACCCGTGGCTGCTCTGCTCCACATTTAAACAGCTGCTCCTCACTGCACCCTCCTATAGACATGTTCTGAGGGATCATTATGGACCTGAAACATTAACTGTCTTTCGCTCCCCATGGATACTGCCTGACCTTCATTGAATTGTCACCATGTCCTGTTTATACCCTTCCTATAGATGCGGTTGCACTTGTCGGCTTTCGATCTTGTGCTGCAATGGTAGTGGTTCTGATTCCAGATCAGACAGCAGCGGGTTCCAATCATGTCTAGATCGCACGTTTTCATTGGGCCAGCCTCACTTTGAAGGAAGAGCTGTCCATTGTTGGTGAAATAAATATTCCCACAATCAAGTGATTTATTCCTTTCGATTTTTGCACACTGTTTTTATTTAATTTATACTTGATATTTCAACAATATTTAAGGGATGTGTTATATTTATTGTTTGCACAGTAACCATGTCTCCTGCGTGGCAGGCGAGTATTCTTCACCGAATCATAAAAGCTTATCCTGTTTTTGTCGTATACAGAAGAACTCCACGAGTCTGCGTCCTGTGAGCTGTAGTTATTGTGTCCTTAGACTTCTTTATTACAACTGTAGAGTGCCTAAGCAACATGCCAGACATTATTTTATACTGGCCCTGCACGTGTGTGCAGGGGACCATTCGGACTCCAACAGTCGCGCCCTCTGGTGGCAAGTATTACATAGTTATATGCATAGCTTCACTCCCACCTTCGGTACAAGTTATTTACAAGTTGAGGAGATCCAGCGCCTTTCGCCCCCTGTTTTATCGTCTAATTACAAACCCTGGCACGTGTGAGTTGGCCGGACCATTTCTACACTGCAACGCGGCTGCTCTGACCGGACTGTCAGGAACACTGGATTCATCCTCGTGATTGACAACGAGTTCGATTGCTGGTTGTGTGTGTGTTGGTGGATCGTCGATGGAGATGTCCTCTTCAAGTCGTACCTGGTTGTCAGTAAATCGCAAATTGGTCTGATCTAAATGCTCTCTGCACTTTTCGGAATTTAACAGTGTGATTATTATCGTCCTATTCCCTTCCTTGGCAAAAACAGTGCCAGCAAGCCACTTGGAACCATGACAGTGATTCAGGACAAGTAGGGGGACGCTAACATCAATGTCACGTGACTAGCCGCGTGTTTGTGGTAAATATTCTGCCGGTTTCGCCGGGTTTCCACGTGATAACTTACATCCGGGTAGACTAGAGAGAGCCTGTTTTTTCAGCGCTCTCTTCATTAACAATTCTTTATTCCAACTCCAGAGTGCCTAAGCAAAATGTCCGCCAATCTCTTATACTGGCGCTGCACTTGCCTGCACTTGTGTACAGGTGACGGTTAGGAATCGAACAGTCGCGTCCTCTGATGGCAAGAATAACATAGTTACATACATAACAGTTTTGTTATTTAATTTCAAGCCAGCTCAATTTAATCATTGCCTTATTTTAATATAAATTGAAGGAAAATAACGCAGAGCAAAGTACTTCAGATGCTGAAAAATAATGTCTTCAGCAACTGCTCGAAAACGTCACAGGTACAGCACTGTGCACTGCAACTCAGCTCTGCTCCTGTTCTGAAAACAGCCTCCCCTCTCTACTCCCGCTCTGCAAACTGCCGCTCCTCTCTGCTCCCGCTCTGTAAACAGCCGCTCCTCTCTGCTCCCACTCTCGAAACAGTCGCTCCTCTCTGCTCCCGCTCTGGAAACAGCCGCGCCTCTCTGCTCACGCTCTATGAACAGCCGCTCCTCTCTGTTCCCACTCATTGAACTTCCGCTCCTCATCCTCTGCCTCTTCACACCCTCCACGTGTGTAACACATCCAATGAGACACACAGCCGCAAACACCCGGAATGCAATAACTTTACTCAGTTATTTGGTTTTAACGTTGCTGCTGTGAAGCGTGTGATTTCGGACGATGTACATAATACGGTGCAAATTCGCAAATTTTAACTTAAATTATTGATCTTTTTTCAGTGCGTTTCGGCTACAAAAATGTGATTTTTTCTAAACCCTTGTGACAACAGTCCGGGAATTGCATCCAGAATCTGTGACATTTCAAAGCTGAAAATCCCAAAGCGAGAATCAAATCACTCGACCAACGAGCCTCCAATAAAAAGAAAGAAAGCCACTCATGACGTATTGGAATCTCATATTCTGTCGGTAAAGAATAACATTTTAACGCCCATCCTGCCTGTGCTGTGTCTGTGAGAGAGCTAAACAATAGTCCCACTCCCCATAATCCTACAATTTTTTTTGAGTATAGCATGTTTGGAGCCAAAGGCTAATTTGGACATTAAGTTTATGGTGATTTACAAAATAAACTGAAGCATCAAATGTTGAAAGCAATAACAACGAGGATTACATTCGCATCCGTGCATATAGCGCATAATGCATTAGCAGACATTTGCATTTACCATTCGGCCACACGTTTTAATGCAAGAATGTAATCAGTCACTCAGCTTTCTGCTTTTTGCATCCAAATAGCAATCCCCAGCGACAAAAGGAACTCAACGCTCGTCCTGCCCATACACCTAGTTGCAACAATGTTGAAAGAGCACAGCTTGCGTCTGTCAGGAAAAGGCCTTCCGTTGCTTCAGGTGAGGGAGCACCAGAAATATTATGTTGTGACACAGATTCAAAGCAGAGAAAAAGAAACGATTGACCAGGGGAATTAAATGCTCACGACAGAACTTCATCAGCATCGAAGTCAGGCGCCTTATCCATTAACCCACACAGCCACTGCTGCCGCCACTTCAGTTGTTAAGGGGAGCGTTTTTGCGAAGGCAGAAAAAGCTGAGACAACAGGCTCATTTGAATGAGTAAACACGTTTCTAATGGCAACAAAATAATACTTGTTTAATAAAGTAAAGATTGATGTTTTGCTGTGTTCCATCAGCAGGTGCTGCAGAGGACAAAAGATAAAAAGCAAACTGTGCCACAACTCGGATTTGAACCGAGGTTGCTGCGGCCAAACGCAGAGTACTAACCACTTTACAATTACGACACCCAACATCAGCTACTGCAAGCTTCGTCTGACAAAAAAAAAGTCATACACAGCACTGCTTGGATTTTATTGTTCAAGCGAAAATTAGCCCCACCAGAAATTATGGCAGCGGTGAAATTCCACCTCAACCCTGCAGCTGCTGGAGTGTCAATTCAGAATGGCAACTGGGGCAGCGGTCGTTATATTTCAAAGCCCTTTCACGCGGGAAGAATTTCGCCCATTGTGCGCAGTGAAAAAATATTCGACACTGCTGATGGTTGAACCCAAGACTACTGCGTTGTATTAGATAAGTGCGTCGACCACGTAAGCCACGGAGCCAAACCACAACTTGATTGACTTGACTCCACTGACTAATTTCAGTCAGCTACCTGTCACTGCCTTTTGGATTCGCAGGCGGTTTTTAATCTAACTATCTCTCTTGTCTATTCCGCCATCTTACCCGAATCTGCCGCTATCTCTCACTGCGTTTATCTCAGTTGCAATCTGTGGGTTGATGCTGAAGGAATTCCAAAGTTTCTTTCGAATATGAACAAAATGAGAAGGTAAGAATATATGTAATTGTGGCAGGAGTCGTCTATTTGGCCACTCCAGCCAGCTCCGACATTCAGTAAGACCATGGGTGCACTGCTCATGGACTCAGCTCCACTTCCCTGCCCGCTCTCCATAATCCTTTAAAACATTAACAATAAAAAATCTGTCTATCTCCGCATTAAATATGTTCAATAACCCAGCCTTCACAGCTCTCTGGGGCAGCGAATTCCTCAGATCCACAACCCACTGAAATAAGACATTTCTCCTCACCTCAGTTTTAAATGGGCGGCCTATGATTCTAAGAGTATGCCGTCTCGATCTAATCTGCCCTATCAGTGGAAACATCCTCTCTGCTTCCACATTGCCAAGCCTCCACTTAATCTCCGACGTTTCGATAAGCTCACCTCTCATTCTTCTGAATTCCAATGAGTCGAGGCCCAAACGACTCAATTTTTCCACATCTGTCACCTCCTCATCTCTGGAATCACCCTCGTGAAAATTATGTGTACTGCCTCCAAAGCGAGTACATCCTTTCGTAAATATGGAAAACACAAATGCACGCATTATTCCAGCCGTGGCCTCAAAAATATCTTGTACTACTGTAGAAAGACGTCCCAGCTTTTATACTCCAATCGACTTTGCAATAAAGGCCAAGATTCCATTGGCCTTCCTGATCACTTGCTCTACCTGAACAATTTTATTTTTGTGTTTCATGCAAAAGTACCCCCAGGTCCGGCTGTACAGCACCATTTTGCAATCATTCCCAATTTAAATAATAAATAGCTCTTAATTGTTGCTGCCCTCATACTTTCCAACATTGTACTCCATCTGTAAAATGTTTGCCCACTCAATTAGCCTGTCTATTTCCTTTTGCAGATTTTTTCTGTGCTCTTCACGCATTGCTTTTCCTCCCATCGTTGTATCGTCGGCAAAATTAGCTACGTTACACTCGCTACTTTCCACCAAGTCGTTAATCTAGATTGTAAATAGTTTGATCCCAGCACTGACCCGTGCAGCACCCCGCTGGTTACTGATTGCCCATTCTGAGAATGAACCATTTATTCCTACTCTCTGTTTTCTGTTCATTATGCAATCCTCTATCAATGCTAATATATTTTCACCGAGCACGTGAACATTTATCTTGTGCAGTAATATTTTACGTCGCACGTTGTCAAAGGCTTTCTAGAAGTCCAAATAGACCACATCCACTGGTTCCCCTTCATCCACCCTGTTCGTTGCATCCTCAAAAAATACTAGCCAATGTGCCAAACATGCATATCCCTGCACGAATCCATGCTGACTCTGCCTGACCTAATTTTGCTTCTCCAAGTTTCCTGCTACTGCTTCTTTAATAATGGACTTCAACATCTTCACATCCACAGAAGTTAGGCTAACTGGTCTACAGTTATTTGCGTTTTTATCGGCCACCTTTTTTAAATAGGGTTTAACTTTTTCTGTTTTCTAATCTGCTGGGACCATCCCAGAATCCAGGGAATGTTGGTAAATTGCAACCAATGCAACCAATATTCCTGCCGCTACTTCTCTTAAGACCAGAGGATGCAAGCCATAGGGTGCAGGGGAACTATATGCCTTTAGTCCCATTAACTTACTTAGTACCAAATTCTTCGTTATTTTTATTGTGTTAAGTTCCTTCCACTCTAAAGACCCTTGACTATCCATTGTTGGCATATTATTAGTTTCCTTTACCGTAAAGAATAATACACTGTATTTGTTCAGAGTTTCTGTCATCTCCATGTTTCCCAATACTAATTCCCCGGTCTCGTCCTCTTAAGAACCAACATTTAGCCTAGCCACAATTTTCATTTTTATATACGTATAGAAACTCTTGCTATGTGTTTTTATATTTCGTGTTAGTTTACTTTCAAAGTCTATCTTCCCATTATTAATCATTTTTTGTCATTCTTTGTTGGCTTTAAAACGCTTTCCAATCTTCTGCCTCCCACTAGTTTTGGCCATATTGTATGTCCTATTTTGAATTGGATACCGTCCTTTATTTCAGTAGTTCGACATGGAAGGCTATCTTTTCTCTTTCGCCGTTTCCTCCTCAGTGGAATATATTTTTCTTGAGAGTTGTGAAATATCTCATTTTATGTACACCGCTGTTCATCAACCATTCATCAACTGAATGATTGGACATGCGATTTGGTTTTATAAAGTTTAAATATAATTAACTAGCGGATAATGCATCCAAGACAAGACTCGAACCTGCAAACTTCTGATAACATTATGATTAACTCAAGAATCACACACCTTATTAATTAAATCACATTCTGTCTGCAATTAACATTCATGTAATGACGATAATGATAGAGTCAAGCCCCTGATTATATTTATTTCAGTTCCACTATTTACACTCCAACAGCGGATGTGAACCATTCACTGATTGAAATATGAGAAATCGGGAAGTCGAGCCACAATCAAAGCGTTTGCTCACCTCCTCCTATCCAGCTTTTCTGTCACCCTCGCGAAATCACGTTGCATCTTGACCTCCACGTAAAACCTCCGAATTCAATTCAATAAAACCACAGTGAAGGCTCTTAGTCTATGTCGCAGACCGGATTGCACCAACTCTCTCCCCCGTCGGTGCCAAACCTTTGCTCAGGAGCTGTCTCATTGAGTAGTGTCACCCAACCGTAACATCCCCTGTCTCCGCCGCTACCGTCACCCATCAGCTGCTGAAATCCTGACCATGCTTTCGTTATCTCTGACTTGTTCATATGGACATATTTTTGAGCGATAAGAGAGCAAAGGGTTATGAAGTGTGTGATGTAAGTATAGCTTCTTCAATGATCAGATGAGCCATGATTAAATACATTGGCAGAGTGGGCTCGAGGGGCCAAATGGCCTACTTCTGCTACTATTTTTTATGCTCTTATTGTATAAAACGATAATCTAATACCGAGCCACATCAGGAGAACTAAGAAGAGATCAGGATAGCTCCCACGGATTCCTTACTGGCCTCCCACGATCTACCCTACGTAAACTTGAGGTTATCCCAAATCTCTCTGGCTGTATCCAAACTGGCATCAATCCCATTCACCCAGCACCCCGATGGTCGCTCACCGATATTGGCTCGCGCTGAAGCAATGCTTGGATTTCAAAATTCTCATTGTTGTTTTCACATCTCGTCATGTCCTCGCCCCTCCCAATGCCATTAATCTCCTCCATCCCTATTACCACTGGAAATATAGGCACTCTTCTAATTCTGCCATCTTGAGTATCCCTGATTACAATCGATCAACAATCGCTGGTCATCCCTTCCGCTGCCTGAGCCCTAATCTCTGGAATTCCAAGCTAATACTCTCCACCTCTCTCCACTACTTTCGGACGCTTTGAAACCGAGCTCTGTGACAAAGCTTTTGCTCATCTATTCTTATTTCTCCTGATAAGGCTCGGTATCACATTATCTTTTTATGCCATAAGAACATAAAAATATGAGAAGAAATAGGCCATTTGGCCCCTCGAGCCCAAGCTGTCAATGTGTTTGATCATAGCTCATCTGGTCATGGACTAAGCTGTACTTCCCATCACGCACACCATAACCATTTGCTCTCTTATCGCTCAAAAATATGCCCAGCCCCGCCTTAAATATATATGATGACCAAACCTTCACAGATCTCTAGGGCAGACGACTCCATAGATTTGCAAACCTCTGAGAAAAAAAATATATAATCTCCGTTTTAAATGGGCGGCTCTTTATTCTGAGACTATGTCCCCTCGTTTTAGTTTCCCCTATGAGTGGAAATATCCTCTCTGCATCACCTTTTCGTGCCCTCTCATTGTCTTACCAACTTCAATAACATTACCTCTCATTCTTCTGAACTGCAATCAGTATAGGTCCAACCTGCACAGCCTATCTTCTTAAGTCAACGTTCTCATCTCCGAAATCATTCTCGTGAACCTTTTCTGTACTGCCTCCAATGCAAGTATATCCTTCATAACTCAGGATACCAAAACTGTATGCACTACATCTGGTGTAGCTTCACTAACAACTTGTAAATTTGCAGCGGGACTTCTCTACTTCTCTACTCTATCATGCTTGCAATAAAGGCGAACATTCCATTTGCGCTCTTGATGAATTGCTGTACATGAATACTAACATTTTGTGTTTCATGCATAAGGCTTCCCACGTCTCTCTGGACTGCAGCACGTTGCAATTTTTCTCAATTTAAATTATAATTTGCTTTCCTATTATTTCTGCCAAAGTGGATAATCTCACAATATCCCACATGATTCGCTACTTACCAAAGCTTTGCCCACTCATTGGCTGTCTATCTCCCTTTGCAGATGTTTTATGTCCTCCTCACAATTTGCGTTCCCAACCATCTTGGTATCATCAGCAATCTTGGCTAAATTACACTCGGTCCCTTCATCCAAATCATTATTACAGACTGTAAATAGTTGAAGACTCAGTACCCTGACCCTGCGGCACCCCACTCGTAAGCTTTGGCAACTGTACAATGCACCATTTATTCCGAATCAGTTTTTTGTTATTTAGCCAATGCTAATACATTACCACCAAATCATTGAGCTTCTATCTTGTGCAGCAACCTATTATGTGGCAGCTTATCGAATGCCTTAGAAATCTAATTACACCATGTGCACTGGTTCCTCCTTATCCATCTGCTCGTTACATCCTCAAAGAACTCCAGCAAATTTGTCAAGCATGATTTCCATTTCAGAAAACCATGTCGTCTCTGCTTTATTTCATCAGACTATTCCAAATGTCCCACTAGGTAGGAACAGGTAAGGCAAGGGGAGCAAAATAGAGTTGAAACAGGAAGACATCAGTTCCATGGAGCGCGAACAGGCTGAAGCGATGCTTGTAATTGGCTGCGCGGGTTTGGGACACTATGAGGTTAGCGGCCGTGTGGGAAGATCCCCAGAGGAGATGAGATCAGTGACCTTCTTGGTAACGATGGACTGATGTTCGCTCATGGGCCATAGTCCAGGGTGAGCTAGGATGAAGTGTGAGACTAATGGGAACAATTAATGATTAAACAACGTGATAGTTTTTATTTCAATTTCGTTCTAAACGATTTAAGAATGAGGAGCAGGAGTCAGCCATTCGCTCCCACGAGCTTGCTGCGCTATTCAATGAGATCATGGCTGATTTTCTACCTCAAATCTACTTTCCTGCACTGTCCCCTATCCTTTACTGCCCTTAATATCCCATAATATATCGATCGCTGTCATGTATAAACTCAAAGACTGCGCCTCCACAGCACTCTGGGGTATATAATTCAAAAAATTCACCATCCTCTGAGTGCAAACGTTTCTCCTGATTTCAGTCCTAAATAGCAGATATTTTATTCTGAGACAGTGCCCGCTGGTTCTCGAATCGCAAGACAGAGTAAATGTCCTCTCTGCATTTATGCTGTCAAGCACTGCAAGAATGTTGCATATTTCAATGAGTTCACCTCTCATTATTCTAAACTCGAGTGAATATATTCATGGTCCACTCAATCTCTTGTCATCGGACAATCGCAACATCCCAGGAATCAGTCTGGTGAACCTTGCTTCCTCCCTCTCTATCCTTCCGGAGGTTATGAGACCACAACTGTACACATTCCTTGCACTCCAAACAAATCAACTGCTGTGAACCGTTCAATGATTGAGAAACGAGAAATCCAAAGTTAATCTCCATTCCATGCGCTTCCTCCTCGACAGCTTTTCTGCTGCCATCAGGAATTTTTCTTTGCTTCTTCACTTCCATCCAAATCCTCCTCAATCCCATAACTTAAATCAGAGTCCATTAAACTGCATGCAACCAAATCCTTCCTCGCTGGTTGCCAATCTTTTACCTCTGAGTTATGGAGTACCCCACGTGGATAACATCAGCCGTCTCAACACTAGCCTCAGCGCGTCTGCTGCTAAAATCCTTTTCAATGCATTTGTTGCCACTGGAATTGATTTTTCCAATGCATCCTGTGTGGCCACCCACGTTCTACACAATGAAAACTTGTGGCCATCCAGAAAATAGACTGTCTGTATCCTAACTGGCACTAAGCCCGTTCAACCATCGCCACTGTGCTCACTGATCTACATTCACTCCCGGTTAAGTACCTCATCGATTATCAAATCTCATCCTTGCTTTCAAACCGCTCCATTTCCTCGCCCCTCACTATGTCTGTCTTCTCCTACAGCTCCATAAATCCCTGAGAAATCTTCTCTCCTCTAATCCTGTCTCGTTGAGCATCCCTGATTATAATCACTCAACCATTCATGGCCGTATCTTCAGCTGCCTGGGCTCTTAGCTCTGGAATTCCCTTTCGAAATCTCTGAATCTTTCTAACACTTTCTCCTGATAGAATAATAGCAATAATACGACACTAAGGGAATCCATTTGTCTCATTGTGTCTCTGCACTCCGACATTCAACACGAGGTCCATAGCCCTGTAGGATACGGTTCTTCAAGTGCACTTCCAAGTACGTTATAAATAATGGTGAGAGTCTCTGAGTCTACCATCCTTTCAGCTACTGAGTTCCAGACACCCATCATCAACTGGGTAAATTTATCCCCCTTATCTCCTTTCTAATCATAATACCAACTAATTGCATCGATTGGCCTGGTTTTTGACCACTCACCTAAGGCAAATATTATTTCTAATGTCCTTGCTACCCATTCTACCTAGGGCCCTCATTTTGCATGCAGTTCAATTCAATCTTTCATCAGCCTCCTCAATTCCAATCAAAGTAAAACACAGTTCATCCAATCTTTCCTCATAGCTTCAATTTTACACTCTATGCAACATCCACGTAATCACTACTGTGCCCTCTCGAGTGCAATCAAATATTTCCTGTAATGTAGTGAGCAGAACTGCAGCAGTACTCTAGCTGTGCCTTAACTATTGTTTTGCAGTTGTTCCGTAACTTCCCTGCTCTAACATTCTATCCCTCGGCTAATAAAGTAAAGGATTCCATAGGCCTTTTGACCGACATAATCGACCTGTCCTCTAACTTTAAGGATCTGAGGGCATACACTCGAAGGTCCCTTTGCTCTTCCACACCTCTCAGTATCCTGCTATTTTGTGTGCATTCCCTTGCCTTGTTGCACCTCGCACATTGTATTAGCTCACACTTCCCTGGATTGATGGCCATGTTTCTCTTTTCTACACAACTGACTGGTCAATCGATATTTTCCTACAGTCTAAACTTCCTTCCTCACTATCAAACACACAGACAATTTTTGTATCTTTCGTGAACTTCTTTACCATGCTCCCTACATTTATGTCTAAATCACTAATGTGAACTACAGAAAACAAGGGAGCGAGAACTGAACCCTACGAACGCCACTGGAAGTAGCCTTCCATTCGCAAAAACATACGTGAACCATTTTCTTCCTCTAACTGAGCCAATTGTCGATCCGATTTGCCACACTCACTTAAATACAATGGGCTTTTAGTTATTTGATCAGCCTGCCATGTGAGGCTTTGTCAAAAGGCTTGTTACAATCTATGTGGATTACTTCAAATGCACTGCCCGTATCGTACCTCTTTGTTACCTGCTCAAATAATTCAAAGGAATAAGTCAGGCACGATCTTACTTTAACAATTCGATGCTGACTGTTCTTTTGAATCAATGTCTTTCAAAATGAAGGTTTATACTGTCCCTCAGCGTTGATTGCAATAATTTTCCCATCATCAGGATTAACCTAATTGTCTTTAATTATTCGCTGTTTCACTTTCTCCCTTTTTAAATAATGGTACAACGTTAACAGTTATCCAATGCTATTTTTCCTCTCCTGCACCTAGGGAGGTTGCTCACATGATTGTCACAGCCTCCGTAATTTCGCCACTTGCTTCTTTTAATAGCCTAGGATATATTTCACTGCGTCCTGGAGATTTATTTACATTTGTAGATGCCAAACCCCGAAATTATTGCTCCCTTACTATGTTTATCCAATCCAATATTACATTCTCTTCTTCCTTACCTTTAAGGCTGGCATCGTTGCCATCCTTTATTAAACCCTGCAATACTTTCATTAAGTACCATTCCCACATACTCCACATCCACACATAGATTACCATTTTGGTCGCTAAATGCCATATTCTGCCCGTCGTTATCCTCTTTTTATTTATGCAATTGTGAAATATCTCTGGGTTTTCTTTGATTCAACGTGTCAGTATTTTTCATGCTTTCTGTTTTCTTTCCAAAATTCATTTTTAATTTCACCTCGAGGCTTTCTGCAGTACTGGGCTCTCGATTGCTGAAAAAAGCTTCCTCTCTTTGCCTTATCTTTCACTGTATGCACCTTTATATCCAGGCAGCTCTAGATATGGCACAGTTGCCGTATTTCTTTTTAGGAACATGTTGGGACTGAACTGGTATCTACTTCTTGACTATCTCCCACTGCTCTGACACTGATTTAACATTCATGAGCTGTTTCACGTCCACTTTTCCTATTCATTGAATCATGGAATCACATAAATTTACTGCACAGAAGGAGGCCATTTCTGCCCGTCGCGTTTGCACCGTCCAACAAAGAGTTATCAAGCCTAATCTGACTTTCTACCTCTGGATCCACAGTCCTGTAGATTACGCACTTCAGATACACGTCCGAATACTTTCGAAATGTGGTGACCAGTTTTGCACCTACCACTTTTCAGGCAGTGTGATCCAGGACAATTCGCCTCTCACGACACCTCCCCCAATCAGCACCACCATGATCTGGGTGAAGAAATTTCCTCTTACTCCCCACCAAACCACCTACCAATTACTTTAAAGCTTTGCCACTTCGTTGTTGACCTCCTCTGCTAAGGGAAAGATATCCTTCCTAGCCACTTGATCTCGGCACCTCCTATTTAAACACCTTAACAACTTCTCCCCTCAGACTCCTATGTTCCAGAGAAAATAAAACCAGCCTGTCTAATCTTTCCCCATAGCTAAAATTCCCCATTCCAAGCCACATCCTGGTAAATCTCCTATGTACCCTGTCTCGTGCTATCACGTGTTTCCTGTAAAATGGTGAACAGATCTTCACGCATACTCCAGCTGTGGTTTAACTGTTTTATACAGTTCAAGCATAACCTCCCTGCTCTTATATTCTATGCCTCGTCAATTAAGGAAAGTATTCCAGATGCCTCTTAACGCACTTTTCTGCCTATGCTGCTACATTCATGGGTATGTGGACATACATTAAACATTCCTTTTTTAGTGCACACTTCTCAGTGACCTACCATTTAATGTGTATTCCCTTGCAGTGTTAGCCATCCGCAAATATATTACCTAATACTTCTCCGTATTGAATTCTATTCACCACGATTCTGCCCACGTGACCACTTCATTGATAACTAGCTGCATTCAAGAACGTTCTTCTTCATTATCATCCACACAGCCAATGGTTGTGTCATCTGAAAACGTTTTAATCATACATCTTTCATTCACATCTAAATCATTGATGTATACTTCCAAAAGCAAGGAGCCATGAGGAGCCCCACTCGAACAGCATTCCAGTTGTGAAAGCACCTATTACACTTTGCTTGCTGCCCCAGGAATATTTTGGATCCAACTTGCCACTTCGCATTGGATTTCATGGGATTTTAATTTCCTGAGCAGTCTGCCATATGTCACCTTGTCGAAAGCCTTGCTAAGATCCATACACACTGCCTCAAATGCGCTACGCTTATGGACAATCCATGTCAGAAAATGTAATCAATTTAGTCATGCAGGACCTTCCCTGAAAACATTACGCTGACTTTCCTTGACCAAATCGATACTTTCTAAAAGAATATTTATCCTTTTCCTCAGAATTTTTCCAATAATCTTTCCACAACCGAGTTTAGGCTGATTGGTCTGTAATCGATCATCGATCCATTTCTCCCTTTTTGAACAAGGATACGACAATAGCAGTCCTCCAGTCCTCTGGTACCACACCTGTAGCCAGAGAGTATTATTAAGGTCAGACCCTCTGCTAGTTCCTCATTTGCTTCTCTTAACAGCCTGGGTACATTCCACGTGGCCTTGTGGATTTTTCCACTTTCAAAGCTGTTAAACCGCATGAGACTTCCTCTCTTACTATGTTTATTTCATTTAATATTTTGCGTTCCTCCCCCCCCACCCCCCGATTGAAACATCTGCATCGCCGCTCTCTTTTATGAAATCAAATGAAAAGTATACATTCAGAATCATAAACAAATATTCCACCTCCGCACATAGATTAATTTACGGTCTCTAATGAGCCCTACCCATTCTTTCGATATCGTCTTGCTCTTAATATATTTATAAAACTTTGGGTTTTCGTTGATTTTACTTGCCAAAATATTTTCATGCACTCAGTTTGCTTTCCTAATTTCCTTTTTAATTTCACGTTTGCACTTCCTATAAACTTCGAGTCTTTCTGACGCATTGATGCATCGCTATGGCATAAGCCCCCATATTTTCCTTTATTGTACCCTGTACGCCCCTTGGTTTCAAGGGGGCTCTGGATTTGCTAGTCCAACCCTCTTTCTTTGAGGGAAGGTAGTTGCTCGGAACCCTGAGGAACTGCTCCTTGAATGCCGCCCAATACTCTGGCACCGTTTTGGCTTCAAATATCTGTTTCCAGTCAACGTTGGCTAAATCCTATCTCTGCTTAACAGATTTGGCTTTTCCCCAATTGAGATTATTTATTCCTTGTGAAAACATTTATTTTTCCATAACTACACTAAATCTAACTGAATTATGATCTTATGATCACTAGTACCAAAATGCTCTCCTAATTGATACCCCTTCCACCCGCTCAGCTTTATTAACTAAAATTAAGTCAGAATCGCCCCTCCTTTCTTTGGCTTGCAACAAAATGGCAAATAAAGATCTGCTGAATGCATTTTAGGAATTCTGCCGCTATATGCAATTCGCACTAATTCTATCCCAGTTAAGATTAATTTAGTTGAAATCGACTTCTATTCCTCCCCTATAACTTTGCCAACTATTTTGCTCTTCTCTCCCATTCTGACTGGTAGCGGTCGAAATATCCTCCCAGCAGTGTGGTCGCCACGGTGATGTTGTTCAATTGATCCCATCTCTCTCGAATTGATGATCCATCAAACATATTATCTCTCCTCAGCTGCAATGGTTTCTTTAATCAACAATTGGATGTATCCCCTCTCCTCTTTTGTATCCCCCTCTCTCTCCGGCCTAACAATCATATCAGCAGAAATGTTGACCTACCATACCTGCCCTTATTTCAGCCATATCTCCGTAATAGATATAAAATCATACTCATCACTGGCACGTGGCGTTGGGAGTAATCCGAAAATTACTACTTTTGGGGTCCTGCTATTTAATCTCTCTCCTAGCTCTCTACAATCTACCTGCAGTGCCTGATCCATCTTCCTTCCGATATCATTGGTACAATAATGCACCACAGCCTTTGATTGTTCACTCACTCCCCCCAGCATCCCCTGCAGCCGCTCAGTTAAAACCTTGACTCTGAACCATGTTCGCAACATACCATACTGCAATGACGTCTGTGGCCTGTCTGCTCCACTGACATTCGAATCTTTTACTATTACTGCTCTTACACTTTTCTCCCCCAAACCCCGCCTCCCTGTGCAGCTGTGCCAGCAGTGGTTCTGTGGAATTAGCGATCACTGCATTCCCAGATGAACCATCGTCCCACCAGTACTGAGAACAGAATGGTGCGAGGAGAGCGAGATGCACTCGGGGGACTTCTATAATACCTGGCTGCTCCTCCCCTTCTGCCTGATGACCATTCATCCATTTCCTGGCTGCACTCTCTTAAGCTGCCTAGTGATCATCTCAAGAAACGTGCTATCCAAGAAGGTCTCGGTCTTGCGGAGTCACTGCAGTGATTCTTCCATTGATAAGCCTTTCACCTGCATAACTTAGTTGCCTAAAACGAAGTAAAGAACCGCCCTCTTCCTTGTTGGGCTTGCTACATACAGGCTAAAAAAAGTTCTCCTGAATGCAACTTAGGAATTCTATGCTGTCTATACCATTTACACTGAATGTATCCCAGTTAATATTACAGTAAATAAAATCACCCAATATTACTGCAATATGTTCATGCATCTGTCAGACATTTGCTAACACATTGCTTTTTCTATCTCCCTCGGATTTGTTCGGGGCCTACTGTACACTCCCAGTAATATAGTTGCTCCGATTCTTCATTTAGCCTCATTTGAAGATCACTCTAACATATCACCCCTTCTCATAGCTGCAATATTTTTAGGAATCAACATTGCCACCCAACCCTTCTTAATCCTATCTCTATCTTGTATGAAATACCTGTAACCAGGAATGTTGAGATGCAAATACTGCCCCTCTTTATGCCATGTTTCAGTAATTGCGAAGATATCATGCTTCAACAAAACAATCTATGCCGTCAGCTCCGCTGCCGTATTCACCATACTCCTTGCATTTCGGAAATATATAATTATGCACAGCCAAACTTATGTATTGTCTATTTTCCAACATGAATTCAATCATGAGGAGTCTGTAGTAATTTACTTGTGGAGGGCTATCAAGGCAAGGGAATGCACAATCAATGATAGGACACTCAGATGTATAAGGGAGCAGGCGGTCCTTGGAGTGAAATTTCACAGATCCATGAATGTGGAACGACAGTTGTTTAAGAAGGCATACGGAATAATTATTTATTAGGTGAGGCATACTCTATAAGAGCAGAGAGGTTATGCTTCAACTGGAAAATACAACATTTGCGCCACAGCCAGAGTACTGCTTGCAGTTCTGTTCCCCACATTACAGGAACGATGTGATTGTACGAGAGAGGCAACTGCACAGATTGATGAGTAGGCGAGCGTCCTACTGCTGAAGCAACAGTGTTCGGATTTATACTTAATTTTAGTTTCCAAACTCTGCAACTTATATGCAATCATTTTATTTCATATTTGATCGGGGGACACCTCAGCAACATAAAACTCAATTTGCAGCAGATGCTATATGGAATTGTTCAATAAATAATCGAAACACTCAGCAGGTCAGGGAACATAGTTGGCGAGAGAAATACTGGGTTTACTCTCATGCCAATGAGCTCTCGGCAGATTTGCGTCATTACATCAAAGCATTGTGTGAGTTTCCTTTCGAACTATTAAGCAGCTTAAGAACTACACGAATAATATACTAGCAACCCCACAAAAAATGTTATCACCCATATGGGGTCGAGTCCGCGAACAGGGCGTTAGCAACATCACGCTGTAGTCAACTGTGGTAAACGTCAGTACTGTGAGCAGCTAAATTCAACATGCTTTTATGCACTCGGCTGATATTTCTGCGACGATTCAATTCCTGGAACCATCCTTCAGGTACCTGCACGAATCTCTCTGCATACAGTCTGTAATTATCAATCATTCACTATCCTATCGGCAATTATGGTGCATATGTTACTTTGTTCCACAAATCGTCACGGTATCAGCGCAGTTCCATTTGCCAGGTCTGCGGCGGATTATATAGTCATATGCAGACAACGTTCGTGCCCATCTTTAGTAGTGGGACGAAGCATTGGTGTTGATACCTTTGCTTTCTGAGAGCAGTGATGTGAGCGGTTTGTGGCCTGTTCCGATCTCGAACCGGAGACCAAATAGTTATTTGTGCATTTTCTTTACGCCATATATACAAGCCAGCGCTTCTTTCTCCACCATACTATAGTCTCTTTCAGCCTTGGACAAATTTCTGGTTGCAGATACAACTGGTTGCAGTTTGCCTGACACATTTGCTTGCTGTAACACATAACCGTCCGTGTAAGACTACACGTCACTTGCTGGTACCAAATGTTTACATAGTCATACAATACACGTAATTTCTTGGAGCACAGCATGTGTCTTGCCTTGTGAAATGCTGTTTCTTGAGATTTACCCCAAACCCAGTCGTCACCCTTGCATAGCATCTAATGCAAAGGTTCCAGTAAAACACTCAACCCCGGTAGAAAGTTAACAAAGTAGTTGAGGAGTTCCAGGAACGAATGCACTTCCGTCACGTTTTGTGGTCTGCGTGCATTTTTGAAGGCATCCGTCTTGGAGTCCGTGGGACTGATGTCGTCCATCGCAATTTGTTTCCCCAGAAAATCGAACTCTTGCACCTGGAAAACATACTTGAAGCGTTTCAGCCTGAGTCCCACTCGGTCCAGTCGCTTAGAACGTCTTCCAGGTTGTGCAATGGATCGGTGGTGTGTCGACCAGTGATCAAGATGTCATCCTCGAAAACCACTATAATAGAAGCGATTTCAGCAGAATCTCCATGTTCCTCTGGAAGATGGCCGCTGCTAAGCGAATCCCAAAGGGGCAGCTGTGATTCATGAACTGTCCTTTGTGCATGTTGATGCAGGTCAACTTCTTTGACGGTTCAGCAAGCTCTTGCTTCAAGTAAGCGGAGGTGAGGTCTAGCTTGGTGAACGAAATTCCCGCTACTAGCATTCCGAATAAGTCCTTCGCTTTGGGTAGTGGATACTGGTCCTGTAACGAGACTGGGTTGATAATCACCTTGCAGTATACGCAGATTCTGACCGATCCATCGCTCTTTAGCACTGGCACGATTGGACTGGCCCACTCGTTGAACGCGACTTGCGATATGATTCCCTCTTGTTGAAGTCTGTCCACCACGATTTCGAATTTCTCTCGCATCATATATGGGACTGCACGGACCTTGTGGTGAACGGGCCAATCCCCAGGAAAAAGGTGGATCTCCACTGTGAAGTTGCCGATGCTTGGCTCAAATAGTGCCGGGAATTTGTTTGGCATGTGGGCGTTCGGGGCATCAACCGCCAAGGACACGGCTTTGCAGTCGTCCCAGTTCTACTGGAATGTGCCAAGACAGCTCCTGCCGAACAACGTAGGGCCATCGCCTGGTGCAATCCACAGTGGTAAATCCGTCATACGATACTTCCACTGCCGCACTGCCTGTGACAGGTATGAGTTATTTGATGTAAATACAAAGTGTAGTTTGAACCGCGCTCAGTTTTGGCCTCCGTGTCATGCTACTCCACAGTTTATCAAAGGCCTTCTTGCTGATTATCGATTGGCTTGCTTCCCTACCCAGTTCCATGGAGATTGCAATGCTGTTAAATTTGACTTTTATCATTATCGGAGGGCTTTTGGTGGTGAAGATATGTTCCCCATGCACTTCCTTCTCATTCTCCAGCTGAGATGCCTCTCCTGCTCGTTCAGCTTGGTCTGCGCTGGATCCGTCGCTCTCTGCTAATTGCACCACATTGTGAGTCCGAGGTCGCTTGAACAATCGCTGAAGGAACCCCATTGTCCACAGCCCTGCACACGTTGTGCTCAAAACGACATTGATGGGCTCTGCGACTGTCCCCGCAGCAGCAGTATGGCGTTAATGGATTCACATTCGCACTCCCCAGCGGGCTCTGAGTCACCCTAGCACTTTCGTGTACAGTCCTGCCTGCTGAAGGCATTATTTTATGCACAGTACTTGCCGCTTAACTCGTTTTATCGCTCGTGGATATGATGTCCTGGGCTATCGTGATGGCCTTGCTCAGTTCCAGGCATTCGGCAGACAGCTGCTTCCGAAGGATGCCTTTCTGGCAAATTCCAAGTCCGAAAAAGACCCACAACATTTCACCAAAGGATCCTGCAAATTCGCACTGCCCCAGAAGGCGTTTAAGGTCGACGATTAAACTCACCACGGTGCGACCCACGGAGCGATCGTGCGTGTAAAAGCCATACCTGGCCATCAGGATGCTCTCCTTAGGCTTGAGGTGATCCTCAGCAAGCGTGCAGAGCTATGTGTACGATTTGTCCGTTACTTTGGCCGGTGCCAGCCAGTTCTTACGGAGGCCATATACCGATGACACACATATGGTGAGGAGAATCCATCTGCGCTGGATCCCTGTTTCAGGCGTGACCAATTTGTTGCCACAAAGTCCTGGTCGAGGCGCTCAATGAAGGCGTCCCAATCATCATCCTCAATAAATCTCAAAAAATACCAACGGCAGCCACATCCGCGTGAAAGTTCGTGGTTGTAACTCATCGCCAGTTGTTATGTTTGGAATATACCCACGAGGCTGTATTGTAGATGTAAACCAGTGCGACCTTGGTCTGTTTAATATAACCCCAAAGTGAGGCAGCAACGTGGTTTGCACCGGGGTACACACACGTGACCATAGGTCTTCCACAGGTGTGCCCTCTGGTGGCAAGTCTTACACACAAGTAAGGTTCACAAACATAACAATAACCATCGCATAATCCCCCACCACCAACATTCTGGGGGCTCACCATTCACCACAAACATAACTGGACAATCATCATTTTAAGCAGTCCCTCGAAATTCGAGGAAGACGTGCTTCCACTCTAAAAGTGAGTTCTTTGGTGACTGAACAGTCCAATAAGGGAATTACAGTCTCTGTCACAGGTCGGACAGTCATTCGTTGAAGGTACAAATGGGTGGTGAGTCTGGTTTGCCACACGTTCCTTCCACTGCCTCCGCTTGCTTGCTGCATGCATTCGGCGACGAGACTCGAGTTGCTCAGCGCCCTCCCGGATGCTCTCCCTTCAATTGGGTGGTCTTTCGCCAGGGACTCCCAGATTTCGGTGGAGATATTGCATTTTATCAAGAGGCTTGATGCGTGTCCTTAAAATGATTTCTATGCCCATCTTTGCTTCGCTTGCCATGTAGGATTTCCGAGTAAAGTGCTTGCTTTGGGAGTCTTGCATCAGGCATGTGAAAAGGAGGCCCGCTCAATGTAGCTGGTTGAGTGTGGTCAGTGCTTAGATGCTGGGGATGTCGGCCTGATCATGGACACTCATATTGGTGCGCCTGTACTGGGCCATTTGAAGGATCTTGCTGACATATCGTTGGTGGTATTTCGGCTGCGATTTGTGCCGTCAAATGTAACTATTCACAGTGGCAGAAGCTATTCCAGGAGGATAAAGTGGAGCATGAATGCCGGCATGGAATGCTTGGGCCAAATGGCCTGTCTCTGTGTCGTTGATAATGATGCAGAAAGCTGCAAACTGCAGGAAGAAACCAATGTCCTGGTCAGGTGGGCAGAACCGTGGCAAATAGAAATATTAAAACAGAAAATAGGTGCAGGAGTAGGACATTCGGCCCTTCGAGGCTGCACCGCCATTCAACGAGTTCATGGCTGAACATGCAACTTCAGTACCCCACTCCTGCTTGCTCGCCATACCCGTTGATTCCCCTAGTAGTAAGGACTACATCTAACTCCTTTTTGAATATATTTAGTGAATTGTCCTCAACAACATTCTGTGGTAGAGAATTCCACAGGTTCACCACTCTCTGGGTGAAGACGTTTCTCCTCATCTCGGCCCTAAATGGCTTACCCCTTATCCTTAGACTGTGAACCCTGGTTCTGGACTTCCCCAACATTGGGAACATTCTTGCTGCATCTAACCTGTCTAAAGCCGTCAGAATTGTAAACGTTTCTATGCGATCCCCTCTCATTCTTCTGAATACCAGTGAATACAAGCCCCATTGATGCGAGAGATCGTGCTGCGGAGCGGCAGCGTCCCAGGCCTACAAAAGGCCAGCGTGTGTCGGGGAGGCCCAGTGAAAGGTCGAGATGCGGACCAGCAGTGTCCCAGGCCTACAAAAGGTCAGCCTGAGTCGGGGAGGCCCAGCGGGAGGACGAGAGGCGGAGCTGCCGAGTCCGAGGCCGACAAAAGGCCAGCGTGAGTCGCAGAGCCTAAGCGGGAGGTCGGGAGGTGGAGCGGCAGCGTCCCAGGCCTACAAAAGGCCAGCGTGAGTCGGGGAGGCCCAGCGGGAGGACGAAAAGCGGAGCGGCAGCGTGCCAGGCCTACAAAAGGCGTGCTTGTGTAGCTGCAGAGGGGCGAGAAAACAAAAAAGGAGTAGAAAGTAATCAAAAGTTGATTAGTAATAGCTTATCTTTTTTTTTATATCTGTAAATAACCTGTTAACATTGTTGTCGCCAAATTAAGTTTATCTCAGGGTTAATTCATGGCAGGAGATCTCGGACACGTGATATGCTCCTCCTGTACTATGTGGGATCTGAGGGACACTTCCGGTGCACTTGACAACTACATCTGTGGAAATATATCCGCGTCCTGCATCTGACGGGACATGTTGCAGAATTGGAGCTGAAGGTGGATTCACTCTGGAGCATCGACGATGCTGAGAATGACGTGATTAGCAAGTGTAGTGAGTTTACTGCAGGGAAAGGGTCCACAACCAGATAGGGAATGGAAGACCAACATGAAGAGCAGTGCAAGGAAGATAGTGCAGTGGTGTACTGCGGTCATCCCCATGCAAAACAGATACACTGCTTTGAGTACTGTTGAGGGGGATGACTCATCAGGGGAGGGCAACAGCAGCCAAGTTCATGGCACCGTGGCTGGCTCTGCTACACAGGAGGGCAGGAAAAAGTGTGGGAGAGCGAAAGTGATAGTGGATTCAATTGTAACGGGAATAGACAGGCGTTGTGCGGCCGCAAAAGAGACTACAGGATGGTATGTTTCCTCCCTGGTGCAAGGGTCAAGAATGTCTCGGAGCGGGTGTCGGACGTTCTAAAAAGGGAGGGTGAACAGATAGTTATCGTGGTGCACATTGGTCCAAAAGATATAGGTAAAAAACGGGATAAGGTCCTACGAGACGAATTTAAGGAGCTAGGAGCTAAATCAAAATGTCGGACCTCAAAATTAGTAATCTCAGGATTGCTACTAGTGCCACGTGCTAGTCAGCGTAGGAATCGTAGGATAGCTCAGATGAATACGTGGCTTGAACAGTGGTGCAGGAAGGAGGGATTCAAATTCCTGTGGTATTGGAACGTTTCTGGGGGAGTTGGGACCAGTACAAACCGAACGGTCTGCACCGAAGCAGGACAGGAACCAATGTCCTCGCAGGAGTGTGTGCTAGTGCTCTTGCGGAGGAGTTGAACTAATATGGCAGGGGAATCGAAACCAATGCAGGGAGACGGAGGGAAACAAAATGGAGACTGAAGCAACATAGAAACATAGAAACATAGAAAAAAGGTGCAGGAGCAGGCCATTCAGCCCTTCTAGCCTGTACCGCCATTCAACGAGTTCATGGCTGAACATGAAACTTCAGTACCCGCTTCCTGCTTTCTGTGGTAGAGAATTCCACAGGTTCACCACTCTCTGGGTGAAGACGTTTCTCCTCATCTCGGTCCTAAATGGCTTACCCCTTATCCTTAGATTGTTACCCCTGGTTCTGGATTTTTCCCAACATTGGGAACATTCTTCCTGCATCCAACCTGTCCAAACCCGTCAGAATTTTAAACGTTTCTATGAGGTCCCCTCTCACTCTTCAGAACTCCAGTGAATACAAGCCCAGTTGATCCAATCTTTATTGATAGGTCAGTCCCGCCATCCCGGGAATCAGTCTGGTGAAGCTTCGCTGCACTCCCTCAATAGCAAGAATGTCCTTCCTCAGGTTAGAAGACCAAAACTGTACACAATACTCCAGGTGTGGCCTCACCAAGGCCCTGGACAACTGTAACAACACCTCCCTGCCCCTGTACTCAAATTGCCTCGCTATGAAGGCCAACATGCCATTTGCTTTCTTAACCGCCTGCTGTCCGTGTATGCCAACCTTCAATGACTGATGTACCATGACACCCAGGTCTCGTTGCACCTTCCCTTTTCCTAATCTGTCACCATTCAGATAATAGTCTGTCTCTCTGTTTTAACCACCATTGAGGATAACCTCACATTTATCCATATTATACTTCATCTGCCACGCATTTTCCCACTCACCAAACCTATCCAACTAACTCTGCAGCCTCATAGCATCTTCCTCGCAGCTCACACTGCCACCCAACTTAGTGTCATCCGCAATTTTGGAGATACTACATTTAATCCCCTCGTCTAAATCATTAATGTACAATGTAAACTGCTGGGGCCCCAGCACAGAACCCTGCGGTACCCCACTAGTCACTGCCTGCCATTCCGAAAAGTACCCATTTACTCCTACTCTTTGCTTCCTGTCTGACAACCAGTTCTGAATCCACGTCAGCACACTACCCCCAATCCCATGTGCTTTTACTTTGCACATTAATCTCCTGTGTGGGACCTTGTCGAAAACCTTCTGAAAGTCCAAATATACCACATCAACTGGTACTCCATTGTCCACTTTATTGGAAACATCTTCAAAAAATTCCAGAAGATTTGTCAAGCATTATCTCCCTTTCAAAAATCCATGCTGACTTGGACCTATCATGTCACCATTTTCCAAATGCGCTGCTATGACATCCTTAATAATTGATTCCATCATTTTACCCACTACTGGGGTCAGGCTGACCGGTCTATAATTCCCTGCTTTCTCTCTCCCTCCTTTTTTTAAAAGTGGGGTTACATTGGCTACCCTCCACTCGATAGGAACTGATCCAGAGTCAATGGAATGTTGGAAAATGACTGTCAATGCATCCGCTATTTCCAAGGCCACCTCCTTAAGTACTCTGGGATGCAGTCCATAAGGCCCTGGGGATTTATCGGCCGTCAATCCCATCAATTTCCCAACACAATTTCCCGACTAATAAAGATTTCCCTCAGTTCCTCCTCCTTACTAGACCCTCTGACCCCTTTTATATCCGGAATGTTGTTTGTGTCCTCGTAATTGAGTACTGAACAAAAGTACTTGTTCAATTGGTCTGCCATTTCTTTGTTCCCCGTTATGACTTCCCCTGATTCTGACTGCAGGGGACCTACGTTTGTCTTTACTAACCTTTTTCTCTTTACATACCTATGGAAACTTTTGCAATCCGGCTTAATGTTCCATGCAAGCTTCTTCTCGTACTCCATTTTACCTGCCCTATCAAACCCTTTGTCCTCCTCTGCTGAGTTCTAAATTCCTCCCAGTCCCAGATTCGCTGCTATTTTTGGCCAATTGGTATGCCATTTCCTTGGCTGTAATACTATCCCTGATTTCCCTAGATAGCACGGTTGAGCCACCTTCCCTTTTTTATTTTTACACCAGACAGGAATGTACAATTGTTGTAGTTCATCCATGCGGTCTCTAAATGTCTGCCATTGCCCATCCACAGTCAACCCCTTAAGTATCATTAGCCAATCTATCTTAGCATATTCATGCCTCATACCTTCAAAGTTACTCTTCTTTAAGTTCTGGACCATGGTCTCTGAATTAACTGTTTCATTCTCCATCCTAATGCAATATTTCACCATATTATGGTCACTCTTCGCCAAGGGGCCTCGCACAATGAGATTGCTAATTAATCCACTCTCATTACACAACACCCAGTCTAAGATGGCCTATCCCCTAGTTGGTTCCTTGACATATTTTTCTAGAAAACCATCCCTTATGCACTCCAGGAAATCTTCCTCCACCGTATTGCTTCCAGTTTGGCTCGCCCAATCTATGTGCATATTAAAGTCACCCATTATAACTGCTGCACCTTTACTGCTCCTAATTTTCTGTTTGATGCCTTCCCCAACATCACTACTACTGTTTGGAGGTCTGTACACAACTCCCACTAACGATTTTTGCCCTTTAGTGTTCTGCAGCTCTTCCCATATAGATTCCACATCATCCAAGCTAATGTCTTTCCTAACTATTGCATTAATCTCCTCTTTCACCAACAATGCTACCCCACCTCCTTTTCCTTTTATTTTATCCTTCCTGAATGTTGAATACCCCTGGATGTTAAGTTCCCAGCCCTGATTATCCTGGAGCCACGTCTCCGTAATCCCAATCACATCATAATTTGTTAACATCTATTTGCACAGTTAATTCATCCACCTTATTGCGGATACTCCTTGCATTAAGACACAAAGCCTTCACGCTTGCTTTTTTAACACCCTTTTAACAGACAGAAAGGAGATGAGTAAAAGTGGAGGGCAGAGAATCACAAGGCAAAAGACAAAAAGAGCCACGTTGCAGCAAAGTTCTAAAGTGTGAAAGTGTGTTAAAAAGGCAAGCCTTAAGGCTCTGTGCCTCAATGCGAGAAGTATTCGGAATGAGGTGGACGAATTACCTATGCAGATAGCAGTTAACGGATACGATGTGGTTGGCACCATGGAGACATCGCTCCAGGATGACAAAGGCTGGGAAGTCAACATCCAAGGGTACTCAGCATTGAGGAAGGATAAACAGAAAGGAAAAGGAGGCGCGGTGGCGTTGCTGGTTAAAGTGGAAATAATGCAATTGTAAGGAAAGAAATTAGCTTGGATGATGTGGAATCTATATGGGTAGAGCTGCAGAATACCAAAGGGCAAAAAACGTTAGTGGGAGTTGTGTACAGACTTCCAAACAGTAGTAGTGATGTTGGGGAGGGCATCAAACATGAAATTAGGGGTGGATGCAATAAAGGTGCAGCAGTTATAATGGGTGACTTTAATATGCACATAGATTGCGTTAACCAAACTGGAAGCAATACGTTGGAGGAGGATTTCCTGGAGTGCATAAGGGATGTTTTTTTAGACCAATATGTCGAGGAACCAACTTGGGGGGGGAGGCCATCTTAGACTGGGTGTTGTGTAATGAGAGAGGATTAATTAGCAATCTCGTTGGGCGAGGCCCCTTGGGCAAGAGTGCCCATAATATGGTGGAATTCTGCATTAGGATGGAGAATGAAACAGTTAATTCAGAGACCATGTTCCAGAACTTAAAGAAGGATAACTTCGAAGGCATGAGGCGTGAATTGGCTAGGATAGATTGGAGAATGATACTTCAGGGTAGACAGTGGATGGGCAACGGCAGACATTTAGGGACCGCGTGGATGAACTCCAACAATTGTACATCCCTGTCTGGCATAAACAATAATAAAGGGAAGGTGGCTCAACCGTGGCTATTAATGGAAATCAAGGATAATATCAAAGCGGAGTAAGTGGCATAAAAATTGTCCGAAATGTCAGCATACCCGGGAACTGGGAGAAATTTAGAACTCAGCAGAGGCGGACAAAGGATTTGATTAGGGCAGGAAAAATAGACTAGGAGAAGAAGCTTGCAGGCAACATTGACATGTACTGCAACAGCTCCTATAGATATGTACAGTGAAAAATGTTCATAAAGACAAACGTAGGTCCGCAGCAATCAGAATCGGGGAAGTCATAACTGGTAACAAAGAAATGGCAGACCAATTGAACAAGTACTTTGATTCTGTATCCACTGAGGAGGACACAAAAACCTTCCGGATATAAAAGGTGTCAGAGGGTCTGGTAAGAAGGAGGAACTGAGGGAAATCCTTATTCGTCAGGATATTGTGTTGGGGAAATTGAAGTGATTGAAGGCTGATAAATCCCCAGGGCCTGATGGTCTGCATCCCAGAGTACTTAAAGAGGTGGCCTTGGAAAGAACGGATACATTGACAGTCATTTTCCAACATTCCATAGATTCTGGATCAGTTTCTATAGAGTGCCAAAGTAACCGCACTTTTTCAAAAATGAGGGAGAGAGAAAACAGGGATTTATAGATCGGTCAGCCTGACATCGGTCGTCGGTAAAATGATGGAATCAATTATTAAGGATGTCACAGCAGCGTATTTGGAAAGAGGTGACATAATAGGTCAAAGTCAGCATGGATTTGTGAAAGGGAAATCATGCTTGACAAATCTTCTGGAATTTTTTGAAGATGTTTCCAGTAGAGTGGATAAGGGGGAACCAGTTGATGTGGTATATTTGGACTTTCAAAAGGCTTTCGACATGATCCCACACAAGAGATTAATGTGCACAGTTGAAGCACTTGGGACTGGGAGTAGTGTGCTGACGTGGATTGAGAACTTGTTGCAGACAGGAAGCAAAGAGTAGGATTAAATGGGTACTTTTCAGTATGGCAGGCAGTGACTCGTGGGGTACCACAAGTTTCTGTGCTGGGGTCACAGATGATTACATTGTACATTAATGATTTAGACGAGGAGATTAAATGTAGTATCTGCAAGTTCGCGGATAACAATAAGTTGGGTGGCAGTTTGAGCAGCAAGGAGGATGCTATGAGGCAGCAGAGTGACGGGGATAGGATAGGTGAGTGGGAAAAGACCTGGCTGATGAAGTATAATATGGATAAATGTGAGCTTAACAACTTTGTTTGTAAAAACAGAGAGACAGACTATTATCTGAATGGTGACAGATTAGGAAAAGGGGAGGTGCAACGACACCGGGGTGCATCAGTCACTGAAGGTTGGCATGCAGGTAGAGCAGGCAGTTGAGAACGCAAATGATATGTTGGCCTTCATAGCGAGGGGATATGAGTAGAGGGGCAGGGAGGTGTTAATAAAGTTGAACAGGGCTTTGGTGAGGCCACACCTGGAGTATTGTGTACAGTTTCGGTCTCCTAACTTGAGGAAGGACATTCTTGCAATTGAAGGAGTGCAGCGAAGGTTCACCAGACTGAAGGCCGGGATGGCGGGATTGACATATCAGCAAATAATTCAATTCGGATAATTGTAAGGTAATGCATTTGAGGAGGTCTAACAAGGCAAGGTAATAGACATTAATTAGTACGATGCTGAAATATGTAGGGGGGAAAAGGGAGTGCGGAGTGCAGGTCCACAGATTCCTGAACGTAGCAGGCCAGGTAGATCATGTGGTTCAAAAGGCATGTTGAATATTTCACTATATTTCTCGCGGCATTGAATACAAGAGCAAGGAGGTTATACTTCAACTGTATAAAACAGCTGCAGTACTGTGTTCAGTTATGGTCACCACATTTCAGGAAATATGTGATTGCACTGGAAAGGGTGCAGAGGAGATTACAAGAATGTTGCCTGGATTGGAGAATTTTGCTTTAAGGAAAGATTGGAAATGATGTTCTGTTTGCTGTTGAACAGAGGACGCTGAGGCGAGACCTTATTTAGGTGTATAAAATTATCAGAGACCAAAACCTAGTGGGTAGGAAGGACTTGTTTCGCTTGGCAGAGTGGTTAACAACCAAGGGAAATATATTTAATTTTATTCGGGAAGTTCAGCTGTTGCGACAAGCTATGAGTTTGTCGTGGGAGTCTGGAACTCGCTGCCTGATTGGCTGGTAGCGGCAGGAACCCTCACCAAATTTAAAAATACTTGCATGAGCATTTCAAATTGTAGTAACCTACAGAGCGGACATCGAGCTGGAAAGTGGGATTCAGGCTGGGAAGGTCTTGGTCGGCCGGCACCTGCACGATGGGCTGAAATATCCTCCTTCCATGCTGTCATTTTTTGCATTTCCTACATGACAACAGTGAACACAATTTAGATGTACTTAATTTGCTGCGAACTGCTTTGGAAAATCATGAGGTGATAGTCGATGTAGAAATGAAAGTTTTTTTTCTTTCACAGCGTCTGAAAAAAGTGCATATTAATAAGGTGGGCGAGCTCTATTTTTGGAGCTTGATGCGAACCATGCCAAAGTAGCGGGTTTTATTCACGGACTGGCTATTTATTTTATTCTTCGTGGTAAGGTGACAGTATTTTATAGCAGCTTAAACATTTCGGAAAACATCTCACACGGGACCTTGCAATACATTGAAGCAATGCTGCAAAACATTAGTTCTGCAAAGAGCTCATGGACCTGCGGCGTGTTTGCAGCATTTAATGGACGTTTGCTTATCATCCGCGGCGTTACCACGTCTCGCATTTCAATCACAGAATGGCTCACTGCTGGTGATTGGTCTGCAGTGGAAAATATCAAGCAGCAATAAATACAATACCCGTGTGTAATCCCTCATTCTCACCATTACGCTGCTCTGAACTGCAGCGAGCGCGTGGCCATTTGGCTAAGGCGTCTCACTTTGGTGCAAACCCTAATGTTAGCAGAAAATTGCAGATTTGAGGCTTGTGCTGGTGTTTTGTAAAATGTTGTTCAACTTTAAAAACCAAACCATGTTCACACTCATCAGCTGAAGGTGATTTCCTTGCAGGGCTCTTTATTAAAATATATTTTTTCATTCTGTTTCCTGTGCATATTTCTCACTGATCTTTGCAAATAGTTTCCAACAAACCAACCATCACTAATTAATGCCTGCAAATTAATAGTGTTGACAATTCGAACATCAGCTCCGCATCAATCAGTGTAATAAAAGGCAGTGGAGAAAAGTACGATTTGATTCCATTGATCAAATCAAAGAGCAAAATATTTCCTTTCGAATCGCTGCGAGCAGGGTTCGAACCTGCTCGGGGAAACCCCATTGAATTTCAAGTCCAACGCCTTAACCACTCGGCCATCGCAGCTACACGATTGATTTGTTATAACAGTCCAAAGATCGCTGCGAAATATCAGACAAATAGACTTTTATTCAACGTCATATCAGGCATTCAAAAATTGTGGCTTTGTGTCCCACCAGAGACGGATTTTAGGTCAGGATTTGATGTTTCCTGGGCAGCACAATCAAATTTGCAGCAAATCAATTCATCAGAGATGTGAAACTGCGGCCCCTGCACTTGCTGTCACACAAAGGCTCCAATTATCCACTGAATTCTCTGGGCGCACTGGGTCATTTGCACAGTAACAGGAGCAAGACGTCGAGCCTCTGACAGGCTGAGTCCATTAACCGCTCAAAAACTTGCAAAGGACACGTGGAAGAACAGTGGAACTCTGTTCTGTCGCCCGCAGCTGCTGCATAGATGACGAGAATGGATTGCCAAACCCACGAACCTGTTGTACAGAAAGAGGAGGAGGCCATTCAACCACTCGAGCCGATTACACAGGACCAGGGGGATGACATTCCGTCCCTTATCCTGATGCACAGTGTAATATATTTATGCGTGAGTTATCTGACACCAGAGTGCGCTACTGTCGGATGTCATTTAGGCAATACAAGAAGTCGGATCTTGTTCTTAACCGAAGTAGGACTCATAGAGACCGGGTAGCCACACGAGGCAGTTTATAATAAAGGACTCTTGTGTTATTACACACAAGGACAGGAGGTGTCATTCCGAACCTCGAGACATTAAACATGTGGAGGCAATTAATAGTGACATGATGGTTCAGTCACCGGACCAGGGGGTTGCCATTCCTTACCTCCAACTGTTGTAAACGAACAGGTGGAGTAATTCAACCCTTCGAACACATTACACAGGCGGTCAATCATAGTGGTTTGATTTTTATTATACTGAACTAGTATTCCAGAGACAGGAAATTACAGCCCACCATTAGAGTAGGGTAAATTAAATTCATTTAAATTAATCTGGAAATTAAAAGTATCAATAATGGTGACGATTATCGTAACAAACCCGTCTGATTCACTAATCTCCTTCAGGGAAGGGGATCTGCCGACCTTACCAGTCTGGGCCTATATGTGACTCCAGACCCACAGCAACGTGGTTGACTCTTAACTACTCTCTGAAATGTCGAAGCGAGCCATTAAGGTGCATATGGTTGCTCACCAGCACATTAACAATGAAATTAGGTGTGGGCAACAAATGCTGCCCTTGCAAGCGATGACCACATGCTTGAATTAATCAAATAGAACACTCGGACCTCCAGATTGTTAAATAGAAACAATAAGACCCTCAAGCCAGGTCATAATGCTGAGTGGAGTCAACTAGAATGCATAGCTAGCGGGCTTCAATACATAAAGCAGAGAGTTGCCTTAAAAGGGAGCTTTACATATGTTCAGAAGGTGAAAAGTGGTGTTCCACAAGGATCGTTGATGGGACCACTGTTGTTCACAAGTTATATTGACAACTTGACCGAGAAAGCGAAAACATAACATCGAAATTTGCAAGTGACATCTAATTAGGCGGGTAGTCAAAAATGAGGGGGACTACAACACATTAGAGAAGGGCATTAATAAACTTGCAGATTGGGCATAGCATTGGCTTTTGAATTTCAAACCATATAAATGTGAGGTGTTAAATTTTGTTAGGACGAATAGGGAGGTCACTAATTATTGGAGAATACCAGTCTGGGTGGCGTAGAAGATCAAAGGGAAGGCGAATACACAAAACTCTAAAAGTTAAGACACAGATTAGCAAGGTCATAAAAAAGCAAAATCAAAAAGCACGTATAGTATAGAAATGATGCGAATTTATGCTCAACCTATATTTAACCATTGTTAGACCACACCGGTTAATGTGCACATTTCCATTCGCCATATTATAAAAAGCATATAGAGGCATTGTAGAGGATGCAGAGAAGATTTACAAGGATGGTAACAGAACAGCCAGTGTACACATATCAGCAAAGGAAGAACAGGCTTGATCTCTTTTCTATTGAAAAACGGAGGCTGAGGCGTTGTCCAGGTTTGCTGCTCTGTTTACAAGGTAACGGTAGATGGGGTATATGCTTGGACATATGTTTACAGATTGTACAATTCTGCTGCTGCTGTTGTCCTACAGCACCTCAAGGATGCCCAGCGTTGAGCTGCTCCATCTGTTCAGAATCTATCCCATTTAGCACGGTGGTGGTGCCAGAAAATACGAAGCAGAGTGACCTCCGTGTGAAGACAGGACTTAGTATCCACAAGGTGTTTCCAATATTCGCTGCTACCAATATTGCCATGGACAGTTGCATCTGCGACAGACAGTTTGGTGAGTAGAATTTCAAGTAGGTTTTGTAATATCGGAGCGGCAGTTGTGAGGGAGCACAGCACTGTCGGAGTTGCTGACTTTCGGTTGAGATCTTAAACCGAGACCTGTCTGCCCTCCAAGCTGGACGTAAAATATCCCATTCTCACTTTTCAGAAGTAGAGCAGGAGAGTTCACCCCGGTGTCCTTGAGCCAACTTTCATCCCACAAACAACATCTAGTCACTATTTAATCGTGGGTTCTTGCAGGTGCAAATCTGCTTTTGCATTTCCTACATTAGTGAACAGACTGTAAAACTAGTTAACTGGCTGTGAACCGCTTTGGGAAGTCCTGAGATGAATGTCCCTGCAAAAATGCTCGTGTTTTTTTATCGTTAAATAAAAATACACAATAGCAAGGCCGGATTAATCAAATGGTTAAGCATGGCGCTGTTAACGCGAATGCTGCGCTTTCGATCCTCGTAAGGGACATCTTTTATTTTGTGTGGGGGAGGGCAGGGTTACGAGCATCTTAGCTTTGTTATTTTAGAGCTGCTTAATCATTCAGGAACGAAACTGACAAGGACCTGCAATACATTCAAGCAATGCTGCAAAATCTGAGTTCTGCCAAGAGCTCATTGAACTGCGGAGAGTTTCCAGCATTTAATGAACAATTCGATTATCTCCTAGAATTTGGGACTTCTCGTATTTTAATCAGTTAATGGCCCACTGCCGCTGATTGGTTTGCGGTGCTAAGTAAGGAATTGAAATAAATGCAATTCAGGTGTGTAATCCGTCATTCACGGCATTAGTCAGCTGTGCACTGCAGGAACAGCGTGGCTGAATGGCTGAGGTGTCTGATTTCGGTAAAACACTGATGTTATCATATAATTGTAGGTTTGAGTACTGCCGAATCTTATTCAGCTGAATATGACTTCATTCTAAAAATTGCAGGGCTCTTTATTAAAATGCATTTTTAATGTTGTTTGCTGTGTATATTTCTCACTGATCTTTGCAACGTTTACAACAAACCTACAATCGCTAATTGATGGCAGTATTAATTAGTGCTTCCAATTAGAAAAATAGGTTTGCGTCAATGATTCTAATAAAGGGCAGTTGAGGGAATTCTGTTCAGTTTCGGCGTCAGTCATCTCGTCAGCGAGCTGATTAAAGCAAATAAAATGTTCACTGTAGAATCGCTGTGAGCAGGGCTCGAAACTGCGCAGGGAAACCCCATTCTATTTCAAGTCCAACGCCTTAACCACTCGGCCATTGCAGCTATGCACGTTAATTATTTATTAATCTACTGGTCGGTGGAAAATTTAAGACAATTGCCGGCATGCTTGCCCTGTTTTATTTCCCAGTCGATGTGAAAACTAAATCGTAGAATCATTGAATTTCACAGCACAGCAGGAATGATTTCGGCCAGAACTGGAAGCATTTACTTTCGTGAAAATCTAAACAGACTGGGGAGCTTTTCTCTGTAAAAGCCAAGGCAGATATTGACTCTAATATTATGAAGGGATGTGATAGCGCCGACGTGCAGAAAATATTTGCTATTATGCAGGAGTTCAGAATTAGAGGTCATAATTATAAGACAGACACCGATGACTTCAGAAGGCAATGCAAGGGTAACTTCTTTACCAAAGAGTGATTAGAATATGGAAGGTGCTACAACGTTCTGTAGTTGAGGAGAATACAACAGAGGCATTAAAGAGAGAGCTACCTTAGCACATGAGTGAGAAAGGAATAGAAGGATATGCTGATAGGATGAGTTGAAGGAGGATTGAAGTGATCCGCGTCTGGGGACCTATCTCCTTTCAAATCGGCTAAGAACCTGAATGCTTCCCCTGTCACTGTGTTTATTCCATCCAGAAAATCACATTCCTCCTCGATAGCAGTATCTGCATTGCCCCTTTCCTTTGTGAAAACAGATGAACAGTATTCATTAAGAAATTACCAAAATCTTCCACCTCCACACAAAGATTACACTCAAGGTCGCGAAGACGTCCTATCCTTTCTTTAGTTACAATCTTACTCTTAATATATTTGTCGAACATCTGTAGGTTTTCCTTAATTTTAGGAGCCAAGAATTTCCAATGCACTCTCTTACCATTCCTAACATCATTTTTAATTGTGTCTCTTAACTTTCTATATTCTGCCAAGGGTTCATTAGTATTTAGCCGGTGGTATATGAAAAAGCGTCGCTTTTTTTCTTAATCCTCCCCTGTAAGCCCTTGGACGTCCAGGGGGCTCTAGACTTATTTTCCCAGCCTTTTACTTCATGCACACATGCTTGGCCTTAGCCTTCACGATCTCCTCGCTTGAATGCCTCCCACTGTTCCGACAATGATTTACCTACAAGTAGCTGTTTCCTGTCCACTGCTGCCAATCAATTCTCAACTGAGCAAAATTAGCTTTTCCCCAATTTGGGACTTTTATTAAAAAAGTTCATTTTCCTTAGCGACAGCTAACATGAGTCTGACTGAATTATAGTCACCGGAACCCAAGTGTTCTCCCACTGATACCCCTTCAACCTGCGCAGCTTCATTTCTCCCAGAAAAATCCAACACCGCCACATCTCGTCTTGGGCTTGTTACATAGTGACGAAAAGAGGTTCAGTTGAATACATTTTAAGAATTCTGCACTCTTTCCCCTTCACACTATATATGTCCCAATATTTGGATAATTAAAATCCCTACTATTACTACCCTATGGTTTATGCACCGCAGCCATTTGCCGACATATTTTATCCGCCATCTCCATCCCACAGTTTGGGGGTCTATAATACATTCGCAGCAGTGTGAACACTACTTTTTTATTTTTCAATTCGACTCATATGACCACATTTGATGATCCCTCTCACATATCATACTCTTGTATTCTATGCCTCGGCAAAATGAGGAAAGCATTCCGTGTGCCTTCTGAACGAACTTTTCTGCCTGTTCGGCTACATTCACGGATTTGTGGACATGCATTCAACGTTCCCTTTGTTCCACTACACTTCTCATTGTCCTGCCATTTAACGTGCGATCCTTGGCCTGGTTTGCCTAACACAAATGCATTACCTCACGATTCTACGGATTGGTTTCCATAAGCCACGATTCTGCCCAGTTGACCAGTTCATTGATATCTTCCTGCATTCAACAACTTTATTCTTCATTATCAACCACAAAGCCAATTTTTGTATCATTTGTATAAGTTTTAATCATAGGCGCTTCATTCAAGTCTAAATCATTAATACATACCACAAAGAAAAATGAATTTTCTGCGCAGTCTTACGGATCCTGACTCGAACAGCCTTCCAGTTGCAACAACACCTATTGTTTTTTGCGTCCTGACTCCGAAACAATTCCGGATTCAACTTGCCACTTTGCCTTGGCTCCCAATGGCTGGTTACTCTCCTGAGCAGTCTGTCATATGGGACCTCGTCATAAGCCTTTGCGAAACGCCACATGCACTGCCAAAAAGTGCACTACCCTCATCGGCACTCCTTGTTATCTCCTCAGAAAATTAAATCAATTAAGTCAGACACGACCTTCCCTTTACAAATCCATGCTGACTGATCTTGACGAATCTGTGTCTTTCTAAATGAATATTTATCCTGTTCTTTATAATCTTTTCAAATAATGTTCCAACAACCGAGGTAATGCTGACTGTTCTTTAATTGTTCATCGATCCATTTTGAAACAAATGCACAACATTAGCAGTCCTCCAGTCCTTTGGCACGACGCCTGTAGCCAGAGAGCATTATGATGGTCAGATCTTGTACTATTTCCTCTTTTGCTTCTCTTGGCCCTGTGGAGTTTTCCACCTACAAAGCTGTCAAATTCCTCAATACTACCTTCTTCACTAGGTTTATTTCAGTTAATATTTCAGACTTCTTCCCGATTGCAACGTCTGCATCGCCCCTCCCTTTTGTGAAAACAGTTGTAAAGGATTCATTAAAATCATACACAAATATTCTGCCTCCATAAACAGCTTACCTTTATCGTCTCCAATGATCCCTACTGTTTCTTTTGATATCCTTTGCTCTTAATGTATTTGTAAATCTTTGCATTTTCGTTGATTTACTTGGCAATATATTTTGCTTTTCTCACTTTGCTTTCCCAATTTCCTTTTAAATTCCAACTTTCCACTTTATTTTCTCCTCTAGACTTTCTGAACTATTGAGCCCAAACTTTGGCATATGTTCCCCTATTTTCATTATTCTGCGCTGCAAGCACCTTGACATTAAAGGGGTTTTAGATTTGTTAGTACCACCCTTTTCCTTTAAGCAGCATATTTGTGCTGAACCCTGAGGATCTTCTCATTGAATGCCTCCCAATGCTCTAAAACAGTTTTTGCCTTCAAGTAACTGTTTCCAGCCCACTTTGGCTAAATCCGATCTCTGTTTACCAAAATTGTCTTTCCCAAATTAAGATTTTGTTTTCCTGGTGTAACTGTCAATTTCCATAACTACACTAAATCTAACTGAGTTATGATCACAAGCACTAAAATGCTCGCCATTGATGCATCTTCGACCTGCTCAGCATCATTCGCTCAACCTCAGCGCAGAACCGTCCCCTATCATGTTGGTCTTGCTACAGATTGGCTAAAAATGATCTCCTGAATAAATTTCAGGAAAGCTGCACCCGCGATACTTTTCACACCAATTCTATCAAAGTTAATATAAAGGTAGTTGAAATCGCCTACTCTTACTGACCTCAAATTCCAGCACTTCTCAGACGTTTAGCAACATATTTTCTCGTCGATCTCCCTCTGGGCGTCTATAGCACACTCCCAGCCCCTTTTATATTCTTCAATTTATCTAATATACCCAGAATTGAAGACACTTCAAACACATCATCTTACCTCACAGCTGCAATTGTTTACTTAATCAATACTGCGACCTCCCCACTACCCTCGGTTTTATCCCTCCTCTCACCTGCCTGACAAACATGTAACCAGGAATGTTGACCGATCATACCTGCCCTTCTTTCAATCATGTCACAGTAAATGCTTCAATATTATTCTCCTCGCTGGCACGTGGCACCGGGTGTAAGCCGAAATTACTAACTTTGAGGTGCTGCTTTTTTCATCATCTTCGACGTTCTTTCGAACAAGGATGACTTGTTTCAACATGAGTTCACAGTTATTTCAATGAAAGACCCGATAATTCAGTCCTGAACTTCAATTGAAGGAGTGGAAGATGTCTGCGTGTGGATGTTTTTAACGTGTGGAGACCTTTGCAGCTAAGCCACCATAGCGACTTGACAGAGCCAGGAGTTTCTCTCGTGGCCTGGGTTAAGCAGGATCACTGGAGAACTGCTCTGCTGCATGGACCTAGCGCACACACATTTGGCATTGTGGGCTAACCCGTGCTGCCCCTGGGCCGTCGGCATTCTGCGCCCCGTATCCTCACTTATCGCACCTCTGCCACGAACTCTCACCACTCCTCCCACATAATCATTCGCTCCATTTCCATCGCGATCTCTGGCCTTATCTCCACCACGATCTCTTGCCGTTCCTCTGCAACAAAAGCATTCGCTGCACATCCGCCACGATCTGTCACTGCTCCTCCGCCAAAATATCTGGCCGCTTCTCCGCCACACTCATTCGCTGCATCTCCGCCATGATCTCTCGCTTCACCTCCACCACAAAAAATGTGCTGCATCTCAAGCTTTTTAAACCCTATCCGAGCTCCCACAAATCAGCATGCAGTGCTTCATCTCACTTGCGACCTTTGTCATTGGTATCATAATGGATCAAGTTCTCTGGCTGTTCACCCTATCCCCCCAGCATCCCCTGCATCCGCTCAGTTATATCTTGACCCTGGCCCCATAAACGCAACATATCATTCTGGATTGATGTCTGCGGCGTGTCTGCACGGTTAACTATTGAATCTTTTACCAATATTTCTCCCACTCTTCTTCCTACCTCCTGGGCAGCTGATCCGGCAGTGGTGCCATGGACTTGGCTCTGGTTGCATTCCCTGAAGAACCATTCCCCCCCACCCCCGCCCCTCACCAGTACTCAGAACAGAAAGCTGGGTGGAGAGTGAGAAGCACTCAGGTGATTCCTGAACTACCTGGATGTTCCTACTCTTCAGTCTGGCGGCCAAACATTCATTCTCACCCAGCACACTTTTAATGTTCGAGGTGACCACATCAAGAAACGTGCTATCCAGGAAGTTCTCAGCTTCATGGATGCACTGCAGTGACTCTCCGACTGATATGCTTTCCATCTGCCCAATTAATTCCGAAAAACATAGTACAAAACCGCAACCTTCCTTGTTGGGCTTGCTATTAATTGGCTAAAAAAAGTTATCCTCAATGCAAATGAGCTATTCTATGCCGTCTACACATTTTACACTACTTATATCACAGTTAATATTGAAGTAATTGATATCCCCCATAGTACAAACCAAAATGAGTGAACTTTCAGATATTTGCTATCACATTGCTTCTTCTAGCTCCCTCGGATTGTTGGGGGCCTACAGTACACTCCCTGCAATGCGTTTGCCCCTTTTTGTACGTATGTTGAAATCATTTAGCTTCATTTTAAGCTCGTTCTAACATATGATTCCTTCACACAGCTGTAATTGTTTATTTAGCAAAAATTGCCACCCCCTCATTTTTATGCCCATCTTTATCTTGTTTGAAAACCATGTAACCAGGAAAGTAAAGATGCCTATCTTGCCCCTATTTATGCCATGTTTCTGTTATCGCTAATGTATCATATTTCAAGGTGTGTATCTGTGCCTTTAGCTCCTCTGCCTTTTTCACCTATTCCTTGCGTTTGGAATATGCCATCATGCACAGGCGTTGCTGGAAGTATGTTTCCAGTGAGTTTCCCCAGGGCTAAGTACCAGGCCTCTTGCCTTTTGAGGTACATAGCAATTATTCGACGTGAATGCAGGATGTATGATTAAGAATTTTGAAGATTATACTAAAACTGGCTATGTGGTTGATAATGAAGAGGAAATCCGTAGACTGCAGGAATATATAAATACACTGGCCAGGTGGGCAGAACAGTGGAAAATATAATTCAATCTGTTGAGGAATGAGCTAATGCATTTTGGCAGGGCTAATAAGGCAAGGGAACACACAATCAGTGGTATGGCACTGCAAGACATAGAGGAAAAAGGGTTTCTTGTAATGCATGTACTCAGATCCATGAATGTAGAAGGATACGTGGTTCAGAAGGCATATGGAATACGTACATTTAGCTGGAGAGGCATGGAATACAAGAGCAGGGCGGTTATGTTTGAAATTCTATAAACACTAGTTGGAACACAGCTAAAGTACTGCATGCAGTTCTGGTCACCACATTACAGGAAAGACGTGATTGTTCGAGAGAGGGATATTGCTCAGATTTAAGAGCAGGCGAGCATTCTACCGATGAAGCACGAATGCTCGGATTTATATTATTTTCACTTTCCAAACTCCAACTGATTTTGGAACAATTTCTTTCACAATAAAAACTGGGACACGGCTCCAAAATAAAATGCATAGAGGAGCAGATGCTGCATATGGAATTATTTAATCAATGCTGGAACAAAACTCGGCAGGTCAAGTACCAGCTGTGGCCAGAAAAACACAGTGCTAAGCTCTTAGGTTTTTGAGCTGTCGGCAGAAGTAACATTTTGCAGTATTACTTCAAAGTATTATATATTCTACATGAGTTTCCTTACAAACGTTTAAAGCTGGTGAAAAATAACAAAAAGAAAATACCAAACGCCCAACAAAGAAATGTCAATGTGCCACAAGGGGTTCAAACACACGACTTAACTAAGTAACACCACGTTTTAACTAAGTAATCTAAGCAGCCTTGCTGTGAACCGCAACATTCAAGATACTTTTATGTTGGAAGCTGATATTATCCAGGCGTCTTCAAATCCTGCACTATCCATCAATTATAACAAAAGATCATAAGAAATAGGAGCAGGACTATGTCATTTGTCACCTCATGCCTGCTCCACCTTTCAATAAGATCATGGCTGATCTGATCTTGGCCTCAGCTTCACATCCCTACCCGCTCCTCATAACCCTTTACTTGCTTATCTCTCGAAAATCTGTCTATCTCCGCTTTAAATATATTAAATGACCCCGTCTCTTCTGCTCTCTGGGGCAATGGATTGCATAGATTTACAATGCTCTGAGAGAAAAAAAAATCCTCATCTCAGTTTTAAATGAACGGTCCCTTATTCTAACACGATGTCCCCGGCGGCTTTAGTTTCCTCAATGATGTCAATATCTTCTCTGCATTCCCCTTTTTCGAGTCCCCTTATTATCATAAGTTTCAATAAGATCACCTCTCATTCTCCTGAACTCCAGTGTGTATCGGCCCAAACAACCAAATCTTTCTTCAATGGTCAACCGCCTCAACTGCGGAATCAACCTAGTGAACCTTCTGTGAGCAATCTCCAATGCAAGTAAATCCTTCCTTAAATACGGAGAGCAAAACTGTACGAAGTACTCCAGGTTTGGCCTCACCAATACCCTGTACACTTGCAGCTGGAGTTCTCTGCCTTTATACTCAATCCCCCTTTTAACAAAGGCCACCATTAAATTGGGCTTCCTGATTACCTGCTGTCAATGCATACAAGTCTTTTGTGTTTCATGCACAAGCACCCCCAGGTCTCACTGCATTGCAGCACTTGGCAATTTGTCTCCATTTAAATTAAAAATTGCTTTTCGATTATTTCTGCCAAAGTGGATAACCTCATATTTTCCCACATTTTTATCGATCAGCAAATGTTTTTTCCCACGCAATTAACCAATCTATATCCCGTGGCAGATGCTTTGTGTCCTCGTCACAATTTGCTTTCCCACCCATCTTTGTAACATCAGCAAACTTGGCTACATTACACCCGGTCCCTTCATCCAAAACATTAATCTAGATTGTAAATAGTTGACCCCTGCCGCATCCCACTAGCCAATGTTTGCAAACCGGAAAATGATCCATTTATCCAGACACTCGGTTTTCTGATAGTTAGCCGATATTTTATCCCCAACCCGTCAGATTGTACCGTGTGCAGCAATCTCTTATGTGGCAATAATCGAAAGTCATCTATATATCCAAATACACCACATCTACTGCTTCCCCTTAATCCAGCTGCTCGTTAGATCCCCAAAGCACTCCAGCAAATTTGTCAATCATCAATTCATTTTAATAAAACCATGCTGATTCTGCTTGATTGAATCATGCTTTTTTAAGTGCCCCGCTACTGCTTCCTTAATAATGGACTCCAGCATTTTCCCAACGACAGATTTTAGGCTAACTGGTCGATAGGGTCCTGCTTGTTAGCTGCCTCATTTTTATAAATGTTGGCGTTACATTTGCAGTTTTCCAAGCCGCTAGGAGCGCTCCAGAATCCCTGTCATTTTCGTTAGTAAGAACAATGCATTCACTAAAATAAAGCAACTCCTCTTAAGAACCTAGGATATAAGTAATCAGGTCCAGGGAACTGGTCCGCCGTTAGTCTGCAATGCATTAAGTTCCTCTCTACATATCGCCTCTTGTTTTTCCACTAGTAGGATGGTTTTAGAGCCTCCTTCCTTCGAACTTCGGCCTTTGACCGATACAAAATATGTGTTCAACGACTATACCATTTCAATGTTCCACATTATTAATGTCTCAGTCTCATCCTTCAGGGGGCAAACATTTAGTTTCGTAAATCCTTTCCATTTAATGTACCTGTAGAAATTCTTACTATCTGTTTTTACAATTTTTACATGTCGTGCTAGTTTACTTTCATGAACCTTCTTCCCTCTCTTAATCATTCTCTGCTGGGTGTTAGAATTTAGCTTCACGAATCTCTCTACATACAAACTGCATTTATGAATCATTCACTATCCAATCAGCAACTACTCTGCATATGTTAATTTATGCCACAAATGTACACATCCAGCAGATTATTAAACTCGCATCACATAGGTGCCAGGCAATGACTATCTCTGGCAAGCGATAGTCAAACCAGCGCCACTTGGCATTCAACGTCATGACCACCACCAACAACATACTGATAGCCACCATTCATCTCGAAATTATCTGGATCAGCCAAGTCAAATGTAACTATTCACATTGGCAGAAAGTGAATGGTGGTGTTCCACGAGGATCAGTGCTGGTACATCATTTATTTTAATGATTCAGATACAATTCCTAACTTTGCGCGTGACTCAACATTGTGTGGCGGGGGGCATTGGTGGGGATAGAGAATACCGAAGGGAAATGCAAGAAATTACAGTCGGACATTACTAAACTTGCAGATTGGCCATTTAATTGAAAAACGAAGTTCAACACAGATAAATGTGAGATGGTATATTTTGTATGAAACAGAGAAACGTAGAAACATAGAAAATAGGTGCAGGAGTAGGCCACTTGGCCCTTCGAGCCTGCACCGCCATTCCATGAGTTCATGCCTGAACATGCAACTTCAGTACGCCATTCTTGCTTCCTCACCCGACCCCTTGATCCCCCTAGTAGTATGGACTATATCTAACTCCTCTTTGAATATATTTAGTGACCTGGCCTCAACAACTTTCTGTGGTAGAGAATTTCACAGGTTCACATCTCTCTGGGTGAATAAATTTCTCCTCATCTCGGTCCGAAATGGCTTACCCCTTAACCTTAGGCTTTGACCACTGGTTCTGGACTTCCCCAACATTGGGAACATTCTTCCTGCATCTAACCTGTCTAAGCCCGTTAGAATTTTAAACGTTTCTATGAGATCCCCTCTCATTCTTCTGAACTCCAGTGAATACAAGCCCAGTTGATCCAGTCTTTCTTGATATGTCAGTCCCGCCATCCAGGGCATCAGTCTTGTGAACCTTCGCAGCACTCCCTCAATAGCAAAAATGTACTTTATCAAGTTAGGAGACCAAAGCTGTACACAATACTGCAGTTGCAGCATCACCAAGGCCCTGTACAACTTTAGCAACACCTCCCTGCCCCTGTACTCAAATCCCCTCGCTATGTAGGCCAACATGCCATTTGCTTTCTTAACTGCCTGATGTACCTGCATACCAACCTTCAATGACTGATGTACCATGACTCCCAGGTCTCGTTGCACCACCCCTTTTCCTAATCTGTCACCATTCAGGTAACTGTCTGTCTCTCTGTTTTTAAAACCAACGTGGATAACCTCACATTTATCCACATTATACTTCATCTGCCATGTATTTGCCCACTCACCTAACCTATCCAAGTCACTCTGCAGCCTCATAGCATCCTCCTCGCAGTTCACACTGCCACCCAACTTAGATTCATCCGCAAATTTGGATATACTATATTTAATCCCCTCGTCTAAATCATTAATGTACAATGTAAACAGCTAGGACCCCAACACAGAACCTTGCGGTTTCCCACTAGTCACAGCCTGCAATTCTGAAAAGTACCAATTTACTCCTACTCTTTGCTTCCTGTCTGACAACCAGTTCTCAATCCATGTCAGCACACTACCCCCAATCCCATGTGCTTTAACTTTGCACATTAATCTCTTGTGTGGGACCTTGTCGAAGGCCTTCTGAAAGTCCAAATATACCACATCAACTGGTTCTCCCTTGTACACTCTGCTGGAATTATCTTCAAAAAAATTCCAGCATATTTGTCAAGCATGATTTCCCTTTCATAAATCCATGCTGACTTCGACCTATTATATCACCTCTTTCCAAATGCGCTGCTATGACATCCTTAACAATTGATTCCATCATTTTACGCACTACTGATGCATATTATTCGCTGTTTTCTCTCTCCCTCCTCTTTTAAAAAGTGTGGCTCCCTTGGCTACCCTCCACTTGATAGGAACTGAACAGAGTCTTTAGATGTTCGAAAATGACTGTCAATGCATTCGCCATTTCCAATGCCACATCCTTAAGTTGTCTGGGATGCAGTCCATCAGGCCCTGGGGATTTATCGGCCTTCAATCCCATCAATTTCCCCAACACAATTTCCCGACTAATAAGGATTTCCCTCAGTTCCTTCTTCTCACCAGACCGTCTGACCACTTTTATATCCGGAAGGTTGTTTATGTCCTACTTGTGATTACCGAACCAAACTACTTGTTCAATTGGTTTGCCATTTCTTTGTTCCCCGATATGACTTCCCCTGATTCTGACTGCAGGGGACCTACGTTTGTCCTTCCTAACTTTTTTCTCTTTACATATCTATCGAGACTTTTGCAGTCCGTCTTAATGTTTCCTGCAAACTTCCTCTCGTAATCTATTTTCCCTGCACTAATCAAACCCTTTGTCCTCCTCTGCTGAGTTCTAAATTTCTCCCAGTCCCCAGGTTCACAGCTATTTCTGGTCAATTTGGATGCCACTTCCTTGGCTTTAATACTATCCCTGATTGCCCTTGACAGCCACGGTTGAGCCACCTTCCCTTTTTTATTTTTACGCCAAACAGGGATATACAATTGTTGTAGTTCATCCATGAGGTCTCTAAATGTCTGCCATTGCCCATCCACATACAACCCCTTTAGTATCATTCGCCAATCTATCCTAGCCAATTCACGCCTCACACCTTCAAAGTTTTGGACCATGGTCTGTGAATTAAACTATTTCATTCTCCATTCTAATGTGCAATTCCACCATATTATGGTCACTCTTTCCCAAGGAACCTCGCACATCGAGATTGCTAATTAATCCTCTCTCATTACACAACACCCAGTCTAAGATGGCCTCCCCCCAGTTGGTTCCTCGACATATTGGTCTCGAAATCCATCTCTTATGCACTCCAGGAAATCCTCCTCCACTGTATAGCTTCCGGTTTGGTTAGCCCAATCTATATGCATATTAAAGTCACCCATGTCACTGCTGCACCTTTATTGCATGCACCCCTAATTTCCTGTTTGATGCCCTCCCCAAAATCACTACGACTGTTTGGAGGTCTGTACACAACTCCCACGAACAATTTTTGCCCTTTGGTGTTCTGCAGCTCTACCCATATAGATTCCACATCATCCAAGAAGAAGAGGGAGATCTCTTATTATATTGAGGATGCGATCCTGTGTGTGGTAGCCAAAAAAAGCGAGCTCGTAGTACAAATATACAAATCAGTAATAGTACCATAAATTTTAACAAGTTCAATAAAAGCAAATCATGTGCGAGGCTGTATTTCTCGAGGTATACCTTTGTGACTCAGGGAAGTTTCCCTGCGTATCCTTTCCCTTGAAAAATGAAGGTTGAAGGGTGATCTAATAGAGGACCTTAAAATTATGAAAGGTTTTTATAGAGCAGATACAGAGAGAATGTTTCCGCTTGTGGGGACCAGCATAATAAGACGTGATGGTTGTAAGACAATCAAACCAGAAATCCAAAAGAAACTTACATACCCAAATATTTGTGGGAATGTGGAGCTCGCTGCAACAGGGAGTGGTTGGAGCAATTAGCATAACTGCATTTAAGGGAAGGCTACACACACATATGAGGCAGAAGGCAATAGACGGTTATGCTGATAGATTTAGATGAGGAAAGACGAGAGGCGGCTGAATTGGATCATGGCATGAATGATGGCATGGAATGGTGGGACATACTGGCCGGTTTCTTTGCCATTGATTGTGAAGAAGAAAGCTGCATATCGCAGGAAGATATGAATGTGCTGGTGTCGGGTTATCAATCTACATCAAAGAACAAGATTCGAGTCATCCGTCTGCTTTAATTGGGAAAGCACACAAGTTTAATATCCATATTTGTAGACCTGGACACATCCGAGATCTTTGCTCAGGTTCTGCAACCGAAAACGCCAGAAACTCCCCGACTGGCCCAGAGTGCCCCATATTTAAGGTCACATACTACAACTGCGTGTGTCATCAAGGTTACAACAGAACAATAGGCACATTCCGCAACAAGATATATGAGACCCTGTGGTCATTGTTTAAACATTCAGTTCCCCTTCATCAGCAGAAAGAAAAGCAAATATCAGTGAGAACAAATATGCAGCTGTGTGCCCCCTCCATCCGTACCTTGTCTTGCTTCCCCTCTCTTCATGACACAAGGTCAGCGGATGTTGAAGACCAAATTAGGTTCATAGCAGGAATTTCCAAAACATCCCCCTACAATATCCCTCATTTTGTTCCTTGGCTAGCCCAATTGATCATCTTTGTCACTCCGGTTCGCATTTCCCCCTCCCCTGCTGTGGTGATCAGCCGCTCGGTTGGGGAGAACTGTGATCCAGATGTTTCTGATTTCGATTCCTGAAATCAATAATTTCTTTACATCCAATAAAGTAGTCAGCGTTCGTTTCTTTGCCCTGTGGAGTTGATAAGATGCCCAACACAGAAACAAGTATCCCAGTGCCGAAACCAATTGTACAGCCACTAATATGTGTGAGATTATTCGTATTCAAGGGTGTATATTAACATTCAGTCCCTAGTTCCACAGTTCTCATACCAAGGGTTATATTGAAGGTTTTTTGCAATATCTTTGTCCAATATACATAGCTCTTCTACGATAACGTGGTATCGTTTTATGCTTGCCAGCGGGGGTTATTTTATATACCTCACATCCTCAGGCAGGTGAAGCATTGGGGCAGCCAGTTTACTGTCATATTGGTATAAACCTTGCAGAATTTCATCAGTCAGGTTCAGTATAATAGTTTCTCGAGCATGGATATACGTCATCTCTGCGTGTTTGTTATCGGTAGCCTCGGAGTGAGCAGAAGTTGGGGTTAGGGATGTTACACTGATAAGTACCATAGTCATAAGTTAGTTGGCTGGTTACCACACAGAATTCCCCTATTCCACGGTAGGCTGACTGAGTGGGCTCAGTTCTAAGACGTATCCCTTTGTCTGATTAAATCCACACTCGTCCTTACTCCCCCAGTGCACTGGATGTGTACAAATCTTTCGGCATCCTATCCTGCGGCAACCTGATAATGAGGCCCCTCTCGTGGCTCCGTTCCATTTGATCGCATATTGATCCATCGGATAATACCGCATGTTGTTCTCAACCCGGATTAGCCCCAGGTTCTCTAGCTCAAATTGCGGATAAGGTCCATACTCCCCCTTTGATATTACCGGAATCATTATGAGCTTCCTCACCAGGGCAGAAGGGGAACCGTTGCATCTTCCTGTCGATGGAACGATCCTTTTCATTCCCTTCATAGTGCATGCGTCGAATGTCCCCGGATGCTGTGCCAGGCGGAACAGACTTGTGATATTAATCCAGTCCGCAACTTTGCCCCTGTATATGTGGTCCATGTCATTCTTGACCGGCCCGATCATCCATCCACCGTAAGCGTGGCAATGGTCTCGCTGTACCTCGTCCTTTTCTTTATTAAATTCTCCGTTGAGCTGGTGATTATTGGTGGCAGCATAGCCGTTCAGGACTATAATCCGTTTAACTCAGCTCCCCATCGCACCTCGTTCGCTAGCCAGGTCCTCGGTGTTTCCTATCCCGTTCTATAGCAGAAACCGGACTAAGTCTTTGACCCGCTCTGTTTGTGCTTGTAGAGTTTGTATATCTAGGGCGTTAACAGAGGAGGTTCCCGTGTTTACTCCTGTCAGGATATCATTGATCAAACCCTGTTTACACCTACGTGCCTGGCTTGTCTTGAAAGAGTCTAGAAACCTGGATGCCCATGAGGCATCCCGATCGTCTTCCAATATCTCGTGCAGCAAACGGGTCTATAGCGCCTTTACATTCGGGTCACACTTTTCTGGCGGTCCTAAATTGTTTATATTTACTAGTATAGACAGAATTCATGGTATACATTCTCATACAGCATTATTCCTTTCGACCTCGATACTACACCGTTTGTGATCCCTTTCGTTTGGGTGGGGCAATAGTTAGGGAGTGGGTCGCACGGGACTATTCTCCAGGGCGCTTCCCAAATGCAGGTATGGATATTCTGAGGTAAATACTTTGTGTCGCTTGACTCTCTACGCTTTGTCTCTACTGACCCTACTACCTTGTCGATACACAATAGCTTAACTTCGTTCTCCGCATTTCCAGGGTGTAATTGTACTATTTGCCAGTGCGAGCTGGTATGAACTTTTATTTCTAGCTTATCATCAGTCCATTTTAACCGTTCTACTTCCCCCACACCGGACCGTGTTCCATTCAACCGATCTACTTGCCACCTGATTTTAGAATTATTTAGACAGACCATCTGCACTTCGTTCCCCTCCCCACTCCGTTATCATCAATCCCTCTAGTCCCGCAAAACTTTCCTTGTTGTCTTTCCCCCCGCCGAGTGGGTTTCGACAGTGAATAGTTGTCATATTGTGCGAGTGTTCCTTTGGTTCTGTTTCCATTGCGCGGTACGCAGGATCCATCGTTGGGCATTGTTTTCGTTTGATGATAATATAATAGCTCAATCGTTTGTTGCGGTGGTGTTTCTGACGACGTCACATCCATTTGGGCAGTGTTCCTTGCCATACTGGGTAGACATGAGGGGTCCCAACACCAATGTCCCAACAAGGAGTATAGCAGGTTTCCAATGATCTAAACTGAATAAAGTTTTAGTTGGGACCAATGTTTCCACCGTCATATACCGTGTATATCTACACAAGCGCAGGAATCCCCAAATAACATGACCTCGTAGGGTCCTCAACATCACGTCGTGAATCTCGTTCTTCCCCGCAGGCCCTTAACTATTAAACTGTCCCCTACATCAGGGAGATCCACAGGGGGCTCCCACTTCACTTGTTCGTCTCGACCTGCCTGATGTTTTCTCACCACCCGCTGCATCCCCTTAACCAGTTTGCTTATCTTTTTAAATTATATTTTTGTTCTGACTATCATACTATTTCCTCTGTCTGTTAGGTGAGTCTTCTTTCTTTTAATAAGAAATCGAAATTAACAATTTCCAGTTAAAAACTTCTATCAATGGAAGGGATAACTCACTACAGGTTTGTAAGAAGGCCTGACGTCCTTACTTGACTTCGCAAAATGAACTGAATTTTTTTCCAAGCCTTTCTGGTTTCAAAACTTGCTTAGAAATGGGGTTAATCTGTTAGACCAGCGGAAATGATTAGTAACGGTATCATAATAAAATGTTCTCGTCGGGAAAGACGTCATTTAAGATTAAACACCAATTACTCTAAACTTCCAATTCAAATAAATGCCAAAGATTTTTTTTCCATTGATTTAAAACGAGACGACACATTTTTAATAGCATTTTCTTTTACTGAAATCCAATTTCCCACAAGGTATATAGAATCCAGCATTTCGTTTTTATGGTCCTGTTCATTGAGCAAATCTTGTGTTTTATTTCTCTTCGCACAAAATCTAAACTTCCGTGCTGGTTCCATCTTTCTTAAATAATTCTCTACTTCACAGTTTTTCTTTCCTTCCTTTGCTGAGTTCGCATAAGTTAGATTTATCCCCTTTTGAATTCGAACTTAATAATTTAAATTTCGTTTCTTCAAATTAGCTTTTGCATTTTGATGATCTTCTTCCAGTCCACTTTCCTGAAGATTTTGTTTCTCTTTCTAGCAGCTGCAGCTTTCAAGGTCTCATTGTTAGATTTTCTTCCACCATTTTACTTTGTATTAATTTTCCATTATTCGCAGCGAACATTTTATCCTACTGGCCAGTTTTCCTCGTACCCTGGGGTCCCACCCGCTTTTTAGGTTGTATTCCTTTTTGTTTGTGCTGCGCATGATCAATACCGGCTTCTCCATGTTATTACTGTGTCACGGTTCGGGACATACACCTTATTTTAACAAACATCTTTGTTTCTCTTTCCAGCAGCTGCTACTTTCAACGTCGCATTTTTATCTTTGGACAAAAACAGGCTGTCCTTTGTAAATTCAACGTGTTTTTCCAACATATTGCTTTTCTTTATTAATTTCCCATTTCCTTAGCTTCTTTATTTCTGCGCTTGACTTTTTGAATTCCTCTACCACTGCATTGCAGAAATTTCCATACGATCATTACTCCCGCTTTGTGAGCGCGTTTGTTTTTCTGCTTTTGCCACCAAGTATTTTGGTCGGTGGGATCCTTCTTTGGATCCCATCCATCCTTAAACATCTTGTTGATTAAGTCCTTCCAGTCGCCTGCATGGAATATAGTAAGGTTGCCTTCCTCACCCAATCTAATTCTTTACCTGTCGCCACACTTTGATCCGACTACAGGCAGTCACACAGTCCCAAGATTTCCCGCTTCTTCTAACTGCTTACTAACAATTATTAAGCGGTCCTTTGTGGCAACAACATTGTCGCTAACTTATAAATCCTAATTTAAAACGTTTACTGTATGACACCGATACTTAAAATTGTGTCTTACCCACTCAACAGATCTCACTTGATTCAGATGTGTGCCCGAGTTTGACCTTCGACTTCCGGGCCACCGAATTTGTGAGTGGTATTTAAAAGTTACTCATCCTTGCTGGGACCCCTCCAGCGGGTCTCACCCGTGCCACAACATACTGCCGACAACGCCAAAAATGTTGGAGTACAAATCTATGTCAAAGAACAAGACTCGAGTCAGCCGTCTGCTTTAAGTTGAAAAATACACACGTTTAATAAATGTATTTGTAGACGTGGCCACGTCATAGATCGGTGCTCAGGTTCCGCAACGCATAACCACAGAAAGTCCCCGACTGGCAAAGAGTGCCCCATATTTAAGCTCGCAAACTACAACTGCGTCATCAACGTTACAACAGAAGAATAGACAAATTCCGCAACAAGGTACGTGAGACCCTGAGCTTGTTGTTTAAACATTCAGTTCCCCATTATCAGCAGAAAAACAAGCAGATATCAGTAAGAATACACGTGGAAATGTGTGCCCCTCCATCCATGCCTTGTCTTGCTTCACCTATCATAATGACTCACGTTCAGCGGATGTTGCAGTCAAAATTAGGTTCATAGAAAGAATAGCCAAAAAATGCCACTATAACTGGCCAGGTGGGCAGAACAATGGCAAATGGAATTCAATTCGGATAATTGTGAGGTAATGGATTTGGGGTGGTCTAACAAGGCAAGGTAATACGCATTAAATGGTACACCACTGAAACGTGTAGATGAACAAAGGCACCTTGAAGTGCAGGTCCACAGACCCTGAAGAAGCCTGGTAGATAAGATGGTTCAGAAGGCATGCGAAATACTTGCATGTATAAGATGAGGCATGGAATACAATAGCAAGGATATTATACTTGAATTATCTAAAATACAGGTTATGCCGCAGCTGGAGTACTTTTGGTAGTTCTGTTCACCACATTTCAGGAAAGATGTGATTGCATTGGAAAGGGTGTAGTGGAGATTTTCCAGAATGCTGCCTGGACTGCAGACATTTGGTTGAGTTAAGATTGCAGCTGCTACTGCTGTTTTCTTTGGAATACAGCAGGCTGAGGTGAGATCTTATTGAGTTGTATAAAATTATGAAGGGCGAGGATAGAGTTAACAGGAAGCACCTGTTTCCATTGGCATTCAGGACAACAAAGAGGGGGCATAGATTTAAAGTAATTGGAGAGGGTTACATGAGTTATGAGGCGCAATTTCTCCACCCAGAGCGTCGTGGGAGCCTTGAACACATTGCCAGAGAGGGTGGCATAGGCTAAGGTCCTCACCATATTTAAACAATACATGGATGTGCAATTAATGTGACGCAACGTAGAGTGTTACGTACCAAGTGCTGTAAATTGGGATTAGGCTAGATAGCTCTTGGTCGGCAGTTGCAGACAGGTTGGGTCGCAATGTACTCGTCTGTGTTGTCGATTTATAAGATTCTATTATTCTGTATCCTATGCAATCCTATGTAACACCATGTAATCCGATATAGAATCCGGGCAGGGGGTGGATCTGCTGCTGTTAGTTTCTCACTTCCGGCTTCCCAACACTTTCCAACATCTACAAGGCACAAATCTGGAGTGTTTTGGAATACAGTTACTGACTTAGATCTGTGTAGCTCGAACGATCAATGAAGATGTTCGACAGCTTCCAGGACAAAGCAACCCGCTTGATTGGCACTCTATCCTCCACGTAAAACATTCATTGCCTCCACCAGCGGCTCACAGTGACTGCAGTGCGTACCATCGAGAAGTTGCACCGCAGCAACTCGCAAAGGCTTCTTCAACAGCATCTTCCAATGACGCAACCTCTACCACCTTGAAAGGCAAGGGCAGCAGCTGTAGGGGAGCAGCATCACCTCCAAGTTACACATCATCCGGACTTGAAAATTGATCACTGTAACTTCATCATCACTGGGTCAAAATCCTGCAAGTCCCCCTTAACAGTACGATCAACACATTAACAGTCGTGGCTCAAGAAGGCTGCTCACCACCACATTCTCAAGGGAAATTAGGAAATTGCAAAACATGCTGGCCTTGCCAGCGATGCCCAAATCCCAGGAATTGATTCAATTAACTTAAAAAATGAATGGCTATATTTGCAAGATTGTAGAGCTTTGATCTGATCCGTCGGTTGTTGGATCACTTAGCCGTGTCGATAACATGCTGTCCCACTGTTTTGTGTTTTGTGTGTATATCGTCCTGCGTTCCAATGTCCCGAGGTTTGCACCTCACGATCAGAAGCCTGGTTCTGCTGCTGGCTTTCTCTTGTACCCTTCTCATTGAACCAGTGTTGGTCCTCTGTTCAGATGGTGAAGATAGAGTGAGGTATATACTGGTCCATAAGATTACAGATTGTGTGGAATACAATACTGCTGCTGATGTCCGACAGCAACTCGTGGACGACCAGATTTGAGCTGCTGGATCTGATCACAATCTGTCCCATTTTGCACAGTGATAATGCCAGGCAACACGATGGAGAGTGTCCTCCGTGTGAATAAAGGATTTGGTGTCCAGAAGTACTGTGCAGTGTACACTGCTATCAGAACTATCAGGGACAGATGCAAGTGCGACAGACAGATTGGTGGGGACGAGGTCAAATAGGTTTTTCGCTGTCGGAGAGAGAAAGCTGAGGGAGCTATGCATTGTCGGAGTTGCTGTCTTTAGATGAAATTTAAACCGAGGCCCGGTCTGCACTCAGAGCTGGACGAAAAACATCACAAGGCCATTATTTGGAAGAAGAGTAGGGGAGTTCACCCCGGTCTCCCGGGGCCAATATATATCCCTCAACCAACTATCACATTGGGCATTTTTCATCGTGCAAATCTGATTTTGCATTCACTACGTTACAACAGTGACCATACGTTAAATGCACTTAATTTGCTCTGAAGCACTTTATGACATCCTGAGGTGAAAGTTCCTGTGGAAATTCAAGCTTTTTTTCGATTGCAGCATCTGAACAAATAGATGAGAAAAAGGCTGATTAGCTTAGTTTGGTAGAGCGTGGTTGTAATAACGATAAGGTCATGGTTTCAATCCTCGTGTTGAACATGTATTTTATTTTTTGTGGTACGTTGCTGGTTTCTTTCTTTTATTATTTCAGACCAGTTTAAACATTGAGAAACGGAGCTCAAACGGGACCTGCAATACTTTGAAGCAATGCTGCAAAACCTTAGTTCTGCCGAGAAATCATGGACATGCGGAGTGTTTCCATCATTAAATGAACAATTCCATACCCTCCGGGACATTGCGCCTTCTCGTATTTCAATCAGTGAATGGCTCAATGCCGCTGATAGGTTTGCTGTGAAAAGTATGCAACTGAAATGAATACCATTCCGGTGTGTTCACTCATTATCAGCATTCTTCTACTGTAAACCGCAGAGGCCGTTTGGCCTAATGGGTAAGGCGTTTCACTTAATTGCAAATCTTCGATGTTATCAAAAGGTTGCAGATTCGAGTCATTATCTTGGTCGTTTTGTTAAATCTCATTCAATTTTACGAAACCAAATGACATTCGCCCGAATCATCTCACGGTGATTTCCACCTAAACATTGCAGGGTTCTTTGTAAAAATATATTTGTTTCATGATGCTTTCTATGTATATTGCTCACTGATCTTTGCAAACAGTTTCCAACAAATCACTAATTAATCCCGATAAGGTATTCGTTGTTCTAATTCCAACTATTGCTTCGCGTCATTAAAGGGCAGTATAGGGAATGGTGATCACATTCTGGTCCAGTAATATCCACAAGAACCCTTTAAAAATGTGTTTGCTGTACAATCGCTGCGAGCAGAGCTTGAATGTGTGAGGGGAAACCCATTTAAATTTCGAGTTTAACGCCTTAGCCACTCGGTCATCGCAGCTACACAATGGAGTTGCTCAATTGGCCAATCGGCGGTATGGAATATCAGGCAATTGGATGACATGCTTTCCCTGTTGTATCTCCCAATCGATGTGAAAATTAAATCGTAGTATTGTGGAATCTCACAGCACAGAAGGGAGCAGTTCCGCAAGAACTAAAATAATTTACTTTACGGGAAATACTGAACAAACTGGAGAGCTTTTGAATAGAAAAGACAAGTCAGATACGGGCTTTACCATTATGAGTGGTTTTGGTCGGATCGACGTCGAGAAAATATTTGCTACTGTACGCGAGATAAATTCAGTAGTCCACTCAAGAGTAACTTCTTTACCAAAGAGTGGTTAGAATGTGGAAAATGCTACAACAAGCAGAAGTTGCGGCGACTAGCAAAAATGCATTTAAGAGGGTATTATCTAAACACATTTGTGAAAAAGTATTGGAAGAATATGCTGATAGGATGAAATGAATTAAGGCAGGAAGGCGCTCGTGAGCCGCATTAACTCATGCACACCTGTTGGGGAAAATGTTCTCTTTATATGTTGCAGACTCTATACAACGTTACGTAACAGCACTTTTAAACATCAACAACAACACGATCATATATCGCCTTTAATGCAGTGAAACGTCCCAAGGCGATTCACATGAGTATTATGCAATAACAAGTTGACACCGAAGAGCAAAAGTAAAAATTGGCGCAGGTGTAAAAAACTTGGTAAACAGGTATGGTTCATATTGACGAAGAAAGCTGTAGACTGCTGGAAGATATCGATGAATTAGCCAGGTGTTTAGGAGAGTGGCTAATGGAAATCAAGTCGGAGAATTGTGAGGTAATACATTTTGTGAGGGCTAACAAGGCAAGGGATTAAACATTTAATCGTTGGAGACTGAATAGGGAAGAGGAGCAAAGGGACCTTGGAGGGTATGTCCACAGATCCCTGACGGTAGCAGGCCAGTTAGATAAGTTGGGTAATAAGCAACACGGAATGCTTTCCTTTATTAGCTGAGCCACAGAATACAAGAGTGGCGACCTTTAATTTGAACTGCATAAAATACTAGTGAGGCCACAGCTAGAGTACAGCTTGCTGTTCTGGTCACCGAAATGCAGGAAATATCTGATTGAACTCGTGAAGGGACAGAGTCATATTATGTGAATGTTGACTGGACTGGAGAATTTAGCTATGAGAAAAGATTGGATAAGCGGGCTTGTTTTTTTGGAACAGAGGATCCTGAGAGTGGACCTCACTGAAGTGTATAAAATTATGAGTGGATCATTTAGTGTGCATAGGATGGATTTATTTCCCTTATCACAATGATCAACAACCAGGGGGCATTGATTTAAAGTCATTGCTGGGAGGCTGGAGGGGATATGAGGGGGAATGCTTTCACCAAAATGGTGCTCGTGGTCTGGACATCACTGTCTGAAAGGTTGGTAAAAGCAGAAGCCATCACCAAATTAACAAAGTATTTGGATGTGCTCTTCAAGCGCCATAACCTACAGGGCTGTGGACCAAGAGCTTGAAAGTGTGATTTGACTGGATATCTCTCTGATGGACTGCGCGGACACGATGAGCTGAAATGACCTCCTTCCGTGCTGTGAATCTCTATGAGTCTCTGACAGGACGAGGTGAAGTCGGGTAGAATGGGGCTCGAGTGGAGCATTAACTCCGGCAAATCCAGTTGGTGAAAATGATCCCTTTCTCTGCTGCAAACTGTATAACATTAACTAACACACCTTTGATACAACAACAACAAATTGTATTTATACAGCGCCTTTAATGTATTGAAATGTCCCAAGGCGCTTCACATGAGTATTATAGGATAAAAAAATGAGTGCGTGCCGCATAAGTAGAAATTAGCGCAGGGGGCTAAAAGCTTGGTCAAACAGGTATGGTTTCTAATGCTCAAGAAAGCTGTAGACTGCAGGAAGATATCAATGAACTGTTCAGGCGGGCATAAAAGAGGCTAATGGGATTCAACCTGAGCAGTAAGAGCTAATGAATTTGGGCAGTGCTAATAAGGCTAGGGAATACCCATTAAATGGTCGGTAACTGAGTAGCACAGTGAAGCAAACGGATCTTGGAGTACATTTGCTCAGATCCCTGATAGCAGTCGACCATGTAGCTAATGTAGTTAAGATGCATCACGGAATACTTGCCTTTATAAGCTGAGCCATAGAATGCAACAGCGGGGAAGTTAAGCTTGAACTGTGTAAAACACTAGTTGGGGCACAAGTGGAGCACTGCATGCTGTTCTGGTCAGCGCATTACAGGAAAGATCTGATTGCACTCGTGAGTGTAGAGAGTCGATTTACATGGATGTTGCCGGCAATGGACAATTGAGCTGTGAGTAAAGATTGCATAGGCTGTGGTTGTTGCCTTTGGGAGAGAGGAGGCTGAGGGTGGTCATTATTGAAGTGAATAAAATCATGACTTTCGAGATAGAGTGCATTGATTGGATATATTTCCCTTAGAAGAGCGGTTAACAACCAGAGGGCACAGATTTAATGTAATTGGAAGGAGGGTAGAGCGGATTTGAGCGGTAATGTCTTCACTCAGAGGGTGATGGGAGTCTGTAACATACTGCCTGAAAGGGTGGTGGAGGCAGAAGGCCTCACCACATTTAAAAAGTAGATGGATGTGAACTTGAAGCGGTGCAATCTACTGGGCTACGGACAAAGAGCTGGAAAGTGGGATTCAACTGGACAGCTGTTTTCCGATAGTGCCAAATTATGGGCTGAAATAAACTCAGTCCGTGCTGTAAATTTACATGAGTCAATGACAGCACATCATTTTAAAATAGACACAGAATGATCCAGGACTGACGGCACATCCCGTTTAAACAGACACAGAATGATCTAGTTGCAATGAAAGTTCATCGACCTGAAACGTGAACACTGTTTCTCTCTCCGCAGATTATTCCTGATCTACTTAGTTTTTGCAGATTTTTCTCTTATTGTTCAGTTTTCCGGCATCAACATTATTCTACTTTTGTATTCGCGAATTTTGCGGCAGCTGTGTCGCGTAATGGATAGCGCATTGGACTTCTCATCAGGATGTTTGTAAAGCATTGAAATGTTGAGGGTTTGAGTTCCACCAAAGTCAGATTTTGCGTCAGGATTTCTTGCTTACTGGGACGCACAATGAATTTTGAAGCATATCAACACTTCAGAGAGGGAAATTGTTGCCCGTGCACATCCTCTACCACAATTGTTGCAATCCCACCGACTATTCCTCTGAGTTCTCTTAGCGCCCTGACTCTATTACAAAGGAGCAGGAGCAGGCCATCGAGATCTTAACACATGTAGAGCAGGAGTCCATCAACCACTCATGCTAGTTGCAATGCACAGGAAGAAGCAACTCAGCTCTTTGAGACTGTTATACAGGGACAGGAGGAGGCAATTAACGCTTCGGGAGTGAGGCATAGGACAAGCAGAAGTCGGTCAGACCTTGAGCTTGTCCTACAAGAAGCGTGGAAGTCCATTTACCCCCTCGAAATTGTTGCATACAATGAGTACGAGGCATTTCAGAACCACGAGTCTGTGATACAGGAACAGGAGGAGTCATCGAGCACATTACACAGACGGGGGCCAATCATAGCAATGTGATGTTTGTGTTAATGGCATACTAATCCAGAGAGAGGAAATCATAGCCCAACACGAGAGCAGGGACATTTAAATTCAATTGCATAATGCTAGAGATTTAAAAGTATCAGTAATGGTGACCATTGTCGTAACACACCCATATGGTTTACCAGTCTGCTTTCGCGTAGGAAAGCTGCAGTTCTTAACGGTGTAGGCTAATATGCGACTCCAGAACCACAGCAATGTGGTTGCTACTTAACTGCCCTCGGAAATGGCCCAGTGAGTTACTAAGTTGCATACGGTGGCTCACCACGATCTTCCCATGGGCAATTAGAGATTAAAAACATATACTGCCCTCACTAGCGTTGCCCATGTGCATGAATTACATTGAAAAATAGAAACATAGAAAATATGTGCAGGTATAGGCCATTCAGCCCGTCGAGCCTGCACCGCCATTCAATAAAATCATGCCTGATCAGTCCCTCAGTACCACTTTCCTGATTTATCTCCATACTCCTTGATCCCCTTCGCCATAAGGGCCATATCTAACTCCCTCCTTCTTAATGTAGCAGTTGGTCTTCCAGAATTGATTTTATGTTTGTTGTTTATAATAACCAGACCCTTTCTATAAACTCTGTCTCACTTTTTTACCAGTGGCAGGTTAATGTTAATGCAAAATTAACTGATCAGTAATTAATTATGTTTGCTCGTGAAAGCAACATGAAATTTAATTGAAGTGATTGGTTCAATGTTGGGCTCCAACCCACGGTCCAGAGATTAAAAGCTTCGTGCTGTATCAACTGAGCTAGCCAAGCTTATGTGCAATTCAGCTCTTGGCCGTTGATTGCAGACAGCGCCTCTTCGTTTAGAGCCATTTCCCGGTGATTTCCGATCCTGTCAATCGCGCTGGCTCTGTTCAATGTGTATAATCACTTCCAATTTGATTTTGAAAAAATACCTGCGTCTGTGTCTTGAGTAAAGCAGAACATTCTGGAAACACTAAGCAGGTCAGGCAGTATCCGTGGACGTCGGTATGTGACCTTATTTTCGGCTTTGACCTTCTGTTGTGAAGTGAGGCAGGGATGCAGGCTTCTTTTTTGCTAGATACTGCCCGAAATAGAGGTGTCCGTAATGTAGCAGTTACCACATTCGCCGCTCATGCAAAACGTCCTCGATTCAAGCCGGGACAGAAAACTTATTTTGTCGAATATTTTTCCGTGAAATAACTGTTTAGAATGTTGCACCAGAATCCTGTCAATAGCGATGAACATTTTAACTAATTCTCCTAAAATACAGTGTGTGTAAAATCAGTTCAGGGGTAAACCTTCATCAAAGATTCAAGTTCCTTAAATCTTTAGAAGTCAGTTATTGAATTTACCATCAATTCATAGCATAAACATAAAGGAGGTGTGTGAGATGTTCGGCTTTAATCGTTATTGACCCCATTAGTTTATGTTATAGTCCGAGGTGACAGACTCTCTTGCATCCCAAAGAGTTGAGATTCGTGTGAGTTGATTTGGACACATCTTTCCCACCATCGGTACTGCATTGAATTTAATGCGCTTTGGGATATCCTGATTTGGTGAAAGGCGCTTTAACAAGGCACGTCCTTCTTTGCAAAAGTTCTAACTGCAAGTTCAAAAACCGCGGGCAAATGAAAGCTCACTCAGGATTTGTTCTGGCACCACGACAAAATCCTATAAATTGTAATTCAGCAGTTCAGCTGCTCGCTTAATAGGTCCGCTGAACTGGTATTGAAAGTGGAGATGTTTCTGCAGTGCAGCAAGTAACATGTTCGCCGCTCACGCGAAGCTCCCAGGGCGGAAATATGTTGTTGGAAATTTCCCCTCATCATGTTCAGGGGTGAAGTTGTTCTGCATGAAAGTACATAAGAACGTATGAATTAGCAGCAGGAGTAGGACATTCCACCCATTTTTAAGTTTCAATATGTATCCACTCAGTTCAGTGCCAGGGAATTTTCATATCATAGGCGAACGTGAGAACCACTACAGTACGGAAATACTGTTGCAGGTGATGTCTCAGGAACATAACTAGCGCTCTAACCGAGACAGCCGGCCTATACTTCAGGAGCTTGTTTTCTGATCACAGAATGACCGTGCTATATTTAGGAAGGTTGTGAGAGTGGCAGCAATTGATCAAGTTTTCCCAGACCTTACACTTAGGAACACATGTTTGACATTTAGCAGAGAGTGGTTAGGATCTGGAATACACTGCATGAATGACTCCATCTTATGTTTCAAAATGGAACTGGAGAACTATCTGAGGTACAATACATCTGTAGCGGTGCGGGTAAAGGTCGCTTTAGTGGGGCAAGCTGAGAGTCGGCACGGGTTCGACGGGGCGAATGTCTTTCTTGCGAGCTGGAACCATGCAATGATTCTGTGATTGCATTCGTTAATGGCACATATACTAGTATGGATGGAGATGCAAACTGAAAAGGGATATTAAATGAGTGGTCAAAATTGGAGGCATCTGACTCAGAAGATTCGGGGAACGTGGAAATTCCGGAATTTAATGACTTTGAAAGGAAGACTTTTGACTTGTGCAGTTTCGGTCAGAGTTAAGTTTGAGAAAAGAATGTTTTTACAGAAAAGTATTGAGCATTTCACCTTCTGGCTTAGCACTACTCTCTATGTGTTGAGAAAAGGAGTGGTTTCCTAGTGTAGCGGTGATCATTTGCGGTTCAAATGGGAAAAGGTAGAAACACTATTTTAGAGAATATTTTTGCTGTGAAATGTATAAATTTAAGAAATGTAACTCCAGGGTCCTTGGCACATGACCAATGAAGAATTTAAACCTGTCTCATGAAATACAGAGTGTGCAAAATCATGCACGGGATAAAACTGCATCAATGATTAAAGTTTCCCAAATAATTCCATTTCAGTATTGAAGTATCAGCTCTCACTCAGTGACCACATTATCATTTTGTTCATTCTGCTAAACAACAGTGTCGGTTAATGAACGGTGATTAATCTTTTTCGCTGTAGATCTGAATTAATTGCATGTAAATATTTTAAAGATTGTGAAATGTAAAGTCTCATTCCGAACCCGGGCTCCCTCTGCGAGCGCCGAACCACTAAGTGACCAGGAAACACATTAAAGAGTTGAACATAATTACTGACATTTCTTATCATTATTCTTTGTTTTTCTGCTCTTCATCCTTTTTAGTTCCTCACTGCGGATTTTCCGGTGATCGAACGTGGACTAAATGCAATGTCTCGCAATCTCGGCCTCAGTTAATACAAGCAGATCTAAGCCGCATTTCAGACCTGACAACACCTCAATAATTATTCGCTCTTCTCCAGTTCCAGAGCTCGGAGGATTATTGTACATCGCTGGGGTGCATGATACCTCGGACCAGGGCCAAACATCACTATACACCGACCACAAGGTCAGGTAAAGCACCGGGTACATGGTACTCTGGTTACTGTGCCTGCCAGTAAAAAGGAACAATCCCCTAGTCTGAATCTGAGGGGTCAAAGTGGCAATCTTTTCTGTAGCTGTGGTTTCGAATCCCATGTTTGACATTTCTTATATTTACTTACGACCTCATTTGTTTTCAAACAATTGCGAAATACTTTGGGATATCCAAGTAAATTAATAATATTAAATCAATTGAATTAAAAGTTATTTCCCTAACCCGGAATCAAACACGGTTTTCAATAGTGCTCGGAACGGTATTGTGAATCATTAAAGATGCATTGTAAAAATCTAGCACTGCTAATTTTAAAGCACGGATACAATTTGATTCGATGCAAACGAAGCGGATTCAAAATGACATTAAATGCACCAGGAAGCGCCCGCGGCGAGACAGATCAAACTTCTCATGAAGTTAGTGTTGCGAAGTTAACGCTGAGTTAAAGCTGGCGACAATGAACGAGCGAGATACAATTCAATATAAAGGATGAGCTCACAAGTATCAGTGGCACAGGATTCTGGTCAACATCAACCCTCTACTTTCTTGTTCAACAGAGCAAGAAGAGGAATGAATAGGAGTCAGATGTCACAAAATTAATGAAAGGCACAAATACAAGTAACACTTACTTCAAACTCTTTTCACTGTAAAGTTCTTTAAGTTAATTTGAAATCTTATTGCGTTGAATCTGCAAATGAACACCATGTGGCTTTATCTTCACTACTGATTATACTTTCTACGCATGCCACAAATTAAAGGTTATGTTAAATTTGACAAAACTTGCCACAGATTTCTGTAGTCAACAGCAATGACCATTTTGAACGAGACTCCGACAATATATATTTTTTTAATATTAGCTGATGGGAAATGGGCATCGCTGGGAATTCCGGCCTTTATTGTCCTTGCCTAATTGTCCTCAAGAAGATGGTGGTGAGCCGCCTTCTTGAACCACTGCTGTCCGTGTAGTGAACGTATCCCGCAGTGCAGTTAAGGAGAGGTTTCCAAGATTTTAAAAATGAAGCAATGGCTATATACTTCCAAGTCAGGATGGTATGTGACTTGGAGGGGAAGGAGAAGCTGGTGGCATTCCTATATCTTTCTACGTTGTGGAGGTCGAAGAAAACTTAATGCAGTGCACGTTTTGGATGGGACACTCTGCAGCCACGGTACGCCGGTGATGGAGGGAGTGTATGTTTAAGGTAGTAGATGGCGTGTCCATCAAACAGGCTTCATTTTCCTGGATGGTGTCAAGCTTTCTGTTTTCAGAGCTGCACTCATCCACGCAAGTGGAGATTATCCCATCACAATCATGACGTGTGACTTGTAGATGGTGGAAAGGCTGCAGAATACCCAACCTCCAACCACAAAGTAGAACACGGTTGAGTGATCTGGCTAACATGCACAAGACTTGGCTGTACGTAATGCAGTTATGATGTAGGTTTAATTGTTCATATTGCAGTGTGGGCTGACCCTTGCTACCCCTGGTTCCTCGCCTCTTCTGAGGACCAAACTCACGCTTCTCCTGGGCTCCGGTCACTTCCCTCTACAAACGCTTGACGCTCCTTCGCTCCACCTGCAGTAAATGCACGAACTGAAATCAGTGACCTGTCTTCGCAGTCCCCGCCTCCTGCAGCAACACGAGATGCTCCCTGCAGTGATATACCACCGCACGCTATTCCCACAAACGGCCCCGGCCTGGGCCCCGCCGATTTCCAGCACACTAGGTCAGTGCAGCAGAGCTGATCTTCAGTCGTTTTTGCTAATCCTTGCCACTGGAACAAGACCTAGCTCTGACAAGCCCGTGTGGTGGCTGGTGTGCAACGCCCACCACACGTTAAATAAATCCACGCAGAGGCAACTTCCATCCTTCAAGATGTAGTTCGGGATCTGGAATATTATTTCGGATCTGGAACAATGAAACACGTGTGAACTCATCCCTTTCTTTCGTGGAAGCAAGTCATCCTTGCTTCGAGGTACTGTCAATGATGACGATGACGATGAGGTTTAATTGTTGTATGCGTAATAACTCGGACATTTAATGTTACGGACCCTATCAAAGCAGTACGTGTTTTTCAGCTCTGCTTGGAATGCCGTTCCTGTCAACCAATCGCTCACAGGGAAATTCGATTCACCTTTTATTTCTCTGGCCCTTAGTAAAATTTCAAAGATTGAATGTGAAACACATCAACCCGAAACCTCATCACTGCCATGCTAACCTCAACACCGCGACTGCACTCAGCTCCTCTGAGATGGAAGTCCAGTTGCTGTTTCAAGCTCGAATGTAGTTGCAAACAGATCTCATTCAAGGAAAGTCCAAGTAAATGAGACACCTTATTATTTGCATCAAACTTGTTCGCCAAGAGTTGAGATTAGTATGGGGTGAATTGGGCATATATTTCAACCACATGACAACATTTGAAAGGTAGTTCAATAGCTGTAAAGCGCTTTGGGCATCATGTGTTCCTCAATTGCTCTGCAGAAATGCTAATCTTTCTTTGCAAGAGTTACAAATGCTTGTTCAAAATACGCGGCCAAGATGAGTATTCTTTCGGGATTTGAACCCGGGACATCACGATAAATTCAACCGACAAAGCTAAAGCAAGTATCACACAACAAGACCAACGATCCTACTATTTGAGCAATGTGGACTAAAGAGTAAAAATTTAAAACGGTTTTTGTGTGTTTTGATATTCTTGACAGGAAAAAACTTTCGACCGATTCAGTGACTTTGTTTTTCATAGAAACATAGAACATCGGAGCAGGAGCAGGCCATTGGGCCCTTCGAGCCTGAAGCAGCATGCAATATGATTATGGACAAGCATGCAACTTCAGTACCCCACTCCCACCGTCTCTCATTACTCGCTGATCCCTTTAGCCGTAAGGGCTACATCTAACTCCCTTTTGAATACATTCAACGAAATGGACTCAACAACTTTCGGTGGTAGAGAATTCCACAGATTCAAAATTCTCTGGGTGAAAATGTTTCTCCTCATCTGGATCCGATATGGATTACCCCTTATCTTTCGACTGTGACCAGCTTCTGGACTTCCCCAACATCTGCAACATTCTTTCTGCATCGAACATGTCGAATCCCGTCAGAATTATATATGCTTACATGAGATCCCCTCTAATTCTTCAAAATTCCAGTGAACATTAGCCAAGTCGATCCCGTCTTTCTTCATATGTCAGTCCTGCCAGCCGGGGAATCATTGTGGTGAACCTTCTCTGCTTTCCCTCTATAGCAAGAATGTCTTCCTAACATTAGGAGACTAAAACTGCACCCAATACTCAAGGTGAGGGTCTCACCAGGGCCCTGTACAACTGCAGCAAGACCTCCCTGCTCCTCGACACAGTCGTCTCGCTATGAAGGCCAACATGCCATTTGCTATCTTAACTGCCGGCCATACCTGCAAGCTTACTTTCAATCACTGGTGCACCAAGACACCCAGGTCTCGTTACACCTCCGCTTGCACTAATCTGTCACGATTCAGATAATATTCTGCCTTCCTGTTTTTGCAACCAGAGTGGATAACCTCACGTTTATCCACATTGTATGACATCTGCCATGCATTTGACCACTCACAAATCCTTTCCAATCATCCTGCAGCCTCTTAGCATCCTCCTCACAGCTCACACTGCCAACCAGCTTAGTGCCATCTGCAACGTTGGAGTTATTACATTCAGTTCCTTAGTCTAATTCATTCATATATATTGAAAAGAGCTGGGTTTGCAGCAAAGAAACTTACAATATCCTACTAGTCGCTGCTTGTCATTCTGAACCGTTTATTCCGACTCTTTGCATGTTTTCTGCCAACTAGTTATCTATCCACGCAAATACATTAACCCAGTACACTGTGTGTTAATTTTGCACACTAATCTCTTGTGTGGAATCTTGTCAAAAGCCTTTTGAAATTCCAAATACACCACATCCTACGGTTCTCGCTTATCCATTCTACTGTTACATGCTCACAAAATTCGAGAAGATTTGTCAAGCATGATTTCCCTTTCATAAATCCATGCTGACTTCGACCGATCCTGTCACGGCTTTCAAAATGCGCTGCATTCGACCTGTCTTCGGAAGCGCCACAGGGTCCCACTCCTGCATTCAATGAGCTGTTTGGACGGTAGTCTATCCAGGCTGTGCGTGTGGTCACCCCGAGCACATCAGACGAGTTCTGGGCAGAAACAGCATTTCCGCCCTTCCTTCTTCCTCTTCTCTACGTCACTTTGCTTTTATTTCAATATTTATTCCAACTCTCACAGTTTCTAATGTTTATAAGTGAACAAAATATTAAATACACTTCACTGAAGAGCAGTTTCTCCTACTCAAACTGAGTTCAAGGCAGCTCGCCATTGATATTCAGGTTCAGATATAAATATATATATATTAATATTTACACAATTATCGTTGGCTGCTCCCTCGTGGTCCAGCTCACTAACGCGGTTTCGATTCTCAATCGGAACATCACATAAAAATAATTGTGATCTGTGAGACGTTTAATAATTGCTATAATCGCTGTGAATAAACCCCAATATTTGCTGTTACAATCCGAGCTTACAGTCTCAGCTGCTTCTTCTACCGTTTCCGGGACTCTTGTTCCAGGATTAATTTTACAAACGGTGTGAGTTCGCTGAACACAATGAGAAGGCAGGAGTCTCTGTGGACCCACTATAGAAATGTGGATGCTAACAGTGTGGTGAAGCGGTGCGTTTTCTGTGGCATTGCTGTAAATGGCACCGGAGGAAAATTGAGATATTTTCGAGCTCGCGAAAGCTAGTATGTACAGAAGTAGGTGGATTGAGCAAACGAACGCATAGCTGGAGAGATGGCGCAGGATGGAGGGCTTTAAATTACTGAGGCATTGGGAATGCTTCTTGGAAATGTGGAACTTGCACAATAGGGACGGGTTGCACCTCAACAGAGGTGACACTAATGTCCTCGCGGGGTGGGGAAGGGGGGCGTGGGTTTAAACTAGTTTCGCAGTAAGATCGAAACCTGAGGTTACTTTCAGTAGGGAAGGAAGTAAAGCTGCAATTGGAAAGCATAAAATGTAGCAAATGATTTTGAAGGAGAGAGGATAAAATGGTTAGAATGTAGTCACTCAAGGATGATTGGCTGTACTAAATAGCATATACTTCAATATAAGATGTATAGCAAGTGAAGCAGATGGGCGGGCTGAGAGCACAGTTAGACACTTGGGCGTATGATATTCTAGCAATTACAGAGACATGGCTGAAAAAGGGGTCGGAATGGCAGCTCAACATTCCTGGTTACAGGATTTTAGACGGGAATATGTGAGGGGTAAATACGTAGGGGATCAGGATTTTCATTAAATAAACTATTCCAGCTGTGAGGAGGAATGATATGTTTGAGTGATCATCAACCGAATCAATATGGGTCGAATTGAAAAACAAAAATGGGCGATCACACTGCTGGCAGAGTTCGAAAGATCCTCAGACTGTGAGAAGAGCAAATATCTAGACATATTCCTGAGAAGTTACAAAAACTATAGGGCAGTAATAATAGGGCATTTCAATTTCCCTAATATTAACTGGGATAAAGTTAATTTGAAGGTATAGACAGTGAGGAATTCCAAAAATGCATTCAGGAAAACATTTTTAGCCACTATGCCGCAGAGCCAACACTGGAATGTGCGGTTTCGCATTTAGTTTTAGGGAATAAATTGGAACGTCTATCAATGGGAGATCATGCAGCTACCAGTGACCAAAATGCAATTCCACTTAAGGTAGTTCTCGAAAAGGAGAAGGATAGACCAGGAATAAGTGTTATATTTTTGCGAAAATTCAATTTTGCTAAGAACATAAGATATACGACTGGGTGTAGGCTACTTGGCCACTTAATCTGCTCTACCGTTCAATACGATCATGGCTGATCAATTAATGGACTCAGTTCCCCTTCCCTGCCCGCTCCCTATAATCCTTCACTCCCTTATAGGTGAGAAATCTGTCTATTTCCGACTTTAATATGTTCAATGACCCAGCGTGACAGCTCTCTGGAGCACAGAATTCCGCAGATTTAAATCCATCTGATAGAAGTAAGTTCTCCTCATCTCAGTTTCAAGTGGGCGGCCACTTATTCTAAGACGATGTACCGATAATTTTCCCTATGAGTCGAAATACCCTCTTTGCATCTACATAGTCGAGCTTCCAAATTATCTCTTAATTTTCAATTCGTTCTCCTCTCATTCTTACAAAATCCTATGTTTAAAGGCCCAACCATTTCAAACTATCCACATAAGTGAATCTCCTCATTTCCGGAATGAACCTACTGCATCTTCTATGAACAGCCTCCACAGCAAGTATGTCTTTCCTTAAATAAGGAGGCCAAACTGCATGCAGAATTCCAGGTGTGCCACGCCCCCCCCCTCCCGCCGCCAATAACCTGCACAGTTGAAACAGGACTGCTCTGTTATATACTTTATACCCCTGGCAATAAAGGCCAACATTACATTTGCCTTCCTGATTAGGTGCTGCACCTGCATACTAACGTTTTTCTGTTTGATGCACAAGGACCCCGATTTCTCACTGTACTTCAGCACTTTGCAATGGTCCTCCATTTAAAATATTGTTTGCTTTTATATTTTTCTGTCAAATTGGATGACCTCACATTATCCCATCTGATACTCCAAGTTATTGTCCACTAAATTAGTCGGACTATCTACCTTTGCAGATTTTTTGTGAACTCATCACAATTTGTTTTCCCACCCATCTTCGCATCATCAGCAAAATTGGCTACATTATACTCGATTCCTTCATCCAAGTCATTGATTACGACTGTAAATAGTTGAGGACCCAGCACAGATTACTGCAGCAACCCACTAGTCACTGTTTGCCAACCGTAAAATGACCCACTTAACACCATATGATGTTTTCTGTTAGTTAGCCTATCCAATGTCCATGCTAATATATTACTGTAACCCCGTGAGCACTGATCCCTGAGTTTTTTTGTGAGTTGTCTTACAACCAATAATTGTCAAATTAATCTGATATAGGCTGGGATCTCCATGGCTGTCCATATTTCCCACCAATGGTCGGATCTTCTGTATTTTGAATTTAATCAGCTCTAGCTATATTCCCTTGATCCAACATTTCGTAATGCCGTTGGGAATCATTCAATTTTTTCCACAATTCTCTTAATAGCACATGTAGCTCAGTGATACTGTTCACAAAATTAGTGACACAATCTTCCATGTTTACATTCAATTGCATTTTAGTTGGAAGCACTGTTGCTGATGTGGGAACTGCACGGAATGTTTTTCTCCCGATGAGTGAGGTTTCGGTAAACGTAATACAACATAGAAACATAGAAACATAGAAACTAGATGCAGGAGTAGGCCATTCAGCTCTTCGAACCTGCACCACCATTCAATAAGAACATGGCTCATCATTCCCTCAGTACTGCTTTCCTGCTTTCTCTCCATATCCCTTGAACCCCATAGCCGTAAGGGCCATATCGAACTCCCTCTTGAATATATCCAATGAATTTGCATGAACAATTCACTGCAGTCGGGAGTTCCACAGATTAACAACTCTCTGAGTGAAGAGGTTTCTCCTCATCTCAGTCCAAAATGGCTTAACCCTTATCCTTAGACTTTTACCCCTGGTTCTGGATTTCCCCACATCAGAAACATTCTACCTGCATTTAACCTGTCAGCAGATAGCTGTTAACAGATATGATGTAATTGGCATCAGGGAGACATAGCTCCAGGGAGACCAAGTCTGGGACTCAACAACCAGGGAAATTCAACATTCAAGAAGGATGGACAGAACGGAAAAAGAGGTGGAGTGGCATTGCTGGTTAAAGTGGAAATTAGCACAATAGTAAAGAAAGATATTAGCTTGGACGAAGTCGAATTGGTATGGCCGGAGCTACGGAATACCAAAGGGCATAAAACGCTATTGGACGTTTTACACAGACCAACAAACAGTAGTAGTCAGGTTGGGGACACCATCAAACAAGAAATTAGTGATGCGTGCAATAAAGGAACAGTCGTTACCATGGGGGACATTAATCTACATATTGACTGGGCTAACCAAATTGGTAGTAATGCGGTGTAGGAGGATTTCCTGTCGTGTATTAGGGATGCTTTTCTGTCCCAATGTGTCGAGGAACCAACTGTCGGCCTGGCCATCCTAGACTGGGTGATGTGTAACGAGAAAGGAATAGTTACCAATCTTATTGTGCGCGGCCCATTGGGGATGAGTGACCATAATATGGTACAATTCGTTCTTAAGATGGAGAGTGAAACTGTTAAATCAGAGACTAGGGTAACTGAACTTAAGGAAAGGTAACTTCGATGTTATGAGACGTGAATTGGATGGAATCGACTATCGAATGATAATTTAAGGGTTTACGGTGGATAGGCAATTGCGAACATTTAAAAATCACATGCATGAACTTCAACAATTGTATATCTCTGTCTAGAGTAAAAGTAAAACGGGAAAGGTGGCTAAACCGTGGCCCTCAAGGGAAATTAAGGATAGTGTTAAATCCAAGGAAGAGGGATAAAGACTGTCCAGAACAAGCAGCAAACCTGAGGACTGGGAGAATTGTATAATTCAACAGAGGAGGGCAAAGCTTTTAATAAGGAGAGATGAAGTAGAGTGCAAGAGGAAGCTTGCTGGGAAGATAAAAACTGAATGCTAAAGCTTCTTTCGATAAGTGAAGATAAAAAGATGGGTGAAGACAAACGTAGGTTCATTGCAGTCAGATTCTGGTGAATTTACAATGGGGAACCAAGAACTGGCGGACCTGTTGAACAAATACTTTGTTCTGTCTTCACGAAGAAATACTCAAATAACCTTCTGGAATTACTATGGGACCAAGAGTCTAGTGAGAAGGAGGAACTGAATGAAACGCTTATTAGGCGAGAAATTATGTTAGGGAAATTGATGAAACTGAAGGCCGATAAATCGCCGGGACCTGATAGCCTGCATCCCATAATAATGAGTGAAGTGGCACTAGAAATAGTGGATGCATTGGTGATCATTATCCAACAAGTCTATCGAATCTGGATCAGTTCCTATGGATTGGAGTGCAGCTAATGTAACAACACATTTTAAGAAAGGAGGGAGAAAGAAAACGGATGATTATAGAATGGTTAGCCTGACATCAATAGTGTGGAAATTGTTGTAATCAATATTAAATATGAAATAGCTGTGCATTTGGAAAGCAGCGACATGATCGGCCTAAGTCAGCATGGACTTATGAAAGGGAAATCATGCTTGACAAATCTTCTACAATTTTCTGAGGATGTAACTTGCAGAGTGGAGAAGGAAGAACCAGTGGATGTGATGTATTTGGACTTTGAAAAGGGTTTTGACAAGGTCCCACACAAGAGAATGGTGTACAAAATTGAAGCACATGGTTTTGCGGGTAATATACTGACATGGCTAGAGAACTGGTTGGCAGACCGCAAGCAGTGAGCCGGGATAAACGGGTCAATTTCAGAATGGCAGGCAGTGACTAATGGGCCGTCGCTGGACTCTGTGCAGGAACGCCAGCTATTTACAAGATACATTCATGATTTAGATTCTGAAATTTAGTGTAATATCTCCAAGTTTGCAGATGACACTAAGCTGGGTGGAGGGCTGAGCTGCGACGAGAACGCTAAGAGGCTGCAGGTTGACTTGGACAGGTTAGTTGCGTGGGCAAACGCATAGCAGATGCAGTATAATGTGGATAGATATGAGGTTATCAACTTTGGTGAGAAAAACAACGAAAGCAGAATATTAGTCGAATGGCGGCAGATTAGGAAAAGGGGAGTTTCAACCAGACCTGGGTTTCATGGCACATCAGCCATTGAAAGTTGGCATCCAGGTGCAACAGTTAGTGAAGAAGGCAAATGGTACGTTGGACTTCATAGCTGTGGGTATTGCATATTGGAGCAGGGAGGGTTTTCTGTAGTTGTGCAGGATCTTAATGTGGAATATTGTGTTCAGTTTTGTTTTCAGTAGGTTCCAGGATAATTGTGCATTTAAGCCTTCCGTCATGATAATTGTCATGTATGTTAATGTATGTAATGTAACACTAGATCACTGAATGTACATTCACACTTGATACTCCATACCTGTGCCACCAGAAGGTGCTACTGGTGGAGACCTTAGCGCCACCTGCACACTGCAGGTAAGCAAGTATAAAAGGTCGCTCACCTCATTGTGTCGTCACTCAAGGATCTGCAATAAACGCACTATGGTCACTGCAGTTCAAGTACAATACCCTTACCTCGTGGAGTCGTTATTAGAGTGCTTGCATACACTTCAACTGGCGACGAGGTTACGAATTTGCACGCACAACATGTCTAACATAAGCAACTTCCAGCAATTCGCTGATGGGGAAATTTGGGATGCCTTTGTGGAAAGTCTCGAGCACTTTTTCATCGCGAACGACCTGGCAGGAGACACACGGACCTCGCTGGCTGATAAGCGCAGAGCGATCCTGCTCTGCAGTTTTGGTCCCAATGTCGAGGGCCTGGTCAGTGACCAGCGAGCTCCAGCGTAGCTCGGAACTATAATACAAATACAGCTCAAACCTAAAGAGAGCATCCTCACAGCCAAACACCGGTTCGACAACCACCAGCGGCCTGAAGGCCAAGAAATTGCTAAATATGCTGCAGACCTGAGAAGATTGGCAAAGATTGCCTCCACCATTAGCTGCTCTCTGCGTACACTATGGTTGCACTGCTGGAGGCAATCAAAGTGAGCCAGGCATTCACAATATCAGTCTGCGACTGGAAGAGGATGAAGACTCACCCTCAGTACTCTCACCCTACACTGAACCGAATGGGTCAGAGACAAGGCTGCTTCCAAGAGTCCCACAACCCTGAGTCCGCCACATGGGGGCAACCGACTAGCCCCGTGCTGACGCTGTGGAGGAAACCACAGGGCCAACCAGTGCCACTCGTGCCAAAAACTATACTTGCAAAGGCTGTAAAACTATAGTTCATCTCGAGCGAATGTGTAGAAGAAATTTTACTCACCGAGACGCTGATGAGTTGGCTGATCACCAGGGTTCCAGCGCTGATGAAGACAAATTGGTTCAGCCCCTGAAACGGCTGTACAGAGTACATACCTTCTCCACCGAGAGGTCCCCGTGGAAAATTGATGTCGAAGTCAACAGTGTTGCAGTCTCGATCGAGATCGATACAGGGGCGAACCAGTCGCTGATGAATACACAGCCTTTGAGTAACTCTGGGACAATCCCGCCAAATGACACAAAAGGTTCCCAATCCAAACGAAGCTGCTCCCTTACACAAAAAACAGCACCCCAGTCGTGGGCAACATGGATGTCCAGGTGTCGCATTGCGGCGTGATGCACAAGCTTCCTTTCTGGATCGTTGCCAATGATGGTCCAACGCTGTTGGAACAAGATGGATGAGTCAAATCCAAATCTGTTGGAGCGGCGAAAGGCTACAGGCCCTTGCTATTGCCGTGCTACGTGGCTCCAAACTGGGATCAATCGCAGCACCTGGAAATCCTGCATTGCGATGACACGGACTGCACAAATCAAAGTCGAGTTGATTCAACCTAAACGACCAGAACACACGTTCCGGCTCCAGTGGCAGCACTCTGATGGAAGAAGATCAGTGCAGAAGGTAGATTCGCGTCGTCTGTTGCAGAACGTGGGAGAAAAGGATCACCACTGCCTACCTCGTGCAGAGAAAGAAGATGGCGCCCGCAGCACGAGGTGAAGCACCAGAAAACAAGATCGCCGTGACAAGCGCAAGAGGGGTAGTGTTGAGGGAGCAACACGTGATGCCGAGCAGTGAACCAGATTGTGGCAAAGATTGCATGGCCCTCTTAAAGGAGACAGGCAACCCATAACAATTAAAGAGACAGTTGAACACTTGGTACTGCGTTGCAGGTGACACCCCATGATGTCGGTGTAATTAACGAATGCAAGCATTTAAATGTACTGTTGGACACTGATGCCGGTAAAGCTACTTAAAAAAAATGTAAGTAACAAAGGCAGGAATCCAATTGTAACCTTGCACACATATACTTATAGTACACAGGAACGTGTTGCAATGGACAAATGTGAAAGTGTAAACACAAATAACAATGTCCAGTCATCTGATTGTGGTCGGAGCCAATGTATCATGAATGCTCATGATAAAATGAGAAATTATGCTGCGTTATACAAGTATGCCGAAAATGCCAAAGGCAATCTCCCGTCGGAAACACCCAGGTCCAGAGGCTACAGCAAATTGATGCCGCAGCGAGGGTGCACACACACACACATTGGGAGCATACCCAGCGCAGAGCCAGCGATCAATGGACGGCACAGCTTCCACTACTGTGAACCTGCCCCAGATCGGCCCTACCCTCCCCCCCCACTCCCCCGGCCAACAGGGCCGCACCGGGAGGAAGACGCCTGTACCCTCCAGCTTTCCCTGCGATAACCAGACTTCCACCACCAATGAAGTGCAGCAGGTTGATCCTGCAGCCCTAAATGAAGGGTAGGGAGTCCACACCAGCCAGCGGTTCTGCCCACCACTCAACGTCCTCACCCACCTATACAATATAATGCATGTACCTTACATGTAACATGTATTTGCTCCACCACTGCTGAACTCAAAAAGAGTGACTTAACCAACCTGTTCCGTAACTCACTTTACATTTGTGCCACTGCAGGTGTTGAGCCACACTCATGGTCCATGTTTCGGGGGGGGAGGGGGCTGAATGTATGTCGACATGATCACATGGATCAAACCCAGAACCCACACAACCCTCACTACAGCTTCCAACCGTCCACTGCCGACCAATTCCCAATATCCAGGCAATATGCACTTGGGGTTCCAGAGGGAGAGAGCCATTCAAAGCAATGGCAAATGCATGGGCTTTGGACTCACAAGTCAAAGAGCAGATAAAACCGTACATAAGCCTAAGGCACAAGACTGAGGTGGGAGTTTTGTTATGTATGTTAATGTATGTATTGTAACACTGGACCATTGAATATACCTTCACATTGAATACACCATACATGTACCACTAGAGGGTGCTACTGGTGGAGACTTAAGGGTCACGTGCACATTACAGGTAACCAAGTATAAAATGGAGCTCACCTCATTGAGTCCTCACTCAAGGAGCTGCAATAAACGGACTATGGTCACTCCAGTTCAAGGACAATACCCTTACCTCATGGATTCGTTATAAGAGTGCTTGCATATACTAAAATAAGTATGATCTAACTGTGTAAAGCTTTACCCTCCTTCCCTTACCGGGCCCGTTCTGATTGTTAAATGATGATCCCCTCACTTCCACACTACAATTTGGAGCCTGTCTATTCCAATTGAAAGCACATGTGTCTTTTGAATAGTCATCTAAATCAAGGCACAAATAAGGGCATTTGACTACATAGCTGCAGGTTTGGTTTTCCTCAAGTTAATTCTTCTCATTGGACTAACCATTTGGATGCTTTCAGGAATCGACTAGTGACATTTCCATTCACCACTGCTATATTTTCTGCTTTGAACAGATGATTATGCGCGGTTTGATCAACAGGACTGCAAATTCTAACTATTTTTCCCAACAGTTTCTTGTTCCCGACCTCGGGATATTCTTGATTAACGGGATGGCCCTCAATTAATTTCCGAATATACATTGTTCTGTATCATCATGATAACGAGATAGTCCTGAAAATATTGTATTCGTTGCCCAAGTGGGGAGGCGTCCCTTCATAATAATTTCTAGATTTCCAGGAATTGTTTGACAAACTAATTCCAGCACGTCATTTTGAGCTGCTTGGTCAGAGGCACTTCTATCCTCTCAGATAAAATCATTATTTCTTTTGGCATGAATTCCTACCTCCTGTACAATATCCTTCTGCTGTATGGACTTTATTTTTTTTTCTGTTTAGCGTCTCACTTTCCATGTTGTTATCGTTATTGAGTATACCTTGCAATTCTCCTTTGAAGTTTTATAAACTACCTGCAAGTCCAGATAATTAACTTCTGAGGTGATTCTATTAAAAGCGATGATTACATCATGTATTAAACTCCTTTTCGTTCTATCTCTTTCTTGACTTGTTTCATTGTTAGTGTTATTCTTGTCGTGAAATGCATGCTGTACTTGTTCTACCCTTGTGGACAAGGCAGCCTTTATACAATATGGATTGAAAACGTGGTACTGCATTTCCTGAGCTAACTGTATTGTTTTTTGCGACGCCATTCTGGAAATACTAAGTCAGTTAAATTTAGAATAAGAGGGACCACTTCTGGTGTAATTTGCTGATATACCACTTATGGGTAGGGTTAATTATGAGATCATATCGGTCCTGATTCTAATTGGTGATATTGTCCATCGTTCCCTGATCCTGACAGTCTGAACTATTCTTTTTCTCATATGTTGTGAGCATAACGCTGTAAAAGTTTTCGTCCTTAATGCATCCGGTTACTGCATCTTCAAATCCTATCATGACGCTACTTGCACCACTACCATCACTTTTCGTGCCAGTCTAATATACCCAATAATTACAGGTTGCCACAGAGGGGCATTTTTATCCCCATTGGCACAACTGTTATTGGGTGTGATGTTGTATACAATGTAAGATTACTGGCCTTTAAGTTTATCCAACCTTTGAGGTCAACACAGTTGTATACACAGCTTGCCTCTTGATGCTATTGGGCTTTGATTTGATTCCTTTAACATTTCCCAGTTACCATTATTCTTTTTCAGCAATGTCGATACCTTCGGGACTTTGCCATCTTTTACCTTGCACATAATATCCATTCAATACCTTTCTTAATTTTCCCACTTGTAAACGCTTCCCTGGAGAATACCACACTTTGTCCCATATTATTGTGATACTTTATCCCTTGTAGTATTCCTTATCCAAATCGAGAGATCTCCATTATATATTTCGTATGAGTTAATGTAGTCAGTTGATTTTCTGTGCCCACCAAGAATCTGAGGTGCTGTTCGGAAAATTGTGAGTGAAGCACATTCACTACCTTCGCCCAGTGTGCAGCTGGTAATCCTCATTTCAAACGTTTTCTCGTCGATGTTTGTGCTCGCCGCAACATCAAACAGCAACAAAAGCGTGTAGGTCCACATTCTTCTCCTGTATAGAGACCAAACGTAACATCTTCATTCTTAACAGTTTTGATCTGATTTATATGCAACCACTGAAATTTGGGTTCCATTTTTTGACTATAAGGTTTTTAGTTTCTCAATTATGGTTTGGGCTGGTGGCGGAGGGGTGATCCATTATATATCAAAGGTTAATTCTGAGCTGAAAAATTCTGCATCGTCACTTTTTTCCCAACCTCATTTCGAATGGGCTAACGCTCTTATCAAAACTTCGTTTGACATAATTTAGTAGCCTGCCCATCTTCATTGGCAGCAGTCTGCTTACTTCGTACACATAGTCTATCAGTGTCTGTAATCAGGTCTGAATACAAGACTGCAATATTACTGGCGTGTTATTCCACAAGGCTAACTGTCCCGTCATACACATTTGTCTCGCAGTTAGAGCCTCAAATGGAATTACATTGCATTGTCGGGGGTGGTAGCTCGGTCGACCCTATTGCCACTAAAGAAAAAGCTATCAGGTGAGTCCATTGAGTAGGGTGTTTAGTACATAATTGACACAACATGCTTTTCAAGATCCGATACCCCTTTCCACAATTCCTGATGATTGTCGGTGAAGGGCAATGTGCAATACATGCATTATGTGGGGCATTTCCTGTAATCTCGTACAAATTTCTCCAGTAAAGTGTGGACCCCTTCGCTGTCTACCTGTACAGATTTTCCCCATCTACAGAACGCCACACTTAAAGGGATTGGTGCTGCAGAATGTGCCTTATTGTCCGTCGTTGGAATGTCCTCTCTCCATTTGTAAATTGGTCAAACATTACAAGACCAATAACATCGGCCTGTAAATGTGTTCAGGGGCCATCAGTCGAAGGTTACGACCCGAGTAGGGCAGGATTAACACAAGAAGTTGGGTTCATTTGCAAGCATCGATTAAAATATTCCGATACATGGTGTTCCATTTCTGGCCACAAGCAGAAGCGTGTTAACTTTTGTAGCTTGGTCGGGGATGTATAACGTACAACCACTGGATGGGAGTGAAAGAGGATTAACATGCCGCCTTTAAGTTGTGGAAGAATGCACGAAATAAATTACCATCCTTGTCGTTAATCATACGCTGGGAGTGGCTGACTCCATCGCTATGCTGGAACAGAGTGTCCCTGGGGTGTGTTGTGGTCGCGGCCACCGTTGATAGTGCCACGCCATAAGTTGATCATATGGAATATGCAAAGTTTGTAGTTTTATGAAATCGATGGCTTTTACTATATTTGAGGGTTCAACAACAGGTGCCTGGAATTTATCCATCATCCACCAGGGTACTGTCAATTAATTATTGCGGATCCCTTAGCAAACCGATCGGCTGCTTCCTTATATCGGGTGTTGGTAATGAATCTTTCAGAATGGCTGCTATCTTTCCTACATGACGGGGGGCGACTCGTACTTGGAGCACTTCTCATAGCTTTTGGAGGAGACCAGAATGTAGTGAAGGTTTACCATATGATAAACAGATCTCATTGTTTGATTCAGAGGCAAGGCCATGGCCGCGTTGCAAACTTATCTGCTGTGAGACCAAATATTACTTGTTGCAGATGCGGTAAATTGGGCGGCAAGAGTAACTCTATCACTTCTGTTTCTTGGAATTCCACCGACCAATTGGAAGCATATATATCAGCCGTGGCACACCCGGTTTTCGGGTGGCCGTCAATGTAGTAAGATAAGCAATCCACATACACATTTCGAGCTTCTGAAATAGCATTGCTTTTTATTGGGTTTAAGTGCATTTTCAACACAGGTTAGGGAAACTGGCGTGGACTTCCCTCACAAGCGAGCAGAAGAGGCAGAAGCGTTGTTCAGGTGGTGGGGTCAGGTGAAATCTCGCTGCAATGATTCAAGTTGCCATTTACTTATCCTTTGTGCGGACACCTTGTTGTCACTTGGATTTAAGAGGATGTTAAGAGGTGTGTGTATATGGCGATGTTAGGATAACTGTCTGAAGCTCGGAGATGTGAATACAAACATTGACCGCTCAAAAGATGGGCAACAGGCGAGGTTCGCATACTGAATAATCTCCGCTACTCTGAAAATACGGGAGGCATATGCAATGGGGCAGGCCATCCCATATAGCTGCTGTTCATGACACAAAACTGCTGTTAGTCTTCCAAGTGAATTGGGGGTCTGTGGAGATAAGGGCAAAAGTGTATATCCTTGCCTGCTTCGAAGCATTCACTGAGTTTGTTTGGCTATCGCCCCATACCGGCCAAATGTCATCGTCCACATCTCTTTTTAGCATTTCATACATGGGCTTGGCCAATTCTGCAATATTCGGGATAAGACTTCTCTGATAGCCTTCCAACCACATCAAGGATCGTAACTCTGTCTGTGATAACGGTAGGGGAAGCATCTGAACGATTTCGACCTTATCTTGATCAAGGCTGTTCCCCGTAGTGGAGATCTTTAGTCCCAAAACGTTGACTTCGTGGATGTTGGCCTGATCGAGTATGCTAACGTTGGTGCCACTGTCCTTCCAGGTGGTTTGCAGGATCTTTCGGCGACATCGTCGGTGGTATTTGTCCAACGATTTGAGGTGTCTACTGGAAATGATCCATGTCTCTGAGCCACACATGAGGCCATGATGTCTTCGGAAATCAAGAATCTCAAAGCATTAAATCAAGTTTACATTTCTAAGTCGAAAATAAGTGTACTAAAATATTGAGAGGATTAAGCACACTAGGAGTGTGAGGATAACGAAAGCAAGAACAGGGTCTATTCGAGACCATAAATGTAATCTGTGTGTGGATGCGGAAGAAGCGAGTATGGATTTAAATGAAGAAAGTCATTTCACAAAAGAGAAAGGGCGATGCAGACATTGCAATCAGGGCGAAGGATAGTGAAATATTACGTGAAATATAAGTGGGCGAAAATGCGGAATGCTCGGGAGGGGAGCAGCCTACAAGAGGCCTGTCAGTGAGCAGTGGGAGTTCGTGGTCGAGGAGGCGGGAGTTCCGGTGCTGAGTAACCTACAAGAGCCCTGTCAGTGAGCAGCGGAATTTCGTGGTCGAGGAGGCGGGAGTTCGGGAGACGAGCGGCCGACAAGAGGCCCGTCCGTGAGCAGCGGATGTTCCTGGTCGAGGAGGCCAGCTGGTGCAGCTGCAGCAGGGAGGCAAAAAAAAGTAGAAAGAAATCGAAAGGTGACGTCAGAGCCAAGGTGGTAAGTTATTGGCTGGTGATTGGTAAGTCGTGTTTATTTTTGTTTCATTTATCACTAATTCACCTTTAGCATTGTTGTTGCTAAATTAAGTTAATCTAAGTGTATTGTCATGGCAGGAGAGCTCGAACACATGTTATGCTCCTCCTGTACTATGTCGGAAAACAGGGACGCTTCCGGTGTCCCTGACGACTCCATGTTCTGGAAAGGCTTCCGCCTGCAACTCCTGATGGACCGCATTGCGGCAATGGAGCTGCGGGTGGATGAACTCTTGAGCATCCACGATGCTGAGAATGACGTGAATAGCATATTAATGAGTGGGTCTTGCGGCAGGTCAAGGATATACAGCCATAAAGGGAAAGGTTGTCCAACAGGAAGAACAGCGCAGGTCGTGCAGGAGTCCCCTGCGGTCATTCGCCTGCAAAACAGATACTCCGCTTTGGAAACTGTTGGGGGTGATGACTGATCAGGGGAGTGCAGCAGCAGCGAAGTTCATGTCACCATGTGTGGCTCTGCTGCACAGGAGGGCAGAACAAATTGTGGGAGCGCTTTAGTGATAGGGCATTCAATATAAGTCGAATCGATGGACGATTCTGCTGCCGCGACCGAGACAGCAGGATGGTATGCTGCCTCCCTGGTGCAAGGGTCAAGGATATTTCCGAGCAAGTGCAGGGCGTTCTTAAAAGGGAGGGTGAACAGCCCGTTTGGTGCATATCGGTGCCAACGATAAAGGTAAAACACGGGATTCGGTCCTACAAGACGAATTTAGGGAGCTAAATTAAAATGTAGGACCTGAAAAGTAGTCATCTCAGGATTCAACCAGTGCCACGTGCTAGTCAGTAGGAATAGCAGGACAGCTCAGATGAATACGCGGCTTGATGACTGGTGCAGAGGGGAGGGATTCAAATTCCTCGGACATTGGAACTGGTTCTGGGGGAGGAGGGACCAGTACAAACCCGACGGTCTGCACCTGGGCAGGATTGGAACCAATGTCCACGATGGAATGTGTGTTAGTGCTGTTGGGGAGGATTTAGTTTAATATGACAGGGGGATGGGAATCTATGCAGGGAGAGAGAGGGAAGTAGAAAGGGTGCAGAAGCTAAAGATAGAAAGAAGAAAATTCAAACTGGAGGGCAGAAAAATCTAAGGCAAAAAGCTAAAAGAGCCACATTATAGCGAAATTCTCAAGGGGCAAAGTGTGTTAGAAAGAAAAGCCTGAAGGCTCTCTGCCTCACAGCGAGGTGTATACGGAATTAGGTGGACGAATTAACTGCGCAGATTGCAGTTAATGGGGATGATGTAATTGGCATCAAGGAGACATGCATCCATGGTGACGCAGGCTGGTAACTCAACATCCAAGGGTATTCAACAGTTATGAAGGATAGACAGAAAGGAAAAGAAGGCGGGGTGGCATTGCTGGCTAACGAGGAATTTAATGCAATAGCAAGAAAAGACATTAGCTTGAATGATGTGAAATCCGAATGGATGGAGCTACGGAGTAGCAAGGGGAAAATCACTAGTAGAAGTTGTTTACAAAAGTCGTGCTAAGGTTGGGGACAGCATCAGAAAAGAAATTATGGATGCATGCATTAAAGGTACAGCTGTTATCATGGGTGACTTTAATCTACATATTGATTGGGCAAACCAAAATCGTAGCAAAGCGCTGGAGGAGGATTTCCTGGAGTGTATTAGTGATAGTATTCTGGACCAATATATGGAGGAACCAACTAGGAAGCTGGCCATTCTAGATCAGGTGATGTGTAATGAGAAAGGACGAATTAGCAATTTTGTTGTGCGAGACCCCTTGGCGAAAAGTGACCATAACATGGTAGATTTCTTTATGAAGATGGAGAGTTACACAGTTAAAACAGAAACTAGAGTTCTGAACTGAAGGAAAGGTAACTTTGATGGATTGAGGCATGAAATGGCTAGGATAGGCAGGCAAATTATACTTAAGGAGTTGATGGTGGATAGACAATGACAAACATTTAAATATCACACGGACGAACTTCATCAATTTTACATCTCTGTCTGGAGTATATATAAAACGGAGAAGTTAGCTCAACCGTGGCTAACAAGGGAAATTAATGATCGTGTTAAATCCAAGGAGGAGTCATATAAATTGGAAAGAAAAAGCAGCAAACCTGAGGAATGGGAGATTTTTAGAATTCAGCTGAGGAGGACAAAGATTTTAATTCAGAGAGGGAAAAAAGAGTAAGAGAAGAAGCTTGACGGGCACATAAAAACTTCGAGAGTTATGTGAAGAGAAAAAGAATAGTGAAGACAAACGAAGGTCCCTTGCAGTCGGATTCAGGTGAATTTATAATGGGGAACAAAGAAATAGCAGAATAATTGAACAAATTCTTTGGTTGTGTCTTCACAAAGGAAGACACAAATAACCTTCCGGAAGAACTAGGGGACGAACGGTCTATTTAGAATGAGGAACTGAAGAATATCCATATTAGGCGGGAAATTGTGTTAGGGAAATTGATGGGATTGAAAGCCGATAAATCCCCGAGGCCTGATAATCTGCATCACAGAGTGCTTAAGGAAGTCGCCCTAGAAATAGTGAATGCATTGGTGATCATTTTTCAACAGTCTATCTAATCTGGATCAGTTCCTATGGACTGGAGGGTAGCTAATGTAACAACACTTTTTAAAATGGGAGGGAGACAGAAAGTGGGAAAATTTAGAACCGTTAGCCTGACATCATTAGTCGGGGAAAATTTGGAATAAATTATTTAGGATGAAATAGCAGGGCATTAGTCAGCAATGACAGGATCAGTCCAATTAGCATGTATTTTGGAAAGGGAAATCACGCTTGGTACATCTTCTGAAATTTTTGAGGATGTAACTTGTAGAGTGGGCAAGGGAGAGCCAATGGGTGTGGTGATTTTGCACTTTCACAAGGTTTTAGCAAGATCCCACACAATAGATTGGTGTGCAAAATCAAAGCACATGGTATTTGGGGTAATATACTGACGTGGATAGATAACTGATTGGCAGACAGGAGCTGAGATTCAGGATAAACGGGTCCTTTTTAGAATGGCAGGCAGTGACTAGTGGAGTGCCGCAGGGCTCAGTGCTGGGACCCCAGCTCTTTACAATACACATCAATGATTTAGACGAAGGAATTGAGTGTAATATCGCCACGGTTGCAGGCACTAAACTGGGTGGCGGTGTGAGCTGTGAGGGGGATGCTAAGAGGTGGCAGGGTGAGTTGGACAGGTTAGGTGAGTGCTCAATTGCATGGCATATGCAGTATAATGTGGATGAATATGAGGTTATCCACTCTGGAGTCAAAATCGCAAAGACATAATATTATCAGAATGGTGGCAGATTAGCAAAAGTGGAGCTGCAACGAGACTTGGGTGTCTTGGTAGATCAGTCATTCAAAGTTCACATGCAGGAGCAGCAGGCGGTGAAGAAGGCAAATGGTATGCTGGCCTTCATAGCGAGAGGATTTGATTGTTTGAACAGGGAGGTCTTGCTGCAACTATACCGGGCCTTGGTGAGGCCTCACCTGGAATATTGTATTCAGCTTTTGTCTCCTAATCTGAGGAAGGGCGTTCTTGCTATTGAGGGAGTGCAGCGAAGGTTCACCAGACTAATTCCCGGGATGGCAGAACTGACATATGATGAGAGATTGGATCAACTGGGCCTTTATACATTGTAATTCAGAAGGATTAGAGGGGATCTCATTAAAACACACAAGATTCTGACGGGACGGGAGACGTTAGGTGCAGATGGAATGTTCACAATGTTGGGGAAGTTCAGAACCAGGAGACACAGCCTTAGGATAAGCGATAGTCCATTTAGGACAGTGATGAGGAGAAACTTCTTCACTCAGAGGGTTGTTAACCTGTGGAATTTCCTGCCGCAGAGAGATGTTGATGCCGGTTCATTGGATATATTCAAGAGGGAGTTCGATATGGCCTTATGGCTAAGGGGCTCAAATGATATTGAGAGAAATCAGGAAAGGGGTTCTGAGACACTGATCAGCCATAATCCTATTCAATGGTGATGCACGCTCGAAGGGCCGAATCGCCTAATCCTGCACCTATTTTCTATGTTTCTATGTTTCTATGGATAGAACACCCAGGCCCGGCTGTAATGTATCCGGCTGTTAAGAGAACCAGCAGGGAATTAGCAGTGATTTTGACAATTATTTTCCAATCCTCTCTGGCTAGAGGGTACAGGTGTGATTTAGGAGGCCTGGAGGCCCTCGAATAAAAATGTAAGAATATAAGAACTTGAAAAATATAACCAGGATTGGCCATAAGCCCCTCGAGCCTGCTCCGTGATTTAATACGATCATGATTGAGATGATCATGGATTCAGCTCTAATTCCCTGCCCGCACCCCATAACCCCTTATTCCCTTATCTTTCAACAAAGCCTGAGCGTTTGGCGAGCCGGGAGTTCGGCGAGTCGTGCGTTCGGTGAGTCGGGAGTTCCTCTGCGTACGGGAGGCCCTGTTAGTTCGTGTGACCCAGAGTTCCAGGTTTTCGGGTGGTTAGGAGTCCGAGGTGCAGGACGCCCGTGGTCAGCGAGGAGTTCACTATTAGCGAAGAGCTCACAGCCCATGGCCAGGAAGGTAAATTATTATATGCATGCAGCATTCGAAACAAGTTAAATGAGTTGACGGCAAAAATCATTACAAATGGGTATGATTTTGCGGCCATTACAGAAATGTGGTTGCAGGGGTTCCAAGACTGGGAATTAAACATACAAGGGTATCTGAAGATTCGGAAAGATAGACAAGAAGGGAAAGGAGGTGGGGTAGCTCTCTTAATAAAGCTTGATATCAGGGCAGTTGTGAGAGACGATATTGGATCTAATGAACAAAATGCTGAATCATTTTGGGGGGAGATTAGAGAGAGTAAGGGGAAAAAGTCACTGGTGGGCGAAGATTATAGGCCCCCAAATAATAACTTCTCGGTGGGGCGGGCAATAATCAAGGGAATAATGGAGGCTTGTGAAAAAGGTACTGCAGTAATCATGGGGGATTTTAACCTATATATCGATTGGCCAAATCAAATCGCACGGGGTAGCCTGGAGGAGAAATTCATAGAATGCATACGGGATTATTTCTTAGAACAGTATGTTACAGAACCTACAAGGGAGCAAGCTATCTTAGATCTGGTCCTGTGTAATGAGACAGGAATACTAAACGATCTTCTAGTTAAAAAACCTCTCGGAATGAGTGATCACAGTATGGTTGAATTTGTAATATAGATTGAGGGTGATGAAGTAGTGTCTGAAACGAGCGTACTATGCTTAAACAAAGGGGACTACAGTGGGATGAGGGCAGTTTTTGCTTAAGTAGACTGGAAACACAGACTAAACGGTGGCACAATTGAGGAACAGTGGAGGACTTTGAAGGAGCTCTTTCATAGTGCTCAACAAAAATATATTCCAGTGAAAAAGAAGGGCGGTAAGAGAAGGGATAACCAGCCGTGGATAACCAAGGAAATAAAGGAGAATATCAAATTAAAACCAATGCGGATAAGGTGGCCAAGGTTAGTGGGGTAATAGAAGATTTGAAAAATTTGAATCAACAGCAAATAATGACTAAGAAAGCAATAAAGAAAGGAAAGATAGATTACTAAGGTAAACTTGCGTAAAACATAAAAACGGACAGTAAAAGCTTTTATAGATGTATAAAACGGAAAAGAGTGATTCAAGGATATGTTGGTCCCTTAGAAGATGAGAAGGGCGATTTAATAATGGGAAATTTGGAAATGGCTGAGACCTGAAACAATTATTTTCTTCAGTCATCACAGTGGAAGAAAGAAAACCATGCCAAAAATTGCTGGTCACAGGAATGTGGGAAGGGAGGACCTTGAGACAATCATTTTCATTAGGGGGCTAGTGCTGGACAGGCTAATGGGACTCAAGGTAGAAAAGTCCCCTGGCCCTGAGGAAATGCAGCCCAGGGTATTAAACGAGATGGCGGAAGTTATAACAGATGCATTCGTTATAATCTACCGAAATTCTCAGAACTCTGGTTAGGTACCAGCGGATTGGAAAGCAGCTAATGTAACGCGTCTGTTTTAAATAAGGGGGCAGACAAAAGGCAGGTAACTATAGGCCGGTTACTTTAACATCTCTATTGGGGAAAATACTTGAAACTATCAATGAGGAAGAAATAGCGGGACATCTAGATAGGAATAGTGCAATCAAGCAGGCGCAGCATGGATTCATGAAGGGGAAATCATGTTTAACTAATTTACTGGGATTCTTTGAAAATATAACGAGCATGCTGGATAGAGGTGTACCGATGGATGTGGTGTATTTAGATTTTCAAAAGGCATTCGATGAGGTGCCACACAAAAGGTTACTGCAGAAGTAAAGGGTAGGCGGCGTCAGTGGAAATGTATTAGCATGTATAGAGAATTGGCTGGCAAACAGAAAGCAGAAAGACGGGATAAATGGTTCCTTTTCGGGTTGGAAATCTATGGTTAGTGCTGTGTTACAGGGATCGGTGCTGGGACCACAACTGTTTACAATATACACAGATGACCTTGACGAGGGGACAGAGTGAAGTGTAACAACATTTGCAGATGACACAAAGATTAGCTGGTTGTGTAGAGGACACAGAGAGGCTGCAACGAGATTTAGATAGGTTAAGCGAATGGGCTCAGATTTGGCAGATGGAATAAAATGTCGGAAAGTTTTAGGTCATCAGCCTTGGGAAAAAAAGTAAAAGGGTATATTATTTGAATGGAGAGACATTACAACATGCTGCGGTGTAGAGGGTCCTGGGTGTCCTTGTGCATGAAACTCTTTTAGAGAAATGTTCACACAGTGAGCGAAGTCAACTGCAGCAGAACTCGAACCAGCAATCTTCTGATAACATTGCAGCTTGTGATCAAAGTCAGACGCTTTATCCATTAGGCCACGCGGCCTCTGCTCCTTTGTGCATGAATACCAAAAAGATAGCTTGCAGGTGCAACAGGTAATCAGGAAGGTGAATGGAATGTTGGCCTTCATTACGAGAGGGATGGAGTACAAAAGCAGGGAGTTCCTTCTGCAAATGTATAGGGTATTGGTGAGGCTGAACCTGGAGTACTGCATGCAGTTCTGACCACCTTACTTAAGGAAGGATACACTACCTTTGGAGGGGGTACAGAGACGATTCACGAGGCTGATTCCGGAATGAGGGTGTTACCTTATGATGATAGATTGAGTAGACTGGGTCTTTACTCGTTGGAGTTCAGAAGGATGAGGGGTGATCTTATAGCAATATTTAAAATAATCAAAGTGTTAGACAAGATGGAGGCAGAGAGGTTGTTTCCACTGGTCGGGGAGACTACAATTTTGGGGCACAGAATCAAAATACGGGGAAGCCAATTTAAAACCGAGTTGAGAACGAATTTCTTCTCCCAGAGGTTTGTGAATCTGTGGAATTCTCTGCCCAAGGAAGCAGTTGAGGCTAGCTCATTGAATGTATTCAAGTCACAGATCGATAGATGTTTAACCAATAAGGGAATTAAGGGTTATGGGGAGCGGGTGGGTAAGTGGAGCTGAGTCCACGGCCCGATCAGCCATGATCTTGTTGAATGGCGGAGCAGGCTCGAGGGACGAGATGGCCTACTCCTGTTACTAATTATTATGTTCTTATGTATGTTTTTAGGTTCGTATTAGCTGTTTGATTGGTAAGTATCTCACTTTCATTTTCTCCTTCTGGACTGCTCATGTGCACCCTTGTGGGAGCGTGGGCAGGGTCAGCAGGAACGGCGATGCCGGATGAAGGAGCAGCAAGAGATAGTCGAGGACGTGTTCGCGGATCCTGGAGAGTCGCGAGTTCGGGGCCCAGAATATGCGAGAGTCCTGGGATAGCACGGGCCAGCCCACACTCGATATGTGTATGCATAATGTGCAGCACAGCTGGTCTCCAGTTGCCTTGATTTAACCTTGCCACTGGACCAAGATTAGCTGTGTTAAGCCCATGTGGTGGCCGGTGTGCAACGGCCGCCACATGTTAAAAAAAAACGCATATTTATCTTCCACCTTTCAAGATTGATTTCGGGACCTGGAGTTTTAGACCTTGATGAAATTCCTGTGAACTTTATGGTATGGAAGCAAATCATACTCGATTTGAGGGACTGCCTATGATGATCACCCTTGCTTAAGAATGGAGAAATGCATTGGCCCAGTAATTACAGACCACACAGCCTAATCTCAGTGTTGGGAAAATTATTGGAAAAAATCCATAAAGACAAGATAAATCTACATTTAGAAAGGCAAGAATTAATGAGGGGCAGTCAGCACGGATTTGTTAAGCGAAGATCGAGTTTGACTAATCTGAGCGTATTTTTCGAGGATGCAACCAGGAGGGTTGATGAGGGTATTGCGTATGGTGCAGTGTAGCAATACTTTTGATAAGGTCCCACATTGTAGATTGGTCAAGAAGGTTAAAGCCCACGGGATCCAGGGCAAAGGGGCAAGATGGATCTAAAATTGGCTTAGAGACAGAAAAAAGGGATAATGTTGGAAGGATGTTTTTGTGACTGGAAGGATGTTTCAAATGGGGTTCCGCATGGTCAGTGTGGGGTCCCTTGCGGTTTCTGTTATAAATCAGTGATCTATATTTGCATATAGGGATTATGATTAAGAAGTTTGCAGATGAGACTAAAATTGGCTCTGTGCTTGATAATGAAGAGAAAAGTCATGGACTGCAGGAGGATATCAATCTACTGGCCTGGCGAGCAGAACAGAGGCATATTGAAGTTAATTCACTGAAGTGTGATGTAATCTGCTTGGGGAGGGCTAATAATCAATGGGTTTACACATTAAGCGGTAGACCACTGAATAGTGCAGTTGAAAATTTGACCGTGGAGAGCTTGTCCACATAATCCTGAAAGTTGCAGGCTAGGTGGATAATGTGGTTTCGAAAGTAAATAGAATGCTTGCCTTGATTAGCCGAGGTTATATTTAAATCGTATAATTTTGCGGTTAGGCCACAGCTGGAGTTCTGCCTGTTTTACTAATTGCCACTTCACTGGAGAGTGTGCAAAGGAAATTTACTGGAATGCTGCCTGCAATGTGAGAATCTTAGCTATGAGGACAGATTGGAGAGGCTGGATTTTTTCACATTGGAACAGAGGAGGCTAAGTGGAGACCTCATTGAGATCTATAAGCTTATTAGTGGCCTGAATCTATTGGACGTAGACCAGAGGGATTTTGAGGGGAATCCTTCTGCACGCAGAAACTTGTGGCGGTCTGGAACTCGCGGCCTGGATGGCTGATGAATGCAGAAACCCTCACCACATTTAAAAGATGCTTGGATGGACACTTGCATTGCTGTAACCTGCAGGGTTAAGGACCTAGAAATCAGAAGTGGGATTAGACTGGAACAACCTCTTGTTGTATGTGCAGATACGATGGTAAACATAGAAAACAGAGAAACTAGTTGCAGGAGTAGGCCATTCGGCCCTTCGAGCCTGCACTGCAAAGACTGCAGGCAGTCTAATACGGCCAGAGAGGTATGTCGGATTGGTTCGATCGCCTGGCTGTGCCGAAGAGGAATTATCGCAGATTTTCTTGCGCAATTGCCTCGGATGTTGCCTTGTTTTTTCCCTCTCCCAGTGGATCGCAGGCCTCCAGGTGAACTGATGCATAGAATGCTGCGGGCAAGGGGTCTCGCAGTCGTGTGGGGCAGACTGCTTGGGCCTGATGCTCGTTTCCTGTCTGCTATCGTTCATTCTTCATAGTTTAATATGTAACCTTCAGAGCTGCTGACTGAGGGCCGTGTTGATCGTTAACGGCCGGCGCGGACACGTTGATCCGAAGTGGCCTCATTCTGCACTGTGCATTTCTAATAATGTTTTTAGCGGGAGCAAAAAGATAACTATGAAAGTTTGTGCCCATTAGAGAACATAAAGGAAATCTGAGTGTGGAGGCGGAAGAGGTGGGACCGATTGTCATTGAATACTTCGCATCCCTTTTCACAGAAGAGAGGAACGATGCAGAGTTTGTAATGAAGGAGGAGGAGTGTGAAATATTATACGTGATGAATATAGTGAGAGAGTATTATATTGAGTATTAAGGGGATTAGCAGCTTTACAAGTGGGTTAATACCGAGGAATGGATGAAAAATTAACCCAGGATTTTAAGAGAAGCAAAAGTGGAAATAGCAGACGCTCTGACCATCATTTTACAATCCTCTCTTGCTGCAGGTGCGGTGCCAGAGGACTGGAGGACCGCTAATGTTGTAAACTTGTTTTAAAATGGAGAAAGGTAAACACCAACTACATGCAGGCCTGTCAACCTAACTTCGATGGTGGGAAAATTATCGGAAAAACTACGGAAGGACAGGATGAATCTTGATTTGTAAAGGCACAGATTAATAAAGGACAGTCAGCATGGAGTTGTCAAGTGAATTTCGTGTCTGACTAACTTTATTACATTTTTCGATATACTAAACAGTAGTGTTGATGAGGACAGTGCTTATGATATAATGTATATGAAAGTTAGAAAACCATTTCATAAGGTCCCACATGTCAGGTTATTCACGAAAGTAATAGCCCTTGGGATCCAGGGCAAAGTGGCAAGTTTGATACAAAATTGGCTCCGAGGCAGGAAGCAAAGGCTAAGGGCTGGTGATTGTTTTTGTGACTGGAAAGCTGTCTCCAATGTGGTTGCAAATGGCTCAGTTCAGGATCGCTTGTTTTTTGAAGAATACATCAATGTCTTGGACTTCATTATTTGGGTTTTGATTGAGATGTTTGCAGATTGCACTAAAATAGGCTGTGCGGTTGATAATGAAAAAGTAAGCTGCGGGCAGCAGGAATATATCAATATACTGGTCAGGTGTGCAGCACAGTGGCAAACGGAATTATCTCCGGAAAAGTGAGAGGTAACACAATTGAGGAGGTCTAACAAACCAAGGGAATACACATTAAATGGTACAACACTTAAAAGTGCAGTGGAACAAAGAGAACGTGGTCTGCAGGTAATCAGCTCCCTGAAGGTAGCAGGCCAGGAAGATAAGGTGGGTAAGAAGACATATGTAATGCTTCCCTTCAAAAGTCGAAGCATTGAATAAAAGAGCAAGGATGTTATGTTTGAACTCTCCAAAACCCTGGTTAGGCAGCAGCTGGAGTGGAGGAGACTTAAAATAATTTTGCCTGGACTGGAGAATTACAGCCATGAGGAAAGATTGAAGATGCTGGATCTGTTTTGTTTGTAACAAAGGAGGCTAAGGGGAGACCTGATTCAGCTGGCTAAAATTATGAGTGGCCTGTATAAATTGGATTGGAAGGATCTGTTTCCATTGGCAGAGGGGACAACAATCAAGGGGTATACATTTAAAGTTATTGGGCAGAGATATGAGAAGATATGAAGGAAATGACTGCACCCAATGAGTGCTGGAGGTTGGTAACTAACTGGCTGAAAGCGTGGTGGTCTCAGGAAACCTCACCACATTTCGAAGATAATTGGGGGCGGTACAATTGCCATAACTGACATGGCTACGGACCAAAAGATTGAAATTGAGATTAAATTTCCAAGGCAGGTAGACCATGCGGTTAGCTACAAATTAAAGCTCCCTCTGCACACTCCCATCAAGCAATATCAGGCCAGGCAGAGCACGGGTTACATGCAGAGTAAAGCTCCCCCTGCACTCACACATCACCAGTCGCAGGGCAGAAACGAAAAAGAGGTGGAGGCGGTTGCTGGTGAAAGAGGAAATTAACGCAATAGTAATGAAGGAGATTTGCTTCGATGATGTGGAATCGCTCTGGTTGGAGCTACGGAATACCAAAAGGCAGAAAACGCTAGTGGGAGTTGTGTACAAACTACCAAACAGCAAAGTGAGGTTGGGGACAGCATGTATCAAGAAATAAGGGATGTGTGCAATAAAGGTACAGCAGTTATCATGTGCGACTTTAATCTACATATTGATTGGGCTAAACAAACTGGTAGCAATTCGGTGGAGGAGGATTTCCTGGAGTGTATGAGGGAAGTTTTTCCAGACTCATTTGTCAACGAACCAACTAGTGGGCTGGCGATCCTAGACTGAGTGATGTGAAATGAGAAAGGACTAATTAGCAATCTTATTTTGTGAGGCCCCTTGGGGAAGAGTTACCATAATATGGTAGAATTATTTATGAAGATTGAGATGACAACAGTTAATTTAGAAATAGTTTCTGAACTTATGGAAAGGTAACTTCGATCGCATGAGACGTGAATCGGCTAGAATAGACTGGCGAATTATACTTTAAGGTTTGACGGTGGATAGGCAATGGAAATATTTGAAGATCATGGATCAACTTCAACAATTGTACATCCCTGCCTGGAGTAAAAATGAAACGTGGATCGTGGCTCAGCCGTGGCTAACAAGGGAAATTAAGGATAATGTTGAATCCAAGGAATAGGCACACAACTTGACCAGAAAAAGCAGCAAAACTGTGGACTGCGTGAATTTTGTAATTCTGTAGAGGAGAACAAAGGGTTTAATTAGGAGGGGGAAAATATAGCAGGAGAGGATGCTTGCTGGGAACATGAAAAATGACTGCAAAATAGATATATGAAAAGAAAAGATTCGTGAAAACAAACATAGGTCCCTTGTAGTCAGATTCAGGTACATTTCTAATGGGGAACAAAGAAATGGCAGACCAGTTGAACAAATACATTGCTTCTGTCTTCACGAAGGAAGATACAAATAAACTTTTGGTAATACATGGGGACCGAGGGTCGAGTGAGAAGGATGAACTGAAGGAAATCCTAATTAGTCAGGAAATTGATGGGATTGAAGGTGGTTAAATCCCCGCGGCCCGATAGCCTGCAGCCCAGATTATTTAAGGATGTGGCCCTCGACATAGTGGTTGCATTGGTGATCATTGTCCAACAGTTATCGACTCGGGATCAGCTCCTATGGACTGGATAGTAGCTAATGTTATACCACTTTTTCAAGAAAGTGGGGAAAGAGAAAACGTGTAATTATGGACCAGTTAACTTGACATCAGTACAGGGGTAAATTATGGAATCAATTATTCAACAGGAAATAGCAGCGTATATGGAAAGCAGTGACTGGATCTGTCCAAGTCATCATGGATTTATGAAAGGGAAATCAAGCTTGACAAATTTTCTAGAATTTTTTGAGGCTGTAATTATAAGAGTGGACAAGGGAGAACCCGTAGATGTGGTGTATTTGGACTTTCAACAGTCTATTGACAAGGTTCCGCACAAGAGATTGGTGTGCAAAATTAAAGCACATGGTATTGGGGATAATGTACTGACGTGACAGAGAACTGGTTGGCAGAAAGGAAGCAGAGTGTCTGGATAAACTGGTCACTTTCAGAATGGCAGGCAGTGATTAAAGGGGTGCCACAATGCTCATTGCTGGGACTCCTGCTATTTACAATATACATTAATGATTTACATGAAGGAATTGAGTGTAATATCTCCAAATTTGCGAATGACGTTCAGCTGGATGGCGGTGTGAGATGTGAGGAGGAAGCTGAGATTCTGCAAGGTGAGCTGGACAAACTCTTAGAAGATGCAATATAATGTGGATAAGTGTGAGGTTATGTACTTTGGTGATAAAAACACGAAGCATAATATTATCTGAATGGCGTCAGATTAGGAAAAGGGGAGTTGCAACGAAACCTGGTGTCATGGTACATCAGTCATTGTATGTTGGCATGCAGGTTCAGCACGCGATAAAGAAGGAAAATGGTATGTTGGCCTTCACAACTCGGGGATTTGAGTATAGTAGCAGGGAAGTCTTACTGCAGTTGGTGAGGCCTTACCTGGAATATTGCGTTCAGTTATAGTCTTCTACTCTGAGGACGGAAGTCCTTGCTATTGAGGGAGTGCAGCCAAGGTTCAGCAGACTGATTCCCGGGATTGCAGGACTGACATATGATGAGAGACGGGATCGACTGGGCCTGCATTCACGGAAGTTTGGAAGGATGAGAGGATAACTCATAGAAATATATAACATTCTGACGAGATTGGGCAGGTTAGATGCAGGAAGAATGTTGCCAATGTTGGGGAATTCCAGAACCAGCGCACAAATCTCAGAATAAGGGTAAGCCACTTCGGACTGCGATGAGGAGAAACTTATTCACTCAGCGAGTTGTTAACCTGTGGAATTCCCTACCGCAGAGATTTGTTGATGCCAGTTTATTGGACATATTCAAGAGAGAGTTACAAATGGCCTTTACATGGAAAGGGATCAAGGGATATGGAGAGAAAGCAGGACAGGGGTACTGAGGTGATCGATCTACCATGATCTTATTAAATGGTGGTGCATGCTCGAAGGGCTGAATGGCCTACTCCTGCACCTATTTTCTATGTTTCTATGTTTCTATATGCAGTACGGGTCAGATACAGAGTAGAGCTCCCGCTCTTCGAGTGCAGTTACAGCGCTGGTTGGATAGTGAGTTACGCTCCCTCTCCGATGATGCATCTAACAGTCCAATGTAAGGTAAGGCACGGGTTACATTCAGAGCAAAGATCTTTCGACACTCGTTGAAGAGGTACAGCACGGATTTTCTAAACATAAAGTTCCCTCTCCACTGTCCCATCAAACTCTCCCAGGGCAGATTATAATCATCATAAATCTCAATCTAAATTGTTCGATCAAACGTTTCTCGTACACGGACAGCATGGTTAGATACAGAGTAAAATTCAAGCTACACTGTCCAATCAAACATTAACAGTGCAGATACAGCTCGGGTTAGGTACAGACTAAAGCTGCATCTACACTGCCCCATCAAACACTCCATGGATAGCTTCAGCATGGCTATGATACTGAGTAAAACTCCCTCTCCGATGTCGCATCAAACAATCCAATGGCAGGTCAAGCAGCGGTTACATTCAGAGTAAAGATCCCTGGACACTGTCCCATCAAACGTTCCGTGGATAGCTTCAGCACGGGTAAAATAGAGAATATAGCTCACTCTACACTGTCCAATCAAACACTACCAGTGCAGGTTCAGCTCGGGTTATATATAGAGCATAGCTCTCTCTAATTTGTCACATCAAACAGTCGCTGGATAATTCAGCAAGTTTTAGACACAGATTAAATCTCCATCCACACTGTCACATGAAATGTTCCCAGGGCAGGTGCAGGATGGTTTAGATATCGTTTAAAGCTCCTTCTATAACGTCCCATCAAACATTCCCAGGGCAGTTACAGCAAGTAGTAAGACAGAGGAAATCTCATAAGAATATTAGAATATAAGATATAGAATTAGGAGTCTGCCATTTAGCACCTTGATCGTTCTGCGCCATTCAAGAAGATCAAATAAGATCATGGCTGATCAGACCATGGACTCAGCTCCACTTCCCTGCCGCTCCCAATAACCCTTTATTCCCTTATCGCTCAAAGATCTATCGATCTATGACCTTGAATATATTCAGTGACCCAGCCTTCACAGCTCTCTGCGGAAGAGAATTCCATCGATCTATAATGCTCTGAGAGAAGAATTTCCTCTTGATCTCAGTTTTAATGGGTGGTCCCTTATTCTGAGACTATGTCCCCTTTGAGTGGAAATATCATCTGTGCTTCCACCTTGTCGAGTCACGTCATTATCTTATATGTTTCGATAAGATCACCTCTCAATCTTCTGAACTCCAATGTGTATATGCTCTAATTACTCAATCTGTCATCATAATTCAAAAACCTCATCTCCGCAGTCAACCTAGTGATCCTTCTTTGGAAAGCCTTCAATTCAAGCATATGATTCCTTAAGTACGGAGAGCAAAACTACATGCAGTAAACAAGGGGTTAACAATACCCTGTACAGTTGTAGCAGGAATTTGCTTATTTTATACTCTACAGACCTTGCAATAAAGGCCAACGTTCCATGTACCTTCCTGATTAACTGCTGTACCTGCACTCTAATTATTGTGTTTCATGTACAAGGACACCAATTCCCCTGCACAGCAGTACTTGACATTTTTTCTGCATTTAAATTATCATTTGCTTTTCTTTTTTTTATGCCAAGGACGATAACCTTGAATTTGCCCACACTATACTCAATCTGCCACATTTTTACCGACTCACATAGTCTCTGTTTACCCCTTTGCATATTTGTTGTTTCCACCTCACAATGCTTTCCCACCCATGTTTGTATCATCAGAAAGCTAGGCTACGTTGCGCTCGGTCCCTTCATCCAATTCATTAATATTTATAGAAAATAGCTGATGACACAGCACCGATCCATGCGGCAGCCCACCAGTCACTTTTTGCCAACCAGGGATGATCTATTTATCCCGACTTTCTCTTTTCTCTTTGTTAGCCAATTCTCTATCCATGCTAATATTTTACCCAGATCCCCGTGAAGTTTTGTCTTGTGAAGTAACTTTTTATGTGGCAGCTTATCGAATGCCTTCTTGAAATCTCATTACACCACATCCACTGGTACCCTGTTACCCACCCTGCTCCTACATCGGTGAGACCACACATGGCGTACTGTGTACAATTTTGCTCAATTTAGCTAAGGAAGGATATACGTCTCTTGGAGGCGGCACACCGGAGCTTTACTAGGTAGATTCCTGGGATGAGAGGGCTGCCTTATGAAGAGAGACGATTAAAGTTGGACTGTATTCTCTGGAGTTTAGAAGAATGAGAGGTGGTCTCATTTCAACATATAATTTTTTGACGGGGATTTACAGGGTAGATGCTGAAAGGTTGTTTCCCCTGGCTGTAATGTCTTTTTCGAGGAGTCACAAACTCAGGATAAGTGGTCGGCCATTTAAGGCAAGCATGAGGAGGAATTTCTTCATTCAGAGGGTTGTGAATTTTTGGAATTCTCTGTCCAAGAGCCTGTGGATGCTGAATCTCTGAATATATTCAAGGACGAGATTTGTAGGTTTTTGGAGTCGAGTGGAATCGACGGATAAGGGAATCGGGCGCTAAAGTGCAGTTGAGGTCGATGATCAACCACGATCTTATTGAATGGTGGACCAGGCATGATGGACCATACGGCCAAATCCTGCTCCTAATCTTTATGTTCTAATGTTTCTTTATCTACACTGCTCCATCAAACACATCCAGGCCAGGTACAGCATTGGTTAGATATAAATTAATGTTCCTTCTGCACATTAGCTCCATCTCTCCTTCTCAATCTCTCTCTCTCGTTGCCTCTCCCTCTCCTTCCCATCGGTTCTCTCCCTCTCCGACCATCTCTCTTTGCCTCTCTCGCACTCCGTCTCTCTCTCATCTCTCTCTCTCGCTCCATCTCCTTCCCATCTTCTCTATCTCTCTCCTTTCCGCCACCTCTTTATCGGTCTCTGTCTCTCTCTCGTTGGTCTCTTATTTAACCAAAGTTCTCGCAATTCGGGGAACATCCCTTTAGATTGGTACCTTGCGCAAGTCAATCTTCTATTTAAAACAGGTGAGAATTGGAAACCAGGGAATTATATAACACTAAAATGCTATGTGTTGTCGGACAAGTGCTAGAGACTACAATTAAGGGTAGCGTTTCTGAACAACTAGAATATTTTCAGTTGGTCAGAGAGTGCCAGCATTGATTTGTGAATGATAGGTCTTGCTTGACAAAGGTGGCGAGATCTCGGCGAAAAGCGATGTGGAGGAAGACCAGCGGATGCTCGAGAGCAGAGGGGGCATGGGCGGGAACAGGAGCAGATTTTGAATAAACAGCGCGGCATGCTCGAGTGCGGAGGCGGCGAGATGGGGAACGAAAATAGATTTGCAAGCATCTCATCACATGAAGAATTTGAAAGTTTGATGTCAGAGTGAAATACCCAAATTGCGGTCGGCAGATGGGATGAAACTGATTGGTTCGTAGCTGGTGAATGTTTTTCAAAGTTTTATGTTCACTTCTTTTAAGTCAATTCTTACTCTATTAAATAGGACAGCTCAGTCCACTGGAAAGTATTGGGCGCATCCCGCGTCCGGGGCAAACACATGTACAGCAATTGTCGTCAGCTGGACAACCGCGAGATCTGGTGTTCGGTGCCTGTGTAGTCGCTGGCGTCGCTGCGGTGCATTTTCGAGGCTGAGAGCAAATTGGATAGCATGTTTATAGAGGTGATTACCCCGCAGCTTAATAGTATTCAGCCAGAGAGGGAATGGGTGACCGCCAGAGAGACAAAGAGGACCAAGCAGGTATTGTAAGAGTCCCATGAATGAATCGCCCTCTCCAACCAGTATTCTGCTCTCAGTACTGGTGAAGGCGATAGGGACGCTGCGGAATGCAGCCAGAGCCATGTACACGGCACTACGGCAGGTTCAGCTGCATAGGGGGGAGAATGTATAATTGACGAGCAATAATGCAGTGGATTCTATAGTCAGGGGAGCAAACAGGCGTTTTTGCGACTGTCGACGTGATTCCAGAATGGCATGTTGCCTCCCAGATTTCCCGATTAAGCAAGGTTGCGAGAAGTTGCAGGACATTCCGAAAGGGGAGGGTGAACAATCTGAGCTCCTCGTCCACATCAGAACCAACGACATAGGTGCAAAGAGGGATGAGGTCCTGCAAGTAGATTTTAGTGAGCTAATAGAGAGTTTAAAGAGCACGCCCTCCACGGTAATAATCTCCCGATTACTTCCGACCCATGCTCGAATGAGTACACAAATAGGAGGATACAGCAGATTAATGCGTGACAGGAGGGATGGTGCAAGGGGCTGAACTTTAGTTTCCTGAGGCCTTGGCATCTTTTCTGGGGTAGGTGGGATCTGTGAAGACGGACGGGTTGCACCTCAACAGAGCTGAGATCAGTGCCCTCACAGGAAGTTTTACTAGTACTGTTGGTGAGGATTTGAACTAATCTGGAAGGGTGATGTAACTTTAGAACGGGGAGGGGGTGGGTGTGCTCAAAGTATTAAGAGAGGCTGAGTGCACAAAAATAGGATGGTATTAGTTTGGGTTAATCTAAGAGGGAATACATGGATATTCCAAGATGCGGTTACAGTGTATGGATGTGAATGCACGAAGTGTCGGAAACAAGGAAAATGAGCAGCAGACACAAATAGACGTATGGGAATATGATACACTAGCAATAACTGAGACCTGGCACAATGGACAGGAGTGGCTAGTAAATATTTCTGGTTATATTACAGGAAAAATAGGGAAGGAAAGAGAGGTTTTGGTGTGGCATTATTGAATAAGGAGAATGTTATAGTGTTGGAGAGGGAGGATATCCTGGATGGGTCAAGCACAGAATTTATATGGCTAGAGTTGAGAAATAATAGAGTTGACATCAAACTACAAGATGTATTATATAGACCTTCACATTTTGGGAAAGATATGGAGGAGCAATTTAACAGAGCCATACAGAGAGGAGCAAGAACTCTAGGGAAGTAGAAACGGTGGACTTCAACAATACAAATATAGGCTCGGATTGTAATAGTGTAAAAGGCAGAAAGCTGCAGAGTTTCTGAAGTGTGTTCAGGAGAAGTTTTTTGATCAGTATATGGATTTCCAAAAGCTATTTTGACAACTTGCCAAATAATAGCCTTGCAAGCAAGTTTGAATCCCATGGAATGAAATGAACAGTGACATCTTGGATATTATATTGCCTGAGTGATAGGAAACAGATCGTCGTGGTGAATGGTTGTTTTTCGGACCGGACGAAGGTAAACAGTGGTATTCGCCAGCGGTCGGCTGTAGGACCACTGCTTTTCTTGATATATATTATTGACCTCGATGTGGATGCAGAGGGCAGTTGGGAATGCGGTTAATAATGTTTATGGGATCTTGGGCTTCATAAATATATTAATATGATACAAAATGTGGTAACTATGATGAAGCGGTATAACACACTGGTTCTGCCCCAACTGGATTACTGTGTCCAATTCTGGACATCGGACTTTAGATAGGATGTGAAGACGGCAAAGAGGGTTCAGTGAAGCTTTTGCGAGAATTTTGCCAGGAATGAACGATGTCAGTTATGTTGATAGCCTGGAGAAGCAGGGGTTGCTCGCCTTGGAGCTGAGAAGATTGAGAGCAGATTTGATAGCGATCTGCAAATTCACGAGCTAACCAGATAAAGTAGATAGAGAGAAATGGCGGAATGGTCGAGAAGCAATAAACACAGATTTAAGGTTATTGGGAAAGGAACCAAAGTTTTATACGGCGAGTGGTTAGGATCTGGAATGCACTGTCTGAAAGGGTGGTGGAGGCAGACTCAAAAGAGAGTCGGATAATCATAGAAACACAGAAATTTACAGCACGGAAGGACGCCGTTTTGGCCCATCGTGTCCGCGCCGCCGCCAAAAAGCTATCAGGCCTAATCCCACATTGCAGCTGTTGCTCCATAGCCCTGTAACTTAGAGTACTCCAAGAGCACATCCAATAAATTTTTTTATGTGGTGTGTGTTTCTGCCTCTATCACCCTATCAGGCAGTTAGTTCCAGACACCCACCTTCCTCTGGGTGAAGACATTTCCTCTCATACCTCCTCTAAACCTCCCCCCAGTTATATAAATCGATGCCCCTTGGTTGTTGACATTTCAGTCTCTGAATGTGCATTGACGCAAGTGTCATTCGCATATTGTAGTTTGACGACATTGGGTGGGACGGTCTTTTTTCTGGCCTAGAGATGTCGAAGGTTGAACAAGTTCCGACTGGTCCTCTATTCAATTTCCACTCATGTAGTTAGCTTGTTGAGTGTGAGATGGAGCATTGCAGCGAGCAAGATCGAGAAAAGTGTTGGCGCGATGACGTAGCACTGCTTGACCCCGGTCCAGACGTGGGTTGGGTCTGTGATGGCTCCGGTGTTCAGAATCCCGGCTTCCATGCCTTCGTGGAGCAGGCAGAGGATGGTGATAAACGTTTTCGGGAATAATTTCATACGCTTCAATAACGTCTCTCCTCAACCTCCTCTGTTCTAATGAATTCAAACGCAACCAATCCAAACTTATCTAATGGGCAAAAATGTCCAATCCATGCATCGCTCTTGTAAATCTTCTTCTATACCCTCTCTAGTGCAATCACATCTTTGATTTAAAATGGAGACCAGAACTTGAGGCAATAATCTGGTTGTGGCCTAAATAGTGTTTTAAATAATTCAAACATAACCTCGCTGCTCTTTTATTCTATGCCTTGGCTAATAAACTTCAGTATAACAAATCCCTTTTTACCGTCGCATCTCATTGGCATACGACCTTCAGGGGCCTGTGAACAAGCACACCAAGCTCCCTTTGTTCCTCGAAACTTTTCAGTACCTTACCATTTAACGTGTATTCACTTGCCTTATTAGCCTCCCTCAAATGCATTAACTCACAATTCTCCGCAATGAATTCAATTGGCATCTGTTCTGCCCACCTGACCAATTCGTTGATATCTTCCTGCAGTCCACAGCTTTCTTCCTTATTATCAACCGCACAGCCGATTATAGTATAATGTGCAAACTTCTTATTAATACCCCCTACAATCAACTCTAAATCTTTGAACATAAAAAGCAAGCAACGTATTACTCAGCATGGCGGAACCACGCTGTAAATAGCCTTTCAGTAAAAAAACACGCATCAACCTTTACCATTTGCTTCCTGGCACTGAGCATTTTTTGGATCTTACTTGCCACTTGGCCCTGGATGGGCTTTTAATTTCGTGAACAATCAGCTATGTGACACCTTATCAGAAGCCTTGCAAAACTCCAGAGACACTACAGCAAACGCACTGCCCTCATCGAGAGTTTTTGTTACATCCTCAAAAAATTAAAAAATATCAGTCAGACTCGACCTACCCTTAACAAATCCATGTTAACTGTCGTTGATTAACCCGAACATTTCTAAATGAAAGAGAGACAGTGCAGGGCTACAGAGAAAGGGTTAGGTGGTGTGCGACAGGATGTGAGACGGCACGGGCTCGATTGGCCGAATGGGCCTTGTCCATGCTGTATCAATATTATAACTCTGAATCTATGATTTTCGAAAGTGTTATGATGATTCATTAATGGACATGATGAATAGATGTATATCGGATTGCAAAGGGCTACAAAGCCTTTATTGGCGATGCTGCCAGTATTCGTGCGGACAGGAGTTGCACTGATTCAGGAAGCAAACAACGGCCGTCCATTTTTGTGCAGGGTAGAGGGGACTTTCCAGAGGGGCCTGAGAGATAGAAACATAGAAACATAGAAAATAGGTGCAGGAGCAGGCCATTCAGCCCTTCTAGCCTGCACCGCCATTCAACGAGTTCATGGCTGAACATGAAACTTCAGTACCCACTTCCTGCTTTCATGCCATACCCCTTGATCCCCCGAGTACTAAGGACTTCATCTAACTCCCTTTTGAATATATTTAGTGAATTGGCCTCAACTACTTCCTGTGGTAGAGAATTCCACAGGTTCACCACTCTCTGGGTGAAGAAGTTTCTCCTTATCTCGGTCCTAAATGGCTTACCCCTTATCCTTAGACTGTGACCCCTGCTTCTGGACTTCCCCAACATTGGGAACATTCTTCCTGCATCCAACCTGTCCAAACCCGTCAGAATTTTAAACGTTTCTATGAGGTCCCCTCTCACTCTTCTGAACTCCAGTGAATACAAGCCCAGTTGATTCAGTCTTTCTTGATAGGTCAGTCCCACCATCCCGGGAATCAGTCTGGTGAATCTTCGCTGCACTCCCTCAACAGCAAGTATGTCCTTCCTCAAGTTAGGAGACCAAAACTGTACACAATACTCCAGGTGTGGCCTCACCAAAGCCCTGTACAACTGTAGCAACACCTCCCTGCCCCTGTACTCAAATCCCCTCGCTATGAAGGCCAACATGCCATTTGCTTTCTTAACCGCCTGCTGTACCTGCATGCCAACCTTCAATGACTGATGTACCATGACACCCAGGTCTCGTTGCACCTTCCCTTTTCCTAATCTGTCACCATTCAGATAATAGTCTGTCTCTCTGTTTTTACCACCAAAGTGGATAACCTCACATTTATCCACATTATACTTCATCTGCCACGCATTTGCCCACTCACCTAACCTATCCAAGTCACTCTGTAGCCTCATAGCATCCTCCTCGCAGCTCACACTGCCACCCAACTTAGTGTCATCCGCAAATTTGGAGATACTACATTTAATCCCTTCGTCTAAATCATTAATGTATAATGTAAACAGCTGGGGCCCCAGCACAGAACCCTGCGGTACCCCACTAGTCACTGCCTGCCATTCCGAAAAGTACCCATTTACTCCTACTCTTTGCTTCCTGTCTGACAACCAGTTCTCAATCCACGTCAGCACACTACCCCCAATCCCATGTGCTTTAACTTTGCACATTAATCTCCTGTGTGGGACCTTGTCGAAAGCCTTCTGAAAGTCCAAATACACCACATCAACTGGTACTCCTTTGTCCACTTTATTGGAAACATCCTCAAAAAATTCCAGAAGATTTGTCAAGCATGATCTCCCTTTTACAAATCCATGCTGACTTGGACCTATCATGTCACCATTTTCCAAATGCGCTGCTATGACATCCTTAATAATTGATTCCATCATTTTACCCACTACTGAGGTCAGGCTGACCGGTCTATAATTCCCTGCTTTCTCTCTCCCTCCTTTTTTAAAAAGTGGGGTTACATTGGCTACCCTCCACTCGATAGGAACTGATCCAGAGTCAATGGAATGTTGGAAAATGACTGTCAATGCATCCGCTATTTCCAAGGCCACCTCCTTAAGTACTCTGGGATGCAGTCCATCAGGCCCTGGGGATTTATCGGCCTTCAATCCCATCAATTTCCCCAACACAATTTCCCGACTAATAAAGATTTCCCTCAGTTCCTCCTCTTTAATAGACCCTCTGACCACTTTTATATCCGGAAGGTTGTTTGTGTCCTCCTTAGTGAATACTGAACCAAAGTACTTGTTCAATTGGTCTGCCATTTCTTTGTTCCCCGTTATGACTTCCCCTGATTCTGACTGCAGGGGACCTACGTTTGTTTTTACTAACCTCTTTCTCTTTACATACCTATAGAAACTTTTGCAATCCGCCTTAATGTTCCCTGCAAGCTTCTTCTCGTACTCCATTTTCCCTGCCCTAATCAAACCCTTTGTCCTCCTCTGCTGAGTTCTAAATTTCTCCCAGTCCTCAGGTTCGCTGCTATTTCTGGCCAATTTGTATGCCACTTCCTTGGCTTTAATACTATCCCTGATTTCCCTAGATAGCCACGGTTGAGCCACCTTCCCTTTTTTATTTTTACGCCAGACAGGAATGTACAATTGTTGTAATTCATCCATGCGTTCTCTAAATGTCTGCCATTGCCCATCCACAGTCAACCCCTTAAGTATCATTAGCCAATCTATCTTAGCTAATTCATGCCTCATACCTTCAAAGTTACCCTTCTTTAAGTTCTGGACCATGGTCTCTGAATTAACTGTTTCATTCTCCATCCTAATGCAGAATTCCACCATATTATGGTCACTCTTCCCCAAGGGGCCTCGCACAATGAGATTGCTAATTAATCCTCTCTCATTACACAACACCCAGTCTAAGATGGCCTCCCCCCTAGTTGGTTCCTCGACATATTGGTCTAGAAAACCATCCCTTATGCATTCCAGGAAATCCTCCTCCACCGTATTGCTTCCAGTTTGGCTAGCCCAATCTATGTGCATATTAAAGTCACCCATTATAACTGCTGCACCTTTATTGCATGCACTCCTAATTTCCTGTTTGATGCCCTCCCCAACATCACTACTACTGTTTGGAGGTCTGTACACAACTCCCACTAACGATTTTTGCCTTTTAGTGTTCTGCAGCTCCACCCATATAGATTCCACATCATCCAAGCTAATGTCTTTCCTAACTATTGCATTAATCTCCTCTTTAACCAGTAATGCTACCCCACCTCCTTTTCCTTTTATTCTATCCTTCCTGAATGTTGAATACCCCTGGATGTTGAGTTCCCAGCCCTGATCATCCTGGAGCCACGTCTCCGTAATCCCAATCACATCATATTTGTTAACATCTATTTGCACAATTAATTCATCCACCTTATTGCGGATACTCCTTGCATTAAGACACAAAGCCTTCAGGCTTGTTTTTTTAACATCCTTTGTCCTTTTAGAATTTTGCTGTACAGTGGCCCTTTTTGTTCTTTGCCTTGGGTTTCTCTGCCCTCCACTTTTCCTCATCTCCTTTCTGTCTTTTGCTTTTGCTTCCTTTTTGTCTCCCTCTGTCTCCCTGTATAGGTTCCCATCCCCCTGCAATATTAGTTTAACTCCTCCCCAACAGCACTAGCAAACACTCCCCCTAGGACATTGGTTCCGGACCTGCCCAGGTGCAGACCGTCCGGTTTGTACTGGTCCCACCTCCCCCAGAACCGGTTCCAATGCCCCAAGAATTTGAATCCCTCCCTGCTGCACCACTGCTCAAGCCATGTATTCATCTGCGCTATCCTGCGATTCCTACTCTGACTAGCACGTGGCACTGGTAGCAATCCCGAGATTACTACTTTTGAGGTCCTACTTTTTAATTTAGCTCCTAGTTCCTTAAATTCTTTTCGTAGGACCTCATCCCTTTTTTTTACCTATGTCGTTGGTACCAATGTGCACCACGACAACTGGCTGTTCTCCCTCCCATTTCAGAATGTCCTGCACCCGCTCCGAGACATCCTTGACCCTTGCACCAGGGAGGCAACATACCATCCTGGAGTCTCGGTTGCGTCCGCAGAAACGCCTATCTATTCCCCTCACCATCGAATCCCCTATCACTATCGCGCTCCCACTCTTTTTCCTGCCCTCCTTTGCAGCAGAGCCACCTACGGTGCCATGAACTTGGCTGCTGCTGCCCTCCCCTGATGAGTCATCCTCCCCAACAGTACTCAAAGCAGTGTATCTGTTTTGCAGGGGGATGACCACAGGGGACTCCTGCACTATCTTTCTTGCACTGCTCTTCCTGTTGGTCTTCCATTCCCTATCTGGCTGTGGACCCTTCTCCTGCGGTAAGACCAACTCACTACACGTGATACTCACGTCATTCTCAGCATCGTGGATGCTCCAGAGTGAATCCACCTTCAGCTCCAATTCTGCAACGCGGACCGTCAAGAGCTCGAGGCGGATACACTTCCCACACACGTAGTCGTCAGGGACACCGGAAGTGTCCCCGAGTTCCCACATGGTACAGGAGGAGCATATCACATGACTGAGCTCTCCTGCCATGTCTTAACCTTAGATACCCTTAAATTGGTAATAACAATGTTATAGTTCACTTACTGATATAAAAAATAAAAGAAAAGCTACTCACCCAACACCAGCCAATCACTTACCCCATTGGCTGTTACGTCACTTTTTGATTACTTTCTACTTCTATTTTGCTTTCTCTCCCGCTGTAGCTGCACTGGTATGCTTTTGACAGGTCGCTCCCCTCTCACCAACTGCCGCTGGCTCTCGATCTCCCGCTGGGCTTTTGACAGGTCGCTCCCCTCTCACCAACTGCCGCTGGCTCGATCTCCCGCTGGGCTTTTGACAGGTCGCTCCCCTCTCACCAACTGCCGCTGGCTCGATCTCCCGCTGGGCTTTTGACAGGTCGCTCCCCTCTCACCAACTGCCGCTGGCTGGATCTCCCGCTGGGCTTTTGACAGGTCGCTCCCCTCTCACCAACTGCCGCTGGCTCGATCTCCCGCTGGGCTTTTGACAGGTCGCTCCCCTCTCACCAACTGCCGCTGGCTCTCGATCTCCCGCTGGGCTTTTGACAGGTCGCTCCCCTCTCACCAACTGCCGCTGGCTCGATCTCCCGCTGGGCTTTTGACAGGTCGCTCCCCTCTCACCAACTGCCGCTGGCTCGATCTCCCGCTGGGCTTTTGACAGGTCGCTCCCCTCTCACCAACTGCCGCTGGCTCGATCTCCCGCTGGGCTTTTGACAGGTCGCTCCCCTCTCACCAACTGCCGCTGGCTCTCGATCTCCCGCTGGGCTTTTGACAGGTCGCTCCCCTCTCACCAACTGCCGCTGGCTCGATCTCCCGCTGGGCTTTTGACAGGTCGCTCCCCTCTCACCAACTGCTGCTGGCTCGATCTCCCGCTGGGCTTTTGACAGGTCGCTCCCCTCTCACCAACTGCCGCTGGCTGGATCTCCCGCTGGGCTTTTGACAGGTCGCTCCCCTCTCACCAACTGCCGCTGGCTCGATCTCCCGCTGGGTTTTTGACAGGTCGCTCCCCTCTCACCAACTGCCGCTGGCTCGATCTCCCGCTGGGCTTTTGACAGGTCGCTCCCCTCTCACCAACTGCCGCTGGCTCGATCTCCCGCTGGGCTTTTGACAGGTCGCTCCCCTCTCACCAACTGCCGCTGGCTGGATCTCCCGCTGGGCTTTTGACAGGTCGCTCCCCTCTCACCAACTGCCGCTGGCTCGATCTCCCGCTGGGCTTTTGACATGTCGCTCCCCTCTCACCAACTGCCGCTGGCTCGATCTCCCGCTGGGCTTTTGACAGGTCGCTCCCCTCTCACCAACTGCCGCTGGCTGGATCTCCCGCTGGGCTTTTGACAGATAGTCCTACCCCGCTCAGGGAGCCCAGTCTAGAGAGTGTGTGAGTGTGTGAGCGTGTGATCCTTCACCTGGATCACTGGCCCATCTCCTAGAGCCGAGGGGAGACAAGCAGTGAGTGACTGTGTTACTATTCGCCCAGATCACTGAACCCTCACGCGGAGCGCATTGTAGACAGTGTGTGAGTGAGCATATTAATGTTGACACCGATCATGGGCCCCTCACAGGCGGGTGCCCAGTGTTCACAGTGTGTGAGTGAACGTGTTAATATTCAGCCAGATCACTGGTTCCACGCAGTGAGAGCGACTCGATTACAATATCAGGACGCAGGGAGTCGGAGGCTGCAAAGTCTTCGCTGCTTCTCATCGTTTAATGAATTTCACAACCAAAGTAAAGGGATATTTCCCCACATTCTTCAACTGCTCTCTGAACTTAGTCTGTGTCACGCAATAATTTACCGTGTTTGTGCAGCAGCTCAATAGTTGCAGCATGAATCCAAATTCCCTCACGTAAAATGGCAGAGATATCTGCCAAGCATCGAACAAGCGCAATGTGCCCCACAGAGAATATACCATATATACCGACCACAACAGGATGACATTTCCCGAGATAAGAAGCAGTAAAATGATGGATTTCCTGCGGCTCTCCATCTCTGGGTCTCTGGGACTCTCTACATTGCTGGGACTCAGGAGTCTCCTGCGGGATCTGCTGGACACTAAAATGTGTCTGACGGTGAGAGCATTGAGCAGCAATCTGACCACAAATGGGACACATGTGGTGAGGATGTAATGCAGGAACTCGATTGTTCCCAAGTCCGTCGAAGTCATTAATCTGTTTTGTATACTACAAAACCAGGGATTATTAAATAGCTGAAATGCATCTGACAGCATAAAATACCAGAAAATATCTATTAAGCAGCTCATCACAGTCGCTGTTCCCAGAACTACAGCCGCCATTTTCCCGCTGCAATATTTAGTCTTCAGCTTCTGGCAACAAATCGCCACAAATCGGTCAAAGGTGAAAGTGACAGTGAACCAGACAGAACAGTTTGTGTCTGCAAAAACCAGGACAGCGTGGATATTACACACGGGGAGGGACATCAGGAAATAGAAATGTAGCCGATAAACAATCAGAATGTGCCTCAATATCAGGTCAAGGATAATGACCAGTAGGTCCGCCACTGCCATGGCCACCAGGTAGCGAGTGACACATTGAGAGAGACCGCACATTCCCCGAGACAGGATCACAATCGTTACTACGTTCACTGTGAGGAAGGGAAATAAACACAGAAAGTATAACTCAAGCTGTGACCAAGAGCAACAGTTTAATGGAATTTGGGGTGAAAATTGCAAATCATTATCGAAATGTAAATTTTTTGGCAATAAAATTGAGGAAACCGCAAAGACGTTCTGTAAATATATTGAGAACAAAAGGATAACTTAATAAAGGGCAGTGCGTAATACAGACCATGAGTGGAATCTATGTATGGAGGCGGAAAATGTTGGTATGGTTCTTTATCAATTCGCTGCGTCTATTTTCAGAAAGGAACATGAAAGTGCAGATACTACTATCAACGAGGAGTGTGAAATTTTGGATGAAGTAACCTTAATGAGAGAGGAGGTATTGAGGGGTTTAGCAGCTTTGATAGTCGATAATTCCCCAGGCCCGGATGAATTGCATCCCAGTCTGTTGAGCGAAGCAAAAGAGGAAATAACAGAGGCCTTGACCGTTACTTTCCAGTCATCTTTGGATTTGTGCATGGTGCCGGATTACTGGAGGACTGCTAATGTGCTAGCGTTGTTTAAGAAGGGAAAAATAGATAGGCCAAATAATTACAGGGCTGTCAGCCTAATCTCAGTGATGGGAAAATTATTGGATACATCTACATTTGGAAAGGCAAGGATTAATTAGGGGCAGTCAGCACGGATTTGTTAAAGGTAGGTCATGCTTGACTTACTTGATTGCATTTTTAAGGAGGTAACCTAGAGGTTCGATGAGGGTAGTGCATACGATGTAGTGTACAGGACTTTAGCAACGCTTTTGATAACGTCCCACATGTTAGACTGGTCATGAATGTTAAAGCCCATGGGTTCCAGGTATCCAGGGCAAAGTGACTACTTGAATCAAAATTTGCATTAGAGGTACGAAGTAAAATGTAATGCTTGATGGATCTTTTTGTGATATGAAGGATGTTTCTACTGGGGTCCCATAGGGCTCAGTACTGGATCTCTTGCTTTAGTGGTAGATATCAATGATCTACATTTGAATATAGGGAGCATGATTAATAAGTTTGCCATGATACGAAAATTGTCTGTGTGGTTGTGAATGAAAAAGGAAAGTCATGGACTGCAAGAGAATATCAATATACTGGTCTGGTGGGCAGTGCAGTGGCAAATGGAACTTCTTTCGGAGAAGTTTAAGCTAATGCATTTTGGGAGGACTTAATGGTGTTGATAAGCAGAGGGACCTTGGAGTGTTTGTACACAGATCCCTGTAAATATCAGGCAAGGTGGAAAAGCTGGTGGAGAAAGCATATAGAATTCTTGCTTTGTTGGGCGAGGCATCGAATACAAGAGCAGGGATGTTAAGCTTACATTGTATAATACTCTGGTTAGGTCACAGTTGGAATACTGCTTGCAGTTCTGGGTGCCGTCTTATAGGAAGGACGTGATTGCAATAGAGAGGGCGCAGATGATGCCTTTAATTGAGAATCGTAGCTGTGAGGAAAGATTGGATAGCCTGGGTCTGTTCTCATTGGAACAGAAGAGGTTGCGAGGAGAACTCAATGTGGTCTGCAACATTTTGAGGGGTCTGGATGAAGTGGATGGCAACGGCCAATTTCCATTTGTGGAGGGGTCAATTACGAGCAGTTTAAGGTGGTTGTTGGAAGGTTCAGGGGGGATTTGAAAGGGTGTTTCTTCACGCAGAGGGTTCTGCGTTACTGGACAGATCTGCCTGGAAAAGGTAGTGGATGCAAAAACCATCACCACATTTAAAATGTGCGTGGTTGGAACTTAAAGTGGCATAACCTGCACGATTAGGTAATTACGTACTCTTAAGTGGGAATAGAATATATAACCTGTTGTTGGCTGACGCAGATACGATGGTAAATACTGCAGCGAATCGAATACGGCCATGGTGATCTCCTGGACTATTTTCGATCGCCTGCATGGTTCGGAGACGAATTGTCCCAGATTGTTTTTCCTCAGTTCGCCTGGGTTTTTATTTGTTTTCTGCGCCTCCCAAGAAATCAGATCGTTCGGGCTGAGTTGGAGTGTAGAATATTTCGATGGAATGGGTGTCGCAGTTGTATGCGGCAGACTGGTTGGCCTGGCTGCTCTTTAACTTTCCAACATGCTTAATTGTTCAAATGTTTTTTGTAACCTTCAGGGCTGCTGACCGAGAGCCGTGTGGCTCTTTGTCGGTTGGCGTGGACACGATGGGATGTAATGGCCTAATTCTGCGCTTTGATTTTCTATGTTTCTATGTTTCTATAACATTCGATGAAATGATTTAATTATTTTATCGGGGGGCTTAATACAGGGTTTACTTTAAGAATTATCAATAAATCATCGAGTAATCAATAAATGAAATGGTAATAAATACAACTGGAAAGTAACAAATGTTTGATCAATGGGAGGTCAAATGATAGAACTACCATTATCCCTGCAGACAAAAGCGCCGCACCAGGTAACAGGACAAACACGACCAGAACATCTCAGGAAACCTTCCTGTCCCGGCGTCAGTCAGCATTTGGATCAGTGTAATCCGCTTCTGTGCCCCTGGATTAGGGAGTTGGAAATCGCGCTGGATTCCCGCTTGGGTTAGAATATCCATTAAATTTAGAATAGAAATGAATGCAACAACAAACTGCAAAAATATTTTCCTCGGCATGCAATGATTACTGACAATTGTATGTAAAATGTACGGATATAATATGACAATGCGAAGAGAGTGAATACGTATGCACTGTAGTTACAAATATAAAAGGTCTGAGAGAAGTGTGTTAAAGATTTAGTTTTTTGCATTTTTGTTGAAATACTCCAATTGTCGCTTATTAAAAGGAAGATATTCCAAATAAAATTCCAAAAAATAAGCACCGAAATGAAATAAATAGTTATCTTTGACCAGGTAATGCCCGACAAAATGCATGTATTCGTATCGAGACCAGGTGAGTTATCCCTCAGGCAAAGAGTCAGCGGACGAATTAGTAAAGAATATTAACAAAAATTAAAGAAATTTGTCCATGCACTTTCTCACATGCTGGATTTCATTTGTGCACAGAAAATTAGATGAGAAAATTTGAATAGACTTTCATATTCTCAATACTTCGGTTAAATTAGCTGTGATTATTTATCGTGAAATATAGCAGGAGGCAATAGAGAACTGTGCCAGACAGTCATGGCATCGACGTGTAAATTCATGACAAAGATATGGAATAAGTCAAGAGAGATCTGTCTGAATGAACATTTTGTGAGACTGTAAATTATCCTTGTCATCCTATTCTGACCATCAGAAGGAGTGCCACGAATGCGGAACTCTACAGGTTTGTAAAGGAGACACTGACTGGAACTGAAAGATTACTGGACTTTTCAAACATTAATGATGATCTGCCAGTATTTGTTCCAGTGACTTTATTTCAGTAACCATACCGAGCATTTAGTGCCATGGTGTGTGTCCGTAAGCACACCGAGCATTTGGTGCGATGTATCAGTAACCATACCGACCATTAGGTGACTGTGTGTGTGCGCCAGTAACCATACCGTGCATTAGGTGACTGTGTTTCAGCAACTTTCACGAGCATAAGGTGAGAATGTGTCAGCAACCATACCGAACTTTAGGTGACTGAGTGTCAATAAACATACCGAACATTAATTAACTGTGTGTGTTAGGAACCATACTGGACATTAGCTGATGTATGTCATTAACCATACCAAGCATTAGGTGACAGTGGGTGTTAGTAACCATACCTAGCATTAACTTACTGTGTGTCATTAACCATACCGAATATAGGTGACATTGTGTGTCAATAAACATACTGGTCATTAGGTGACAATGTGTGGCATTAACCATACCGAACAATAGGTGACGGTGTGTGTCAATAACCATACTGGATATTAGGTGACAGTGCGTGTCAGTAACAATACCGGACATTAGGTGAGACTATGTGTCAGTAACCATACCTTCAATTAGGTGACTGTGTCTGTCAGTAACCATAATGAGCGTTTGGTGAAAACAGCAGCAAAATATTGTGGATGTTGGAAATGTGAAATGGATAAAGCAAATGATGGAAATACCCAGCAGGTCAGGCAGCACCCATGGAGAGAGTAACACAGTTACGTTTCAGGTCAATGATCTTTATCCATCGGTTCTAAGGTCCAGTAAACCAAAGCAACATTCATTTCACTGTTACAAACGTTCAGGAGAGAGAGAGAAGACTGCAATTCGTTTCATAAAATTTCTCGACCAATTTCTTTGCCTGAGTTGAATATAGAAAATTAGAAGCTTGGTAAAACGTTTCACATTCAAAATTAATAGCCAACGGCAGTGCGGATAGGATAGCGAAGGACGACGAGAGAAACACATTTAAGCGATATTTACAGAATTAATCGCTGGATAGAGATTACCAGGGACTTCCACAGCAGTTTGAAATGGGACTAACTGGATGGGTTAGGCCATGGTGGAATTTGATGATAGAATCATTGAAATTTACAGTGCAGATGGATGCCATTCGGCCCACCATGTCCGGGCTAAATGACAAAGCGGTACCCAATCTAATCCCACTTTCCAGTTATTGGTCCATTGCCTTGTAGGTTGCATCACTTAAATTGCACATCCAAGTACTTTTAAAATGTGGTGAGAGTCTCTGCCTCTACCAATCTTTCAGGCTGTGACTTCCAGACCCCTAACACACTCTGCGTGAATAAACATTTCTCCTCAAATCCCCTCAAAAACTCCTAAGACTGAAGTTAAATCTTAAATATGGAAATATTAAAACCGAGAGATTGTAGGATCAGGAGCAAATGTTGATCAGTGATCATGGCAGTGATTGTGGAAAGCTACTTGCTGCGAGTTATGATGTGGACAGCAGAGTTTTGTATGACTTCTCGAATAAATGAGTCTAGATGTAACAAAGAAATGGATGAATGTTTATGCAGCACAAGGCCTGATATAGTGCAGAGAGCAAACGAAATTATGGAGGAGGTGGTTGGCAGGATTGCTAATTCAGAGGCTGTGAGGTCGGAACTCAGCTCCGGGCCAAAGAAAAGGCACAGGTTGCGAGCTGTCAAATTCAGCATCAGATATTGGTCACTGAGCGGGAATACTTCGATAGATAGAAAACTGAGTTTGTGATAAGGACCAGCGACTTAACTGGCAAGCACAATAATACAGTGAAACGTGATTTACACATCTAATTGCTGGACTTAGAATCTTAACACGGACAGCAAATTCAACCAAGGTAACAGAGTAAATTACAAGAACAGATTATACAGTTTGCCATGGTTTGCCGAGTTAATAGCTGGATAGAAAGACTTACCCGGAACACCAACAACAGCAAGCAGTGGATAGTAAAGGTATTTAAATGTGCGAAGTGCCAATTCTATCCGTGTGTGTAATGGAATTCTATTATAATGTTCATAAAGCATGTCAAACTCCCAGATGAAACTCCTGTCCATTGCTGTAACATTCCAAGTCACTGTTGTCAGATTTCAATCCATTGTTGTAATATTCCAATTTACCAGAATGCAGATTCTGGCTGCCTCTCTGTGGAGCAGTGTTCTGATTTCTGTTAGTGCTGTAGGTGAAACACTAACTGATACTCTGCAATAATACTTTGAAAGGAATTCCTTATTATAGAATAGGGAAACCAATCACAGATACATTCGGATCCATGGAGAATACCATTAATTGCAGTAACTGAACAAACAGCTTCAGTTAAATGGTGCAGACTGACATTAATTACAGTCACTGAACAAACAGCTTCACTTAACCATTTCAACCCAACACATTTTGCACCACAGTAATGTAACACATTTCCCTGGTCCACCATAGTGGTTATGTTACTGAACTAGTAACCCAGAGCCCCAGAATAATGTTCCAGAGCCATGAGTTCAAATTCCACCATGGCAGCAAATTCATTTAAATAAATCTAAAATGAAAAGTTAATAAAAAGAGGAGGTGGCAGCAACGCGGTACTGATTAAATAAACTACTGCAGGAGTGAGGAGCGATGATATGTTAGAGGGACCATCAAATGAGGCCACATGTGTCGAATTGAAATATTCAAAAGGGCGATCAGACTATTGGGCTTGTAGTAAAGGCCCCCACACAGTGGGAGTGGGATAGTGGAGCAAGTAATGTAGGCAAATTGCTGTGAAGTGCAAAAACCATAGGGTAATAATAGTAGGGTATGTTACTATCCAAATATTGATTTGGATAAATATAGTGTGAAAGGTATCGAGGGTGTGGAATTCTTAAATGCATTCAAGAGAACCTTTTTAGCTAGTATGTAACAAGCACAACACGAGATGGGGCGGTTTTGGATTTTGTTTTGGGAAATGAATCTGGGCAGGTTGAAGGGGTATTAGTGGGAGAGCGCTTGGGTGCCAGTGACCATAATTCATACAGACTTAAGTTAGTTCTGAATAAGATCAAGAATAGGCCTGCAATAAATGTTCCAAATTGGGGAAAATATATTTTTGCTAAGTTAAGGGGTGATTTGGCCACAGAGGACTGGAAACGGATATTACTGGGTAAATCAATGTCGGAACAGTGGGAGGCATTGAAGGAGGAGATCCGGAAGGCACAGGCCAATCATGTGCCCTTAATGCAAAAGGGTGGGACTAAAACGCCCTCCCAAATTGCATCACCTCACAGTTCTCTGGAATAAATTCCATCTGCCACTGCTCTGCCCAACTGACCAGTAGATTCATATCACAATGCAGCCCATGATTTCCTCTTCATTATCAACAACACAGCCAATTTTAGAATTGTCTGCAAACGTCTCAATCAGACTCCGTTAAATCAAATATAAATCGTTGGTATATACCTCAAAAAGCAAGGGACAGAGTACTGAGCCCTGTGCGACCCCACTGGAAACATCCTCCCACTCATAAAAACATCCATCAACCATTATCCTTTGCTTCCTACCTGCAAGCCAATTCTGGATTCAACTTGTCACTTTACCCTGGATCCCATGGGCTCTAAACTTCATCGCCAGTTTACCATGTGGGTCCTTATCAAAAGCTGAGCTAAAGTCCATATACACGACATCGAATGCACTACCCTCATCGACTCTCTTGGTTACTTGCTCAAAAAATTTAATTAGGTTCGTCAAACATGATCTTCCAAGAACAATCCTTGTTGACTGTCCATTATTAATCCTTGGCTATCCAAATGCAGACTTATCCTGTTTTTTACGATTTTTTCCAATACTTTTCCCACCACTGAGTTTAGGCTGACAGGCCTGTAATTGCTCTGCATATCCCTTTTTTCCTTCTTAAACAATGGTACGACGTTAGCAGTCCTCCGATCCTCTGGCACCATGCCCATATCCAAAGAGGACTAGAAATTGATGGTCAAGACCTCTGCTGTTGCATCTTTTACTTGGCTCAACAGCCTGTGATGCATTTCATCCGGGCCTTGGGAATTATCTACTTTCAAAGCTACTAAACTCCGTCACACTTCCTCTCTCACCATATATATTTCATCCAGAATATCACAATCCTCCTCGATAGCAGTATCTGCATTACCTCTTTACTTTGTGAAAACGGATGAAATGTATTTTTTAAGAACCCTGCAAACATCTTCCGTCTCCACATAAAATTACCCTCATAATTTATAATAGCCCTACGCTTTCCTTAGTTACCCTCTTACTCTTTATTGTTATGGAACATCTTAGTGTTTTCGTTCATTTTAATGGCCAAGAATGTCACATACTCACTCTTAGCTTTCCTAATATCGTTTTTAATTTCGCCTCTTAATTTCTATATTTCTCCACAAATTCTAAAGTATGAAGCCGTTGATATGTGACATAAGCCTTCTTTTTTTGCTTCTTCCTCACCTATAATTACCTAGACATCCAGGGCGCTATAGAATTATTTTCCCAGCCTTTTTTTTAAGGGCACACGTTTGGCTCCTACCTTCCAGATATCATTGTGGCATGCCTCACACTGATTCGAAGCCGATTTACTCACAATTAGCTGTTTCCACTCCACTATGGCCAAATCACACCTTAACTTAGAAAAATTAACTTTTCCGCAATTCTGAAATATTATTGCAGGCCTATTCTTGTCCTTATCCATAACCAACTTGAATCTCACTGAATTATGGTCACAGTCACCCAAATACTCACCCACGAATAACACTTCAAACTGCCCAGTTTGTTTCCCCAATACTAAATCCAAGACCGCCCGCTCTCGTGGTGGACTTGCTAAATAGTGACAAACATAGTTCTCTTGAAAGCATTTCAAGAAATTGGCAGTCTCTATAGCTTTCACACTAAGGTTGTCACAATCAATATTCGCATAATTAAAGTGCCCTACTATTACTACTCTATGATTTTTGGACTTCACAGCAATTTGTCTACATATTTGTTCCTTCTATTTTCCTTCCACTCTCTGGATGTCTACAAAACACTCCCAGCTGTGTGATCGCCGATTTCCTTTTTCCAATTCGACCCATCTGGCCTCAGTGGATGATCGGTCTAAAATATCATCCCTCCTCACCGCTGTAAGTGCTTATTTAATCAGTACAGCAACAGCGACCCCCGTTTTGCCCCCCTCTCTCTCTTGCCTAAAAATCCGTCAGCCAGAGATATTGATCTGCCAAACCTGCCCCTCTTTCAGCCAGGTTTATGCAATGGCTATAACGTCACACTCCCAAGAGTCTACATGTGCTCTTAGCTCATCCGCCTTATTCGCTATACTCCTTGCATTAAATATGTACCATTCAGCACAGGAAGACATCCTTGCTTGTTACGTACTAAGCCATGTTTCCTCTGTCTTAAAGATTCGCTTTCGAGATTCATGCTATCCAACTTCTGTTTTACTTACATCTCTTTTTTATTCGTTCTCAGGTTCCCATCCCCCTGCCAAGCTAGTTCAAACTCTCCCCAACTGCACTAGCAATACTCCGCACGAGGCTATTGGTCCCGGCGCTGTTAAGGGGCAACATGTCTGATTTATACAGGTCCCATCTCCCACACAAACGGTCCCAATGCCTCAAGAATTTAAAGCCCTCCCTTCTTCACCAATTTTCCATCCACGTGCTCATCGTCTCTCTCCTTCTATTCTTATACTCTTTGGCAGGTGCACCGGTATTAAACCAGATATTACTATTTTTGATATCCTGCACTTGATTTCTTTTCCCAGCGCCATAACTTCTCCCTGTAAGACCTCATCACTCACCCTATATGGACCATGACCTCCAGCTGCTTACCCTCCCCTCAACCCCGACTCCCTCCACCCCAGGGTGACCTGCATCCTTTCTGTGACATCCTTGACCCTGGAACTCGGAAGGAAGATAAATATTCAGGATTCATGTCAACGTCCGCAGAATCGCCTGTCTGTTCCTCTAACTATAGAATCCCCTATCACGAGGGCTCTTTTGTTCTTCGGCACTCCTCGCTGTGGTGCTTGGTCAGCCGTGGTGCCTTGGAATTGGCTCTGGCTGCAATTCCTAGAAGCCCCATCATCCTTACCGATATTCAGAATTGAATATTGTTTTGAAAACGAGAGGGACTCACGGGAGGCCTCCTGCGCTATCTGCCTGGAACACTTATTATGTCTGGTGGTCACGCACGTCCCCTCCGCCTTTAAGCTGCGGAATAACGACCTCCTGAAACGTGCTATCCACGTAGTTCTCTGTCTTGCGGATGCACCTTATTGACTGCACCCGCTGCTGCAGCTCTGAAACACGGAGCTCGAGCAATTGAAGCTGGAGACACCTCCTGCACACATGGATGTCCAATATAATACCAACTATCACATGAACCATTATTTTGTTTCATATCATCTTGTGGCACCTTATCGAAATATTTTTGAAAATCCAAATCCACTGGTTCCACTCTGATCAATTCTGATAGTTACAACCTCAAAATATTCTAACAGATTTGATATATATGATTATCCTTTCATAAAACCGTGTTGATTCTGCCCAATTCTATTATTATTTTCTCAGTGCGCTTTTACCATTTCTGAATAATAGAATCAACCATTTTTACGATGACTGATGTCAAGCTAAAAGGCCTGTAATTCCCCGTTTTCTCTCTCCCTCATTTCATAAACAGCAAGATTACATTTGCTACATTGTAATCTGCATGAACCATTTTACAATATATTGAAGTTTGCAAGATGAAACCAATGCAAGCAATATCTGCATAGCCACCTTAATCAAAACAATTTCATGTAGGCCATCAGGTTCAGAGAATGTCTCGGCTTTCAGTCCCATTAATATTTCCAGTACAATTTTTTTTACTAATTATTATTTAATTTAATTATCATTCTTGCTAGACACTTGGTTCTCCACTATTACTGGGAGGTTTTTTTGCGTCTTTCGTGAAGGCAGACATTCAAATCTTGTTTAATTTCTGTACCATTTCGTTATTCGACATTGTAATTATTCCTTTCTCAGCCTGAATGGGAACCACATTTACTTTCACTAATCTTTCGCTTTTTACATACCTACAGAATCTTTTACAGAATTTGGTCATGTTCATGAACTGTGATGCCTGTGAAGATTTTGATAACGGTGGTACTTTGGACGTGCATATGCTGCCTTTACCGCTGGAATCATCTTGTGACCCCAGCACTCCCTTCTCCACTGTTAACCTCATTTATGTTTTGTAGAACAGCCAGTAGCGCGGTCCGATGCAACACCACCGAGCACAAAAGCTGCGGTTGCGGGGCAGGCGTCGGCGGACGATCATTCATCTGGAGCTGAGTAGCCTCGATTCTCACAAGTGCACCTGCTCGGTGCCGTCTTCAAGGATGAGAATGCAGACTTGGAGGAGCCCGCATCGCCAAGCTCCACGATATAAAGTGCTCCAGCGGCCATTCCCACATCCACGAAAGTACTGGGCTCAGTCACCTTTTCGCAGGGCAGCCGAGGTATCTCCAGGATGGAACCTACAATGCGGAGATTGGTTCGATGCAGCACGTCTGCTCCACGAGCAGCTGATCTGAGCGGCGACATGGAACATATGTACAGCAAGAGTTTTGACATAGATCAGCAGATCCTATAGGCAATGGGGGCATATCGCTACAAATGGCGAGCACGTCTGCCAGCATGTGCTATTAAGTGTCATGAATGGTGGAGTACCTGAAGTTGATAGCCACGAACACTGGTGGCAAAGGCCTCCCAGTGGTCTCGTGGCGCGACAATGGACCCCAAGGTGCCGCAAGACGATTGCCAACATCACATGAGAGCCACCAGGAAGATCTTGCTACTGGCTCGATCCCACCTTGGGACGGTCTCTCCCATATCCATCCAAACAGCGGTCCTACCGTCCGCCCCTGCAATGAAACATCACCTGAGAAGCTCCTCAGCCAGGAGGCTTGGAGTCCGCAGGGGAAGTGGAAGAGCTATTGGTGGGTAGGTGAAGCGATGAGGTGGGTGGGCATAGGAATGTGATGTACATAATCGCAGGTGTGGTCTTAGTCAGATTATTTAAGGTTATTGCTGCCATTTTGTTGGGAGGCTTGGTGGAGGGGTGTGGGAACATCTATTTTTTTACATTTGTACTGTATGCATAAGAAGCGTTAACATTTTTTAACTTTGAGTGAATGTTATAAATGCTATTAATTTTTTGTTGGGTGTGGTGGGGAAGCGGCTGTGTGTGTGTTTAGTTATAATTATGGTTTCTTAAAAATGTTCCCATTAAATGTTTTGAGGGGAGAAGGGTGAGACATAAGTCGTGGTCCACATCGGTACCAATGACATAGGTGGGAAGATGGATGAGGTCCTGCAGGCTGTGTTAGGGAGCTAGGGCATAGATTAAAAAGCAGCATCTCTAAGGTAATAATCTCCAGATTACTCCCAGTGTCACGAGCTAGTGAATAAAGAAACAGGAGGACAGAGCAATTGAACTCGTGGCTGTATACGTGGTGCAGGCAAGAGTGATTAAGTTTCCGAAGGCTTTGGCACCGGTTCTGATGGGTTTTACCGCAACAGAGACGGGACCAATTTCCTGTCGCGAGGGTTGGGGAGGTTGGGGTGTGGGGGCGGGGGGGGCGCGTAGCTAGTGCCGTTGGGGAGGGTTTAAACTAGCTTGACAGGAGTACGGGAACCTGAAAATGATTCAGTCGGGAGGGAAGATGAGCTAGAAGTAGAAAGCAGAAATAAAGGCAGTGAGATTGAAGGAGAGAGGAAAAAAGTGTAAAAAAACAAATTAAAAGTCACTTTATCTAAATGCACTTTGCATATGCAAAAAATATTGAGTTGACGGCACAAATTGAGACAAATGGGTGTGATCTGATAGCTATTTCAGAGACGTGGCTGCAAGGTGAACAGGACTGGGAATGAAATATTATGGGGTATTTGAAAATTCGGAAGGACAGACAAAAAGGAACTAAAAGTGGGGTAGCTCTATTGATAAAGGATGGAATCACTGCAATAGTGAGAAATGATATTGGCTCATAAGGAATTGTAAGGGGGCGTAAACTATAGCTCCCCTAACAGTAGTAATTCTGTTTGTCGGAAAATAAACCAGGAAATAGTAGGGAGTTGCGAAAAGGGAACAGCAATAATCATAGGTGAGTTTAACCTCCATATTGATTGAACAAATCAAATTGGTCAGGGTAGCCTCGAGGAAGAGTTCACAGGCCGCATAAGGTACAGATTCCTTGAGCAGTATATAATGGAACTAACCAGGTGGCAGGCTATCTTACATCTGGTCATCTGTAATGAGAAAATATTATTAAACCATCTGCTGGTAAAGGATCCGATTGGGATGAGTGATCATAGCATGATTGAACTTCAAATTCAGTTGGAGAGTGTGAAAGTTGGATCTCGAATCAGCATTCTAAGCTTAAATAAAGGAGATGATGAAGCTATGAGGGCAGTGCTGGCTTTAGTGGAGTGGGAAAATAGATTAAAGTGCAGCATGGTTGATGAACAGAGGTATACATTTAAGGAGATATTTCACAACTCTCAAGAAAGATATTTTCCAGTGTGGAGGAAAGGGTGTTAGAACCAAAGGATGGCACCCACTTAAAATCAAGGACATACAAAGTGACGAAAACTTGTCGGAGAATAGAAGATTGGGAAGCTTTTAAATCCAGCAAACGATGATTAAACAATGATTAAGAAGTGGAAGATAGACAATGAAAGTAAACTTCACGAAATATAAAAACCGATAGCAAGAGTTGCTATAGCAAAACAAAAAGTAAATGTTGGTCCCTTAGAGGACGAGACCGGGGAATTAGTAATGAGGAACATGGAGATGGCAGAATCTCGGAATAAATATTTTGTATCAGTCTATACGGTAAAGGACACTAACAATATCCGGACAGTGGATAGTCAAGGCGCTATGGGGGACGGGGGGACGTGGCGGAACTTAGCATAATCACAATCACTAAGCAGGTGGTATTCAGTAAGATAAATGGATTAAAGACAGATAAATCCCATGGACCTCACCGCTTGCATCCTAGGGTCTTAAGCAAAGTAGCGGCAGTGATTGTGGATGCATTGGCTGTAATTTACCAACATTTCCTGGATTCTGGGGAGGTCCCAGCAGATTGGAAAACTGGATATCCAACGCCTATATTTAAAAAATGAGGCAGACAACCAGTTAGCCTGATTACTGTGATTGGATAATGTTGTAATCCATTATTAAAGAAGCAACAGTAGGATATTTGGTAAAGCAAAATTCGGTCAGGCATAATCTGCGTGGTTTTATGAAGTGGAAGTCATGTTCGACAAATGTGCTGGGATTCCATCAGGATGTAACAAACAGTGTGGATAAGGGAAACCAGTGGATACAGAGTATTTGGACTTCCAGTAAGCATGTGACAAGGTGCACATAAAAGTTTACTCCAAGTTCAGTGGTTGTGGGTAATATATTAGCATGGATAGGGTATTGGCTGACTAACAGAAAACAGAGAGTCGGGATAAATGGATCATTTTCGGGCTCTCAATCAGTAACTAGTAAGGTGCCACAGGGATCAATGCTGGGACCCCAAGTATTTACAATCTCGAGTAATGATGTGGATGAAGGGACTGAGTGTAACGTAGCCAAGTTCGCTGATGATGCAAAGATGGGAGGAGAAGCAATCTGTGAGGAGGGCACAACAATCTGCAAAAGGATATAGACAGGCAACGTGATTCGGAAAAATTTGGCAGATGGAATATAATGTTGGAAAGTGTGAAGTCATGCACTTCGGCAGATAAAAAATCAAAGAGCAAGTTATTCATTAAATGGGGAAATATTGCAAAGTGCTACGTTACAGCGGGACCTGGGGGTAGTTGAAACTCAAAAGGTTAGTATGCAGGTAGAGCAAGTGTTTAGCAAGGCCAATGGAATCTTGGACTTTATTGCAAATGGGATGGAGTATAAAAGCAGATAAGTCTTACTACCGATATACAAGGTATTTTGAGACCACACCTGGAATACTGCGCGCAGTTTTGGTTTCCTATTTTGGCGAAATTATGTACTTGCTTTGGAGGCAGTTCAGAGAAGGTTCACGAGGATGACTTCGGAGATGAGGGGGTTGAGTTACGAGGAATGGTTCAGTATGTTGGGCCTCTACTCATTGGAATTCAGATTAATTTGAGGTGCTCTTATCGAAACGTATAAGGTTATGAGGGAGCGCGACAAGTTTGATGCAGGCACGATGTTTCCACTGACAGGCCAGACGAGAACTAGAGGGCATTTTCTTAGAATTAGGGGCCGCCCATTTAAAACAGAGAGGAGGAGAAATTTATTCTTTCAAATGCTTGTAATTCTGTGGAATTTTCTGCATCAGTGAGCGGTCGAAGCTGGGACATTGAATACATTTAATACAGAACTACAGAGTTACTAAAACGATAAGGTAAAAAAGAGATATGTGGAGCGGGCAGGGAAGTGGACCTCAGTCCATGATCAGAAAACCCATGATCGTCTTAAATGGCGGAGCAGGCTCGACTGGCCGTATTGGTTACTCCTGCTCCTATTTCTTATGTTCTTTTGTTCGTTTAACATTGTTGTGCATTTTCTCAGATAGCTGCACCATTACACAATTGCGATTCCCTAAGATGAAAGCGGACAATTAAACTTAAATTGAATCAACTCAAACTTCAACTGTCACCGAGGTAATGCGCAGTATGTATGAGCTGCAGAGACAGCAATGTTCAGCTTTGTAAAAACGACCGACGTGTTTCAAGCTATCTAGCCACGGCGGGCCCTTATCTGTGGTCCATAGGTGGAGCGGGCATGCTTTCATCGTCAGCCTGGTTGTATGCCCTGAGCTCAATATCCACCTCCTCGTACTCCTCTTGCTCTCCCTCCTGATGTGGACCAGCAGTCCGTTCTGGAAATTCTTGTCCCCACCTGATACCAGGTGGTGCTGCATGCAGCATACCATTACGAATCAAGCTACCTGTTTAGGGTGGTATTTGTAGCAAGCCTCCTGAGTGGTCCAGACATCTAAAGCTTTGCTTACACACTCCAATGGCATTCCTAATGATATTGTGTCAGGCACTTATTTTATCGCTTCTCGGCTTCTGTCTGGGTGTTACACAGGGGAGGTCATCAGCCAGGTGGCAAGGCCATATACTTTGTTCACCAACCTTCCAGCATTGACCTTGTGGCTGACTGGTAAATATGTTAGATACAGCACTCCCACGCAGGATATGAGCATCATGGATGCAGCCCAGAAATGTTGCATTTACTGCCATTATAATTTGGTTGTTGTCTACAGTGAGTTGCATATTAGGGCGTGGAATCCATTTCGGTACCGTATAAGCTGTGCATCCTGAAAAGGTGGCCACTTCACACTGTGCGGACACTCTATTACTCACTGCGCCTTTGGGAAGTTTACAATTCTAGAGAATCCTAGAGCCCTCTCAGTCTGTGCCTCCCTCGTAATAGGGAAGCTGGTGAAGCTCATCCTGCATCTGTAAAGGGCTTCAGCGACCTGTCGAAAGTAGCAAGGTGTGGCATGCTGAGGTATAGCGCAAAGATGCCCAGCTGAGCCCTGAAAGCAACCCGATGCATAGGAGGCAAGTGCCGCAGTGACCTTGACCTTGACCTTGACGAGAGTGCTGTTCTGATGATGCTGGCAGGCTGCACATTTCACCTGATGAGCTAGCATATCTCGCTGATAACCTCTTTATGGAAGTGCACTCTCCTAAGACAAGTGTTATCAGAGAATTTCTGCTAAGACCGCTTCTCCCTGTAAGTGACTGTGGTATAAGGTCTTATCCTCCTCAACATTCTGGCACTTCATTGATTGGGCACATGATGCTGGTCAATATACCTTCTGCCATCTCTAGCCTGCAGCACCTGCGTGGTCATAAAGACAGTTTGCGAAATTACAGGTCGCATTCCAAAACTCTCAGTTTTACACCAATTGTTCAGAAGCAATAAATTTACCTAATAAGATATCTAAAGTAACTTAAAATCGTCCACATTATCATAAGATGTTTGTTCAGATGGTCAAACTTCTTAAAAGACTTCCAGAGTTCAGCAAAACTCCCGAGAAGTTGAAGCAGCCAATCATATGAACTGACTTCTAATTTATAAAATGGCGCAATACCGCTGGGTTTCGTTAAAGTGAGAGCAGCTTTTCCTCAGCGGCTTTTGCAGCGAGTGATATTTTCGGCGATATGTGGCCGAGATGCTGAAAATAATGCTCGGCGAAATAATGGGTGTTAATTTCGGCCATTCTGACCTTTACGATAAAAAAAAGTAGATGGGCGGTCTTATTAATTCTCAGCTTTAATTAGATGCCAAATGTAATGCTCGGTGATATAAAGGGTGTTGGTTTTGCCCATTCTGACACTTGCGCCAAAAAAAGTGGGCGGGCGATATTATTTCTTGGAGTTAATTACATGCCGAAAATAATGCTCGGCGATAAGTAAGAGAAAAGTAGGCATTAGATTCCATGATGTGCCTAAATGTGCGATACCTGGGCGTTATGCCACATTTCAGCGTTAAAATGGATGTTAGGTGGCCTTTATCGATGCAAAAAAGTGGGAAGTCTAGCCCACTTGGGAAAGGCATCCCTTTTGTCTCTTCGTATAATCTAATTTATAGATATATTATCTATTTATAAATATAATATATATGTATATATACATATAAAACAGAATCAATTTTATCGTTAATAAACACTTTTAATCTTACATTCTGTATTAATTATCATACCAAACTAACAATTAAATGTAACAGTATAACAAGGATGTTCGTTATTATCGACAATTTAATAATGATGTTTATCAGTTTTAACATGTAGTATTGCTTATCATTCCCAATTTATCAAATAAATGTTACAATTATGTATTGGTTATCATATCAAATTTGAAAAATTAATTGTAAGTTTTACCTTCTGTACACATACATTCATACACCCATTTAACAATTAAATGTAACAGGTTTACCCTTGTATTGGTTACCATACCCTATTCAACAATGAAATATAAACGTTTCACCCTGTGTGTTCGTTACCATACCAGAGTTATAACAATTACATTTATCACCTTTACGCTGTGCATTAATCATCTTACCAAAATTAATAATTACATGTAATTTTTGTTTTTAAAACCAGCTTTAAGAATTACATATTTAAGTTTTACACTGTGTGTTAGCTATTGAAGCGGGAATTCAAGAGTTCAACACGTTTCAGATTAGGAAGGCACAAACACAATTTGCTAATGTGGCAGAATTAGGAGGTGCAACTGTGGGAGAATGGTGCAATTGCTGTTATTCAGAGATAATATCATAGCCTTCGAAGTTTCTTCCTGCAGCTTTTCATAACGAAGAAATAGATTCCTATTAGTGGCAGGAGTAGGATGCAGGATACATATATTCATACTCAAGGCGGATGTGAACCAATTCGCAAAGTTGAAATTGAGTAATGTGTAAAATGCGAAAACAGTTGTCACGCAGTAGAATGACTGGCCAATGATAATGTAAACAATGACTTTGCAAAGTATTCCGTATAAAAGAAGCAGCTACTAAAGTGTTCGAAGAGAACGGTTGGGAAGGCATCCAGTTAAGTAACTGGTACAGACCTTGTCTCCATTGATCAAGCAATTAAACAAATCTACTCCCCACAACAGGACTGTGTTGAGTGTCTTTGCATTATTCCATAAAAAATAGCGTGGTCTGGCAGGACGCACCCGGGCGAAGGACAGACAGACGTTTGCAGACCATCACGAGTGAGTATATATTTTAAATTTCACTCATAAATCCGATGTGATCTGTCGCAAAACATGTCGGTCGCCTTGGCTATCTGAACTTGTGAGAAAGGTCTGTAATGATGAAAAATACTTGAGGGTAGTTAAGAGAACACAATGGTAATTATCAAAGTATGATCGGCTTCGTAGGTTTGTAATTGAAGACACTAGGTTGGGGGAAACCAGTTTAAAGGGGACAAAGGAACCGATAGAGGGGTAGACGTACCAACCAAAGTTGGTATTGCGTTCCGAACAAAGTTGAGGCTGCACACATGGAGGTTAATGTAACAGTGACCTCAGTCTTTAATGATACACTACAGAGTGAGGAGCAGGACCTAGGGGCCAGCTTATAGACAGTGCTCCCAAGGGATGCTGGGATCCCTTGGGACTTAAGGGGATGAGCTCCCTGTTTGTGGAACATGGGAGTGCATGCTTTACAGATACACAACATCGTGTCCCCGCCCCCTCAAAGTTAAAGTGAAAGCTATTTACAAGTTGAGGCAGTCGGGAGCCTTTCTTTCCCTGGTGGACCGCCTCGGTACAAATGTCAGTTCTGGTGTGTTGGCTGCGTCCTCGCTGGGCTGGCGTGTTGTTGGCCCTGCAGAGCTGCTAGGAAAGCCTGGCCTTGCTGGGATGTTGTGCGTGATGGCTTCGATTTCCTGGTCCAACTTGATGTCATTGATCCTTTGAGTGTGTGTTGTGCGCTCGAAAAAGGTGGTGTCTGCTGTGGGTTGTTCAGGGCAGCCTGTGAACCGCAGCCTCGATTGGTCCAGGTGCTTTCTGCAATTTTCCCATTGTCTAGTTTGACTAAAAACACCGTATTCCCTTCTTTAGCTATCACGGTGCCAGCGATCAACGTGGGACACATATCCATAGTTTAGCACACACAGCGTCATTCAGATCAATTTCCCGTGCCACAGTGGCGCGATCCTCGTTTACATTTTGTTGCTGTCGCCTGCTCTCCACCTGATCATGCAGGTTGGGGTGAATCAGCGAGAGTCTGGTTTTAAGTGTCCTTTTCATGAGTAGTTTACCCGGTGGCACCGGTGTTAGCGAGTAGGATCTTGTGTGGTATCTGAGCAGTACTCGGGACAGGCGGGTTTGGACTGAGCCTTCTGTGACCCTTTTAAGGCTTTGTTTGATGGTTTGTACTGCCCGCTCTGCCTGCCCTTTGGAGGCTGGATTAAACGGGGATGTTTGATCCCATTGCGGGTCATGAATTCTTTATATTCGGCACTGGTGAAACAAGGCCCGTTGTCACTGACCAGTATGTCAGGCAGGACGTGGCTGGCAAACATGGCCCTCAGCCTTTCAATGGTGGCGGTGGCGGTGCTGCTTCCGGACATTATTTCACATTCAATCCATTTTGAAAAATCACCCAGCACCACCAGGAACATTTTATCGAGAAATGGGCTGGCTGGCAATAGTCTACATGGATCCTCGACCATGGTCTGAATGTACAGGACCACAAACTTAGTGGTGCCTCTGTGGGCATGTTGCTCAACTGAGCACATACTTGGCATTGCCGTACACAGGACTCTAAGTCAGAGTCGATCCCGGGACATCACACGTGGGATCTGGCTGTCACTTTCATCATTACTATAGCCGGGTATGTGCTGTGGAGACACGAGATGAACGTCTCCCTGCCCTTTTTTGTTCGCACTACGCAGTTACCCCACAACAGGCAGTCTGCCTGAATGGACAGCTGGTACTTTCGCCGCTGGAATGGCTTGATTTGGCTCTTACATTTCAACGGGGATGCTGGCCCAGCTCCCATGCAGTAAACAGTTTTTTACTGGGGACAGCAGATGATCTTGGCTGGTCCAAGTCCTAATCTGGCGGGCCATGACTTATGATTTGTCATTTTCAACCGCTTCCATGACCATCAACAGGTCTGCAGGTTGCGCCACCATCAACAAGTTTGCAGGCTGCGCCATTTCCACCCCCGTGGTGGGCAATGGTAGCCGACTGAGAGCATCTGCACAGTTCTCGGTGCCGGACCTGTGGCGGACGGTAAAGTTATACGCTGATCGTGCGAGTGCCCACCTTTGTATGTGGGCTGAGGCATTAGTTTTATCCCCTTGTTTTCAGCGAACAGGGATATGAGGGGCTTGTGATCGGTTTCCAGCTCAAATTTGAGGCGAAACAGGTACTGATGCATTTTATTTACTCCGAACACACACGCTAATGTCTCTTTCTCAATCATGCTGCAGGCCCTATCGGTCTTCGACAATCTCCTGCAGGCATAGGCGATAGGTTGCAAATTACCCGCAATGTTAGCTTGTTGCAATACACACCCGACTCCGTATATTAATGCATCACATGCGAGCAGTAGTCTTTTACACAGGTTATACAATACAAGCAGCTTTTTTTTGCATAAAATGTTTCTGGCTTTCTCAAAAGTAATTAATTCTTTTTTCCCCAGAACCAGTTCTCACCTTTACGCAATAATACATGAAGGGGCTCTGACAGGGTAATTAACCCCGGTAGGAAGTAACCAAAATAGTTGAGGAGTCCGAGGAACGACCGCAGCTCTGTCACGGTCTGTCGCCTGGGCGCATTCCTGATAGCCTCTGTCTTGGCGTCTGTGGGCCGAATGCCGTCCGGCGCGAACTTTCTCCCCAAAAAGTCCACTTCTGTTGCCATGAAGACGCATTTCGACCTCTTCAGCCGCAGCCCTACGCGATCCAGTCGCTGGAGGACCTCCTCCAGGTTTTGTACATGCTCGACGATGTCCTGACCTGTGGCCAATATGTAGTCCTGAGAAATCACCATGCGTGATACCGACGTGAATAGGCTCTCCATGTTGCTCTGGAAGATCGCTGCATCTGACCCAATTCCAAACGGGCATCTGTTGTAGATGAACAGTCCCTTGTGCGTTTTGATACAGTTGAGACCCTTCGAAGATCCTCCAGATCCTGCGTCATGTGGGTCAAAGTCAGGTCGAACTTGGTGAACGTCTTGCCTCCTGCAGGCGTCGTAACTAGGTCGTCTGCCTTAGGTCGCGGTTATTAGTCCTGTCGCGAGAAAGGATTAATAGTTACTTTATAATCACCGCAAATCCTGACCATGCCATCACTTTTGAGGACTGGAACAAGCGGGCTAGCCCACTCGCTGAATTCCACTGGAGAGATTGGGCCCTCACGTTGCAGCCTTTCCAGCTCGGATTGCACCCTCTCCCTCATCATCTGAGGTAACGCTCGCGACTTGTGGTGAATCGGTCGTGCCTGTGGGACCAAGTGGATCCGCACTTTCGCCCCGTAAAAGTTACCAATGCCTGGCTCAAAAAGGGAAGGACATTTGTTAAGGACCTGGGTACATGAGGTCTCATCGACATGTGACAGCGCTCGGATGTCATCCCAGTTCCAGCATATTTTGCCCAGCCAGCTCCTTCCAAGCAGTCTGTGGCCATCGCCCGGGACAATCTAGAGTGGCAGTTCGTGCACCATGCTCTCGTACATGACCTTGCCCATGGCGCTGCCCAGGACGTTAATGTGCTCTTTGGTGTACATTCTCAGTTTCGTGTGGAAGGGGCTCAAGGCTGGTGTGAGTGCCTTCTTGCACCACAGTCTCTCAAACATCTTTTTACTCATGATGGATTGTCTAGCGCCAGTGTCCAGTTCCATGGCTTCGGGTAGACCATTCAATTTTATATTTAGCATTTAATGATGGACATTTCGTCGAAAATGTGTGCACCCCGTGTACTTAAGCATCTGCTTCCTCGCTCTGAGGCTCGACATTGCTTTGATCTTGTATGGACCGATCTTGATCTGCCACGTGGTGCTTAGCAGGTTTGCAGAGCTTGCAGCTATTCTGCAAGCTTGTTGGAGGTGCCCAATTTTGCCACAGCTCTTGAAAACATACACTTTGAAGTAGTATGAAAACGCTGCGGACTCTGATTCATCTGGGTCACCTGAGGCCTGCTGGCAGTTGCAGCCTCATGGTTGCTGCCCTGTACATTTCTGCTCGCAAACACAGTTCCCGTTAATTCATGAACATTGCAAGCACTTGTGTGCTAAGAGATTAGTTTGGTGTTATCACTGGTGGACATAAAAGCCTTTGCGATCGCAATAGCCTGACTGAGGGTCGGTGTCTCTGCAGTCAAAAGTTTACATAGGACGGTCTCGTGGTCAATGCCAACTAAAAAAATGTCTCTGAGCTTTTGCTGCAGGTAGCCATCAAACTCACATTGTCCAGCAAGTCGCCTTAGCTTGGCGATGTTGCTCGCTACTTCCTGACCTTCAGATCGTTGGCACGTGTAGAACCGATACCTCGCCATCAGCATGCTCTCCCTCGGGTTAAGATGCCCCCGAACCAGCGTGCAATGCTCCTCATACGACTTATCTGTGGGTTTCATCGGCGCCAGAAGATTCTTCATGAGGCTGAAGGTTGGTGCCCCGCAGACTGTGAGGAGGACCGCTCTCCTTTTTGCAGTGCTTCCTTCTCAGTCCAGCTTGTTGGCGATAAAGTAATGGGCTAGCCGTTCGCCATTGGCTTCCCAGTTCTCACCAACCTAGAACTTCTCGAGGATGCCCATAGTTTGCTGCATCTTTGCATTGGATTCGTATATTATTGTGTTCCTAACACAGTTGAGATTGCACACAGGGAGGTCAAAGTAACAGTGACCTCAGCCTTTATTAAGACACTTGAGAGTGAGGAACAGGCCTTATTACAGAGCTCACAAGTGATGCTGGAATCCCTTGGGTCTTCAGGGGATGCGCTCCCCGGTGGTGGAACATGGGAGTGCATGCTTTACAGATGCACAACAGATGTTCCTTTGCCATTACACGCCCAGTTTATTATTGTATTCAATGTTTTTGCCGCTTACATTCTCAGTGTTAACGATACACGGCCATTGTGGAAGCATCCACAAAGTTTGAAATTTCACTCCTGATTCCAGATTCCGAATTGGTTGTGTAACTGTTGATCAAGAGTGGTTCCAGCACCAATGCTTGTGGAAAGCTACTTCGCACCTTTGCCAGTTTTGCAGATTTTGATTTAAATTGGCAGAGAAATAAACCTTAATTCACCGTTTCATTTTAATCGCTTTGCTGACCAGTGATACAGTTTCTAATGATTTGTTCACCTATACCACTGATTCACTTTACTCTTTTGTCCCATTCAGTTTCTTATTTTCGAATCTGTAGTTGATCGTAGAATCATAGAAATGTACAGCGCACAGAGAGTCCATTCGGTAAACTATGCTGGCGCTGTCTCTTTGGTCGAGCTCTCCAATTAAACCCACTCTTCTGCTCTATCCCCTGTACTTTTTTACTTCAAGCACTTTCGTCAAATTCCCTTTTGAAAGTTTCTATTGAATTTGCTTCCACCTCCTTTTCAGGCAGTTCATTCCAGATCACAAAAACTCGCTGTTTAAACAAAATCTTCCTTCAGTTGCTTCTGGTTCTTTTGGCAATCACATTAAATCTGTGTCCTCTGCTTACCGGCCCACCTGTCATTGGAAACAGAGGCTCGTTTATTACTTTATTGAAAATATTTAGGACTTCGAAGACTTCTATTTAATTTCTTCTTAATCTTCTCTGCTCTCAGCACAACATACCCAGCTTCTAGAATCTCTCCACATAACTGAAATCGCCCATCCCTGGAGCAATTCTGGTCAATGTCCCTTAACCATCTTAGCTCTAAGGAGAACAGCCCCAGCATCTCCCGTCTGTCCACGTAACTGAAGGACCATATTCCGGGAACCATTCTGGTCAATCTCTCATTAACATAAGAACATGAGTACATAAGAAATAGGAACAGGAGTAGGCAATTCTGCCCCTCGAGCCTGCTCTGGCATTCAATAAGAAGATGGCTGATCTGATCCTGGACTCAGCTCCACATCTCCGCCCACTCCGCATAACCACTTATCTCCTTGTCGCTCAAGAAACTGACTATTCCTGTCTTAAGTGTATTCAATGTCCCAGCTTCCCAGGTCTCCAGGGCAGCAAATTGCATAGATTTACAACCATCTGAGAGAAGAAATTCCTCCTCATCTCTGTTTTAAATGGAGGGCGCCATATTCAAAGATCATGCCCCCTAGTTCTAGTCTCCCAGATCAGTGGAAACATCCTCTCTGCATCCACCTTGTCAAGCCCCCTCATAATGTTATACGTTTCGATAAGATCACCTCGCATTTTTATGAACTCCAATGAATCGAAACAACCTACTCAACCTTTACTCATATGATTGCTACCCAATCCCCGGAATCAACCTAGTGAGCCTTCTATGAACTGCCTCCTAAGCAAGTATAGCCTTTCTTAAATACGGAAACCAAAACTGCAAGCAGTATTCGAGGTGTGGCCTCACCAAAACTTTGTAGAATTGTAGCAAGACTTCCCTGCTTTTATATTTCATCCCCTTTGCAATAAAGGCCAAGATACCATTGGCCTTCCTGATAAATATCTGTACCTGCATACTATCCTTTTGTGCTTTGTGCGTCAGTACGCCAATTCGCGCTGTACTGTGGTACTTTGCATAATTTCTCCATTAAATAATAACTTGCTCTTTGATTTTTTTCTGCCAAAGTGCATGACCTCACACTTTCCAAAAATATACTCCAACTGGCCATTTTTTGGCCACTCACTAAGCCTGTCTATCTCTTTTTGCAGATTTTATGTGTCCTCCTCACACATTGCTTTTCCTTTCATCTCTGTATCTTCAGTGAACTTGGCTACATTACACTCAGTCCCTTCTCCAATCATTCGTGTAGATTGTAAATAGTTGGGGTCCCAGCACTGATACCTTCGGCACCCCACTAATTATTGATTGCCAACAAAAAAATGAACCATTTATCCCGATTCTCTGTTTTCTGTTAGTAAGTAAATCCTCCATCCATGATAAAATATTACCCCAAACCCGTGAACTTTTATCTTGTGCAGTACCTTTTTATGTGGCACCTTGTCAAATGTCTTCTGGAAGTCCAAATATAACCACCCACTTCTTCCCCTTTATATATCCTATTCGTTACATCCTTAAAGAACTCCAGCAAATTTGTCAAAAATGACTTCCCCTTCATAAGTCCATGCTGACTCTGCCGGATGGAATTTTGCTTGTCCAAATGTCCTGCTATTCTTCTTTAATAATGGATTCCAACATTCTGCAAAGCAGAGATGTGAGGCTAACTGGTCTATAGTTTCCTACTTTTTGTTTGCCTCCTTTCTTAAATAGGGGCGTTCAATTTGCCGTTTTCCAATCTGCTGGGATCTCCCCAGAATCCAGGGGATTTTTGTAAATTCGAAACAATGCATCCGCAATCCATGTCACTACTTCCATGAAGACCCTAGGATGCAAGCCATGAGGTCCAAAGGATTTACCTGCCTTTTGTCCCATTATCTTACTGAGAACCACCTTCTTAGTAATGTTGATTGTGTTAAGTTCCTCTCCCGCTATAGGCCCATGACTATCCATCGTTGGAATATTGTTAGTGTCCTCTACAGTAAAGACTGATACAAAATAATTGTTCAGAGTTTCTGCCATCTCCATGTTCCCCATTACAAGTTAATTCGTTTCGTCCTCTAAGGGACCAACATTTACTTTCGCCACTTTGGTCATTTGATATTCCTATAGAAACTCTTAACCATCTCTGCTCAAATCAGAACAACACCAGCTTCTCCAGTCAATCCATAGAACTGATGCCCCCATTACTGGTACCATTCTGATCAATCTCCCCTTCACATTCTCTGTTCCAAGTTGAAGAACCCCAGTTCTCCAGTGTCTCCACGTAACTGAAGACGCTCATCCATGGAACCACTCTAGAATTTCTCTTCTGTACATGCTCCAATGCCTTGACATTTTTCCGGACGTGAGGTGCCCTGAAATGAACACCATACCCCATCTCAATACGAAACAGTTTTTTAAAATATCTAAACATGATGTCCTTGCTTTTGTGCTCTATTGCTCTATTAATGAAGCATATGGCACAGAATGACATTTAACATGCTTTTCATCTTGATAGGCAGCCTTCAAAGATTTTTGTAAATGCACCCCCATGTCTTTAGTCCTTGCTCTCCCTTTAAATTGTACAATTTAGTTCATATTGCCTCTTCCCAATCTTCCTACCAACATACCTCACTTCACAATTCTCTGTGTTAAATTTAATCTGCCATTTGACTGCCCATTTGAATCAGAGTTAGGATTATGTTGTAAGCAAAAGGTTTGGATTTGGATTGAAACGCCATCCTGGAAGTGTAGGATCAGGTCATGGACTTCTATGTCACTCTCAGGCCCTCCAGCCTGAATACAGTTGCTGGGCATTTAGAACCTGCTTTCGGTTCCACTGATATGTGATTTGAATAATGCAAAATTTGTAATTAGCTTTCATCTTTTATTTTCTCTATCAGTAAGTAACATTTAGCATTGTTTCTGTCAAATTAATTTTATCTAAGTGTTAAGTCATGGCAAAACAGCTCGGACAAGTGCTATGCTCCTGCTGCACGATATGGGAAGTCAGGGACGCTTCCGGTGTCCCTGGCGACTACATGTGCCGGAAGTACATCCGCCTCCAGCTCCTGATAGACCGCATTGTGGCGCTGGAGCTGCAGGTGGATGAAATCTGGAGCATCCACGATGCTGAAAATGACGTGAATAGCAGGTTTAGTGAGTTGGTCTTACCACAGGTAAAGGGTACACTGCCAGATACTAAATTGATGAACAGCAGGAAATGAAGTGCAAGGAAGGTACTGCAGGGGTCCTCTCCAGTCATCCCCCTGCAAAACAGATACACTGCTTTGGGTATGGTTGAGGGCGTTTACTCATTCGTGGGGTGCAGCAGCAGCCATGTTCATGGCACCGTGGGTGTGTCTGCTGCACAGAAGGACAGGAAAATGAGTGGGAGAGCAAAAGTGATACGGTATTTGATTGTAAGGGAAATAGATAGGCATTTCTGCGGCCACAACTGAGACTCCAGGATGGTACGTTGCCGCCCTAGTGCAATGGTCAATGAAGTCTCGGAGCCGGTGCACGACATTCTGAAAAGGGAGGGTGATCAGCCTCGTGGTGCATTTCGGTACCAACGATATAGGTAAAAAACGGGATGAGGTCCTACGAGACGAATTTAAGGAGCTAGGAGCTAAATTAAATTGTCGGAACTCAATGGTAGTATATACAGGATTGTCACATGTGCCACGTGCAATTTAGAGTCGGAATCGCAGGATAGCTCAGATGACAACGTGTCTTGAGAAGTGGCGCAAGAGGGAGTGGTTCATTTTTCTGGGACACAAGAACCGGTTCATGGGAAGGTGGGACCCTGTGCAAACCAGATTATCTGAACCTGAGCAGGGCTGGAAGCAATGACTTCGGGGGAGTATTTGCTCCTGCTGTTGGGGAGGAGTTAAACTAACATGACAGGATGATGCAGGGAGACAGAGGTAAATAAAATGCAGGCAGAAGCAAAAAATAGAAAGGAGAATAGTTGAAGTGGAGGGCAGAGAAGCCCAAGGCAAAAAACAAAAAGTGCCACTTTACAGAAACTTTCTAAATGCGTAAAGTGTGTCAAAAAGAGAAGCCTGAAAGTTCTGTGCCTCAATGCGAGGAGTATTCGGAATTAGTTGGATGAATTAACTGCGAAGACAGCAGTTAACGGATATGATGTAATTGGCATCACGGAGACATGGCTCCAGGTTGACCAAGGCTGGGAAATCAACATCCAGGTGTTTTCAACAATTAGGAAGGATAGACAGCGGGGAAAAGGAGGCGGTGTGGCGTTGCTGCTTAAAGAGGAAATTAATGCAATAGTAAGGAGGGACATGAGCCTGATTAATGTGGAATCGGTATGGGTGGAGCAGCGAAATTGTAAAGGACAGAAAACGTTCGTCGGAGTTGTGTACAGTCCAACAAACAGTAGTAGTGAGGTTGGGGACAGCATCAAACAAGAAGTCAGGGATGTGTGCAATAAAGGTACAGCAGTTATCATTGGCGACTTTAAACGATATATTGATTGGCCTTACCAAACTGGTAGTAATGCAGTATCGGAGGATTTCCTGGAATGTATTATGGATGGTTTTCGAGAACAATATGTCGAGGAACCAACGAGAGAGTGGCCATCCTAGACTGGGTGATGATTAATGAAAAGGGACTAATTAGCAATCGCTTGTGCGAGGCCCCTTGTGGAAGAGTGAACACAATATGGTAGAATTGTTTAGTAAGATGGAGAGTGACACAGTTAATTCGGAAACTATGGTCCTGAACCTAAGCAAAGGGAACTTTGACAGTATGAGGCGTCAAATGGCTCGAATAAACTGGAAAAGGATACTTAAAGGGTTGACGGTGGATAAGCAAAGGCAAACGTTTAAGCATCACATGAGTGAACTTCAGCAATTGTATATTCCTGTCTGTAATAAAAATAAAACGGGGAAGGTGGCTCAACCGTGGCTAACAAGTAAAATTAAGAACTTTGTTAAAGCCAAGGAAGAGGCAAATAAATTGGCTAGAAAACGCAACAAACCTGAGGACTAGGAGAAATATAGAATTCAATAGAGAAGGACGAAGGGTTTAATTAAGAGGGGGAAAATTGATTACGAAGGGAAGTTTGCAGGGAACATAAAAACTGATTGCAAAAGCTTCGATAAATATGTGAAGAGAAAAATATTAGTGACGACAAACAAAGGTCCCTTACATTCGGATTTAGGTGAATTTATAATGGGGAACAAAGAAATGGCCGATCAATTGAACAAATACTTCGGTTTGACTTCACGAAGGAAGACATGAATGTACTAGGGGCAGTTGGTCTCGTGATGAGGAGGAACTGAAGGATATCCTTATTCGGCGGGAAATTGTGTTTGGAACATTGATGGAATTGATGGCCGATAAATCCCGGAGGCCTGATAGTCTGCAGCCCAGAGTACGTAAGGAAGTGGTCCTTGAAATAGAGGATGCATTGGTGATCATTTTCCACCAGTCTATAGACACTGGATCAGCTCCCATGGACTGGAGCGCAGCTAATGTAACACCACTTTTAAAAAAAAAGAAGGGAGAGAGTAAACGTAAACGTTAATTATACACCGTTTAGCCTGACATCAGTAGTGGGGAAAATGTTGGAATCAATCATGAAGGATGAAGTAGCAATGCATTTGGAAAGCAGTGACCAGATCGGTCCAAGACAGCATGGATTTATGAAAGGCAAATCATGTTTGACGAATCTTCTGTAACTTTTTGAGGATGTAGCTAGCAGAGTGGACAATGGAGAACCAGTGGATGTTATGCATTTGGACTTTCAAAAGGCTTTTGAGAAGGTCCCGCACAAGAGATTGGTGTGCAAAATCAAAGCACAATGTATTCGGGGCAATGCACTGATGTGGATTGAGAACTGGTTGGTAGACAGGAAGCAGAGAGTCGGGATAAACGGGTCCTTTTCAGAATGGCAGGCAGTAACTAGTGGAGAGCCGCAGGGCTCAGTGCTGGGACACCAGCTCTTTACAATATATATTAATGATTTAGATGAATGAATTTAGTGTAAAATCTCACAGTTTTCGGATGAGACGAAACTTGGTGGCGGTGTGAGCTGTGAGGAGGAGGCTAATAGGGTGCAGGGTGACTTGGACAGGTTAGGTGAGTGGGCAAATGCATGTCAGATGTAGTATAATGTGGATAAATATGAGCTTATTCATTTTGAGGGCAAAAACACGAAGTCAGAATATTATGTGAATGGCGGCAGATTAAGAAAAGGGGATGTGCAACGAGATCTGGGTGTCATGGTTCATCAGTCACTGAAAGTGGGCATGCTAGTACAGCAGGTGGTGAAGAAGGCAAATGGTATTTTGGCCTTCATAGCTACGGGATGTGAATAGAGGAGCAAGGAGGTCTACAGCAGATGCACCGGGCCTTGGTGAGACCTCACCTGGAATATTGGGTTCAGTTTTAGTCTCCGAATCTGAGGAAGGACGTTCTTGCTATTTAGGGAGTGCAGCGAAGGTTTACCAGACTGATTCCAGGGATGGCTGGACTGTCATATGAGGAGAGACTGGATCAACTGGGCCTTTATTCACTGGAGTTTAGAATGATGAGGGGGGATCTCTTAGAAACGTATACGATTCTGACGGGACTGGACAGTCTAAATGCGGGAAGAATTTTCCTGATGTTGGGGAAGTCCAGATCCAGGGGACATAGACTTCAGTTCAGGGGTAAGCCATTTAGGACTGAAATGAGGAGAAACTTCTTCACTCAGAGAGTTGGTAACCTAAGGAACTCCCTGCCACAGCGAGTTATTGATGCCAGTCCATTGGATATATTCAAGAGGGAGTTAGATATGGCCCTTATGGCTAAAGGGATCAAGGGGTATGGAGAGAAAGCAGGAAAGGGGTACAGAGGGAATGATCAGACATGATCTTATTGAAAGGCGATGCAGGCTCAAAGGGCCGAATGGCCTACTCCTGCCCCTATTTTCTATATTTCTATGTTTCTATATAGCATTTAACTGAGTGAGGAGATAACTTCATATTCAGGAATCAGAGTTAGTTGGAAAATGTCAAATCATTGTCCTTTTTCCCGATGATCAGCCTAAACCTTCTCATGTTCATCAGTCAGTCCAAACGCTCCTGAAAACTATTACTATTGTGCTCATTGTGTACTGCACATCGTCATCTTATATCATCGACAAACTATTAAATTATATTGTATATACTCAGATCTAGGGTTCATGAATATATTTCAAAAAAAGCAGTCCTCCTAATACGAATGGAGGGAGCAGTATAGTTGCCTCCAGTGAGAAGAACAACCAGTCATCAATGTTCTCTGTTATCTGTCTCTGAACCATTGTCATGCCCATGCTGCCCTGACCATTGAATCCCATTGGTTAGAATTTTATCCACAACAGTTAAGTGGTAGTTTGTCAAACGCCCTTCGAAATATATATATGGATTCCCAACAAAGTGTATCACCTCGCATTCATCTACATTGAAGTTCACTTGCCACAAGTGCACAGTCTGCATGCATTCTAATGTCTATTGTGAATCTCCTTTCGAGAAATATCTCTCGACTATACGATGGTGGGCGTCCGTTTATTTAAAAAAAGCAACAATAATTAATAACGGCAGCCGGCCGCTTTGTGCAAGTTGTGGCAATTTGATGAGTAATTCCAAAGGTTAAATCGGGGAGCAGGCTCGAGGAGACAAATTGCCTACTCCTGCTCCTATTCCTTACGTTATGTCACTGGGTACTGCTGCTTTTCATTAAACTTGGTGAAGATATTATTAATTACAAATAAAAGAACCGCTGCCCGCTTAACATCAGCCTCAATTTGTGTCAATCCATATCTAAAATGCACCGAATATTCACAGCTCCACCCCACGCACCCGATTCTCATCTCCACCCCACCCCTCCCAATATCCTCAGACCCTGGCCACCCACTCAATATCCTCAGACTCTCTCCACCCACCCAATATTCTCAGATCCTCCCCACCCACCCAATATCCTCAGATCTACCCCAACCCATCCACTATCCTCCGATCTGCCCACCAACCCAATATCGTCAGACACTCCCCACCTTATCCAATATCCTCAGACTGACCCACCCCCCAATATCCTCAGACCCTACCCACCCTACCCAATATCCTCCGTCCCTCCCCGCACCACGCAATATCCTCAGACCCTCCACTCCTCATCCAATATCCTCAGAGCCTCCCCACCCTACCCAATATCTAAGGTCCTCCCCACCTCATTCAATAGCCGCAGACACTCCCCACCACAGCCAATATCCTCAGCTCCTCCATAACATACCCAATATCCTCTGCTGCACTCCACTCCACCCAATATCATCAGCTCCTCAGATCTTACACATCCTAGCGAATATCATTAGACCCTCATCACCCCACCCAATATCCTCAGACCCTCCCCAAACCATCCAATATCCTCTGCTCCTCCCTAACCCACCCAATATCTTCAGATCCTCCCTACCACACACAATATGAGTGATGTCATTGATGTACCTGGATGTGTAGTGAGAGTATGAGTGATGTCAGTGTTGTATCTGGATGGGTAGTGACAATATCAGTGAGATAAGTGATGTATGTGTAATGGTAGTGACAGTATAAGTGAGGTCAGTGATGTATCTGGAAGGGAAGTGAAGGTAGGAGTGAGGTCGGTGAAGTACCTGGATGGATAGTGACAGTGTGAGTGAGGTCAGTGATGTACCTGGATGGTCAGTGACAATATGACTGTGGTCAGTGATGTACCTGGATGAGTATTGACAATATGAGTGAGGCCATTGATGTACCTGGATGGGTAGTGAGAGTATGAGTGAGGTCAGTGAAGTATCTGGATGGGTAGTGACAGCATGAGTGAGGTTAGTGATGTATCTGGATGGGTAGTGAGAGTATGAGTGAGGTCGGTGATGTATCTGGATGGGTTGTGACAGTATATGCGAGGTCAGTGATGTATCTGGATGGGCTGTGACAGTATCAGTGACGTCAGTGATGTATCTGGATAGGCTGTAACCGTATGAGTGAGGTCAGTGATGTACCTGGATGGGAAGTGAGAGTATGAGTGAGTTCAGTGATGTATCTGGATTGGTAGTGAGAGTATGAGTGAGGTGAGTGATGTATCTGGATGGGTATTGACAATATGAGTGAGGTCAGTGATGTATCTGGATCGGTCGTGACAGTATCAGTGAGGTCAGTGATGTATCTGGATGGGTAGTGATAGTATCAGTGAGGTCACAGATGTATCTGGATGGGTAGTGACAGCATGAATGAGGTCAGTGATGTATTTGGAAGGGTAGTGACAGTAAGAATGAGCTCAGTGATGTATCTGGATGTGTAGTGTCAGAATGAGTTCGGTCCGTGGTATATCTGGACGGGTAGTGACAGTATGAGTGAGCTCAGTGATGTACCTTGAAGGGTAGTGACAGTATGAGTGAGGTCAGTGAAGTACCTGGATGGGTAGTGAGAGTATTAGTGAGGTTAGTTATGTACGTGGATGGGCAGTGACAGTATGAGTGAGTTCAGTGATGTGCCTGGATGGGTAGTGAATGTATGAGTGAGCTCAGTGATGTACCTGGATGGGTAGTGACAGTATGAGTGAGGTCAGTGATGTGCCTGGAAGGGTAGTGACAGTATGAGTGAGGTCCGTGATGTACCTGGAAGGGTAGTGACAGTATGAGTGAGGTCAGTGATGTGCTGGAAGGGTAGTGACAGTATGAGCGGTCAGTAATGTATCTGGATGGGTTTTGACACAGTGAGTGAGTCGGTGAAGTATCTGGATGGGTAGTGACAGTATGAGTGTGGGCAGCTATGTATCTGGATGGGTAGTGAAAGTATGAGTGAGGTCAGTGATGTATCTGGATGGTTATTACAAACTGTTCCACCAAAGCTGTGCAGATGTGTGTTGATCTCAATGCTTCCCCATACCAGGATTTGGATGTCGAGCAGTCTGCCTGGCACAGGCTACAACATGCACGCACTCGTTACAAACATATTGCACAGGCTCGTTCTTCAAACCTGCTGCAGCAAACATCGCTGCGAGCGGGCTTGCTGCATTTCGGAGCCTGTTAACCTGGAAACAGCTGCAGGTCGGAGTCCTAAATCACTGAGTATGTGAAGAGCAGCCGAATGCAGATATTGTGCTGCGAATCGTGTCTTGAATGACGGTGCTCTTATAATGCGCGTTGGCACACTGACGCTTTCGGCCCTTGAACATCAGATGCAGTGGTGGAGATCGAGCGAGAGTGGAAAAATGTTGGATAGTGAGTCTGGGGCAATTCGAGAGTGGGGAGAGAGATAGAATGGGAGAGAATGTGAATGAAGAGAGAAACTGGGAGAGATTGAGAGACAGAGCGTGGGGAATGAAAGATATTGGAGTAAGCATGGCTGAGGGTAATCGAGATAGGGGCCAGAGTGAGTGGGGGAAAGAGAGGGGAGACGGAGAGAGTGAGGGACAGAGAGGTAGTGGTGTGAGTGAGTGACAGACTTCGAGAAACAGAGAAAGAGTGACAGACAGATATGCATTGAAAGAGAGAGAGAGGGAGAGGGATAGTCAGAGCTAGGGAGCCTGCGAGACAGTGTCATAAGAAATGGAGAGAGAGAGAGATAGACAGCAAAAGAGGGAGAAAGAGAGAGAATGAGAGAGTGAAAGCGTGGTGAGACTGAGGTTTGTTTCGTCCTTTCCCGGAGAAGGCACAGCGGTCGCATTTTGGATCTACAACAACACCTTATATTTATATCGTGCCTTTAACGTGGCGAAACGTCCCAAGGTGCTCCATCGGTGTATGATGAGATAAAACAAACTTGACACTGATTCACACAAGTAGAAGTTAGTGCAAGTGATCAAAAGTTTGATGCAAGAGGAAGGTTATAAGGAACATCTTAAATGGGAAAAAAAGGTAGCGATGTGGAGAGGATTAGGGACAAATTGCAGAGCTTGGGGCCAAGGCAACAGAGGACACGGCCACCAATGGTGGAGAGATTATAATCAGGGATGCTCAAGAGGGCAGAATTAGCGTATTGCAGACATCTCTAAGGTTGTAGGGTGGAGGAGGTTACATAGATAGACAGGGGTTAAGGGCAATGGAGGGATTTTAAAACAAGGATGAGGATTTTGAAGTAGAGGCGTTGTTAAACCGAGGGCCAGCGTGCATAGGGGAGAGGGGTGACCGGAATTTGTACGAGTTATTTCATGGGCAGCAGAGTTTCGGTTCACCTCTAGAATACATAGGGTAGAATGTGGGAGGCCAACCAGGAGTGTGTTGGAATAGTCATGTTTAGAGGTAATGGAGGAAGGAAAAGGGTTTCAGCAGCCGTTGAGCTGAGGCAGTGGGCGGAGGCAGGCGATGTTACAGAGATGGAAATAGGCGGTCTTAGTTATGTGGCGGATATGTGGTCGAAATCTAATTTCAGTGTCAAATGTAATACCAAGATTGTGAACAGGCTGGTTCAGTCTCACACTTTAGATGGGAAAAGTAATGGAGTCAGGAGCTAGGGAACGGAGTTGTGGTGGGGACAGAAAACAACGGCTTTGGTCTTCCCAATATTCAATTGGAGAAAATTTCTTCTCATTCGGAAAAACACAGGTGGAGGTGCAGCACATGTTCTGTGACCGCCGGGAGGAGGCTAAAGACAACAATCCTTAGGCTCACGGACTCCCGAGGTCAGTTCTAGTTACATTTTGCGAGGTTTTGGTCCCCTTTTTGAAAGTGTTTCTCTGGGTTATTTAAATCATGTTGCGAGAGACGAGATCAGGTTTGTGGACCCGTTAATACCTCAGAGAATGTGAGAGTCGGAGGGAAGAGCAGCAGACAAAGAGAAAACAACTTCTCCAAAACAGATCCCAACTCCTCGCCAAGTCTGAGGATAGATAAACTCACCGCCTTCTTAGGAGGTTTCACCACTTTATTCACCTTCTTATTTGAGCTCCGTTTGGAATCCGTTTATTTTATAATTTTCGTTGTGTGCTCAACGACATCATTGAAGCGGGACAGAGAAAATTAGAGCAAATTATTCTCACAATGTTAGAACGAGCCTGAAAAAGTTTGAAGATTTTTAATTAACCTGTCACAATAAACGTGCGTTGAAACCATGTTTTCCCCAAGTTTCGAAGATGATTACAGAAGAAACAAAAAAAAATCAGCCTCCCCTCCTCGAAACAAGTCCCAATCTGATCTTGAAATCCAAACACTTTTAAAGATGCTCCGAATTGCTTAACACGTTTAAAATTGAATGTCTTCAATATTTGATGTTAAGCGATTGAATTAAGTGAGCAGCTTTACACAATTACGCACCCCATGCTGTTGAGGAGGAGAGGGCAGGGGAGGATGTGTAGGAGTTACACATTACATTTATTGACATTAAAAGTAACATTCAGCTATTTAGGAAGAGAAGCAAAAAAGGGGGAAAAAACACAAACCTTTTTATTTATATAACATAAAAGCAGAAATTAAAAAATATGCAGCAGGTCAGGCAGTAACTGTGGAGAGAGAAACAGAGTTAATGTTTCAGGTCTGTCAACTTTCAGAAGTGTAAAATGATAGAGATGTAACAGATTTAATGCAGGTGCAGATGCAGAGAAAGTTGGGAGGGGAGGAGGTACAAAAGGGAAGCTCTGTGTTATGGTGGAAGACAGGATAGGTTAAATCCTGATTCTGCACCTGGTTAAAATATGTTCCATCTCTAAGTTCTTCCAGTTCTGACCGAAAGCTCACAGACCTAAATGGCTAACTTACTTTCTGTCTCCACAGAAGCTGCCTGACCTTCTGAGTAGTACCAGCATTTTCTGTTTTAGTTTCAAATTCTAGCATCCGCTGTTTTTGCTATTGTGAAATATTTTATTATGTCTGTCGTTCTACAGTCCGAACAAGTGTCAGAGAAATCGAAATATAGATTTCCTTCGAAACGTTTTATGGAATGTTAATAGAAACAAGAGTTATGTAATGATGTATAAAATAGCAGGAACCGAGTTTAGAAGAAACCACTATTTGTTTTTTGAGAATGACACGGAATATATTTTGATTAAACCGACATTTTACAATTTAGATTTGGTATATATGTTTGAAATAGGAGAATAAAAATTGAGAGTACAATTAAGTTTGTGTCCCACTATATAATTGGGAAGTACCGAACCTAATGTAGAACTTTTGGTAATAAGAGCAGAGATTAATATATTACCGATTGTTTGAGAGAAATACATTAGAAGGAAAATTTGTATTTTAACATCTGTAATTCACCATATTAGTAAACATTTCCATGTCCGACTGATGGATTTTACTGTCCAGGAAGAAAGATGAATGTTTATTTCTGTTAAATCATAGCTTTGCCTGCATTTGGATTTGAATTCGGTGACGGACAGTGTGCATGTGTTTTTCTGCACTTTTGAATAAGTGCCTCATTTCTGACATGTTACATGGCGTGGTGCTGGTACAAGAAGGCAACTTTTATTAATGGAAGTGATTGCAGTTGGAAATTGCGGTCCATTATATTCAATCATTTTTTATACACTGAATTAAAGAATTACGGCAATTTTATGTGCTGGTTGCCTCTTTGTATTATGATTCATATTCTAATTACTTATGTGGACATACAGGATATCAGCGCCCTCGGAAAGTTACTGTTCCTGCTGCTTGTGCTGTCATTGCTATGGTCACATGAAAGATGCGGCTAATAGGTTAACAAATTTCAAATTAATACAAATTTCACGAATATATATTCCTCTTTCAGCTCACCTTCGGCTATTGGTGTGTTTTGATGCATAACTGACTAATAGTTATGTAGTATTAATGCTTTATTATGTAGTTCTTTTATAACCTACTCATTTGTGATCAGTTATCATTTAAAATAGATTTTGTACTTGACGAACTAAAAGGTTTGACGTACTTCTATCGTAAACAAACGTGCAGACTGGTCATGTAAATATCAAACGATTTTCAATATGGATCAGTGTGAGTTGGGGCATTTTGGTCGGAGAGATTAGGATCCAACCTACCCTTGGAAACTAAGACTACAAATGGGGTAGAACTTCAAAGAGATCTCTGGATACATATACACAAGTCACTAAATGTAGCAATGGAGGATAATAAGGCCACACAAGAGAAAATGAAGCACTGGAGATCATTTATAGAGGAATATAATTAAACATCAGAGAAGTTATGTAAACCCTGTATCGAACCTTTTCTGATTGTCTAATGACCTGAGACGGTGGGCTGCCAATATGGCATAACTCGAGATATGATTTTAAGTGGTTGCTGCTGCTGTCTTTGTTGTAAACGTTGTTGTAAATATTGTTGTTGTAAACATTTCCCAGGGTGAAAAGGTCGCGCTAAATGGAGTTTCTGGCGCGCTCAATAGAAACAATTAGAGGCAACATTGGTGGGGAGGAGCGGAGGGTATTGGCTGGAGTGGGGACGGTCTGAGGATATTGGGTGGGGTGCGGAGGGTCTGAGGATATTGGGTGGGGTGCGGAGGGTCTGAGGATATTTGTTGTGGTATGGAGGGTCTGAGGATATTGGGTGGGGAGGGAGGGTCTGAGGATATTGGGTGGAGTGGGGAGGGTCTGAGCATATTGGGTGTGGTGGGGAGGTCTGAGGATATTGTGTGGGGTGCGGAGGAGATGAGGATATTGGTGGGGTGGGGAGGGTCTGTGAATATTGGGTGGGGTCAGGAGGATGCAAGTACATTGGATGGGGAGCGGAAGGTCCGCGGATATTGGGTGGGGTGCGCAGGGTCTGAGGATATTGGGTGGGGTGTGGAGGAGCTGATGTTTTTGGATGTGGTGGGGTGGAGCGGACGATATTGGTGATGTGGGGAGAGTCTGAGGATATTGGGTGCATAATTAGATATGTAAAGACACAAAGTGAGGTTTATGTAATCAGGGCAGTGGTCCTGTTAGATGAAATAAATAACATCATCAACGAATAGAAATAAACCGTTAGGTTTCCTTATTTTTTCCAAAATCTCACGCGGATAAATGGCTGCTTTATTGCATTTTCAATTGTTTTATTCAGTATATTGTTTGATACTTTGCTTCAAATATTTAAGACACAATTCTCGAAAGATCATTTCACCATAAACACTCGGAGATATGTAGACTGAGCAGTGAAGTGGGAAGTGAATTTCAAGATGAATGTGAGGTGATACAATTTGGTAGGAATCTAGATATATCTAGAAATATTACGTTTTTGAGGATGTGTATAAGGACTGTTGAAAGGCCTTTGACAACCAGCCACTTAATAAACTTGTTGACAAAATTATAACCCATGGGATTAAAGAGACAGGGCAGTATGGTCATGTCATTGTCTAAGTGACAGATGACAGAGAGCATTGGTGACTGGTTGTTGTTCAGACTTTCTCGAGCAATACTGCTGTTTCCCCCAGGGTCCTGGATTAGAGTGCTGCTCTGTTTGATATATATCCTTGATCGAGAGTTGGGTATAAACTGCATCAGGTTAATCTTTGTAGATGATACGAGACTAGGAAATGTGGTCTGCAATAGTACTAGACTTCAGGAGGGAACGGACTGACTGGTGAACATTAGAAATTATAAAATTGGAGCAGGATTAGGCCGTTCGGTCCTTCGAGCCTGCTCCACTATTCACTAAGATCGTGGCTGATCAACGGTAAAAATTGTCAATTATTTAACACCTTCGAACTGATACTCATTACCGCATATAAATTTAAGTGCTTACACTGTTAACTGATATATATTTTGCATTAAATGATTACAATATCAGTGCCGCCTAAAACAGTTCGGAAGTCACCAGCAGAATGGATTGGGTCTTGAATCTCATGAAATGTATTCAGGCTAGAGAGCCAGAGAACTTCGGAGAAGTCTCTGACCTGATCCGAAACATCCCGGGTGGCGTTTCAGTCCAAATTCAATCCCTTCGCTTACAACAATATCTTAACTCTGACTGAGAAGAGCAAATAGATGTCAGATTAAACTTAACATGTAAAATTGTGAAGAGTGGTATTTTGGCAGGAAAATAGGAACATAAGAAATAGTTGCTATTGTAGGCCACCTGGCTCCTCGAGCCTGCTCCACCATTCAAAAAGATCGTGGCTGTTCTGATCATCGAGTCAGCTCTACTTCCATGCCTGCTCCCCATAACGCTTTATTGCCTTATCGCTCAAAAACCTGTCAATATCTGCCTTAAATTTATTCAATGATCCAGCCACCGCAGCTCTCTGGGCCATAGAATTCCTCCGATTTAAAGCTCCCTGAGAGAAGAACTTCCTCATTTTTAAATGGGCGGCCCATTTTTCTGAGATTCTGGGCTAGATTTTCTGCTTTTGATGAGATGACCCAAAAATGGCCATTACTTCCGGCGTGGATGATAACAATGGGTTTTCAGATCGCCGGCTTGTCGTGCATTTTCAAAGCCCCAATTCTGCAGTTTTAAAATTGGGCGTTACCGCGAGCGATATTAATATCTCCTTACTTTGCTGTTGTCTCTCAATAAAATTGTCCCAATCACACAACACACATCTCGTCTCTGCATCTAGTGACCATGCTGGTGTGGTTTAAATCCCAGTTTCTCGTCACCAATAATACGTCCATACTAAAGAGTATGAATGCACACGAGGCCCATACTTGAGAGAAGGTTACCGGTAAATTTTATTAGCCAGCACTGAAATGATGAAGATGGGTGGAGCTTCCCTTTCCCTTTTTTACCTGAGAGTGCAGGTTAGGAGTGTCTCCCACAAGTTCCCCACCTCGTGATCAATGTTCTCACAGTGTGCAACTTGGGGTCAGTTTGTACATGGGTTACAATGATAGTTAAATACATGACATCACCTCCCCCCCCAACCCAAAGTCTTATTGCGATCACAGGTGAGCCTCTCTGGTGATTTACGCGTCCTTGTAGAGCGCCTGAGTTGCGGCACCGATTGTTGGGCGCTGGCCTGAGTGTCGGCTGTTTGCGGTGCCTCAGGCCTGTCCAGACTGCCCACAATGACTGGGCTGTCCTCCACTTGGTTCCGGTGTTCGGTCACCTGTGGTGGAGTGAACTCTACATCATGTTCTGCCTCTGCTTCTTGAACGGGGTTGGTGAAACTCCTTTTTGTTTGATCCACGTGTTGGTCGCAGATATGTCCATTGGTAGGTTTTACTACCAGAATCATGTTACCCCCTTTGGCAAGCACAGTGCCTGCAAGCTATTTAGGCCCTGCAGCGTAGTTGAAGTCAAAGACAGGGTCATTCACATAATACACTGCGCCTTCGCATTCCTGTTGGGGTCGTCACATTGTGACATGCGCCTGTTCTCAAAAATTTATTTCATGGTGTGGTGTATAAAGGATAACCTTGTTTTGAGCCTCCTTTTCATCAGCAGCTATGAGGGTGGGACCCCTGTGAGCGAGTGTGTTCGGTATCTATTGGCCAACAGGAGGCGACATCAGCGGCGTGCAGGAAACCACCTTTGATTCAGAGCATCCACTATTTGATTATCTGCACTGCTCGTTCCGCCTGGTCGATTCAGGCCGACTTGAACGGTGCCGCTCTGACATATTTGATACCATTACCTGCCATGAAGTCCTCGAATTTAGTGCTTGTAAAGCATGGGCCATTCTCGCTGAACAAGACTTCTGGTAGACCAAGGGCAGCGAACATTGCCCGTAGATTGTCTACCGTGGCAGAGGATGTGCTTGAATTGACAATGTTTCACTCGATCCATTTGCAATACGCATCTACTACAAACAATAGAATTTTCCGAAGAAAGGACCTGTGTAGTCCACATGGATGCGTGACCAAGGCCTGGCAGGACTGGACCAGGGGCTATCGGGGACTTCTCCGGTCGGATTGCCCAGCTGGGCACACGTGCTGCACCTACGAACACAATGTTCCAGGTCTGCATCTATCTCTGGCCACCAAACGTGTGACTGGGCAATTGCTTTCAACTTGACAATGCCCGAGTGCTCATTGTGGTATTCTCTGATGAACATCTCTCTGCCCATCTGGGGCATGAGTACTCGGTGTCCCCATAGTAGGCAATCGTCCTGAATCGAGAGTTCATTCTTGCGCCTGTGATATGGTTTGAATTCCTCAGAGCATGCCCCGTACGTGGCTGCCCAGTCCCCATTCAGGGCAAATTTCTTAACTAAAGAGATTAGCGGGTGTCTATTAGTCCAGACCTGACTCTGACGGGCTGTCACGGTTGAGCCTTCGCTTGTAAAAGCTTCAGCAGCCATGACCAACTCAGCAGCATGCCCGGTTGCCCCATCGGATGTGGCTCGTGGTAGCTTGCTGAGTGCATCGGCGCAGTTTTCAGTGCCCAGTCTGTGCCGAATTGTATAGTCATAGGCTGCTAACGTGAGTGCCCACTGCATTATGCGGGCTGATGCATTTGCATTTATGGCCTTGTTGTCGGCCAAAAGGGACTGCAGTGGTTTGTGATCTGTCCCCAGCTCAAATTTCTTGCCAAACAGGTACTGGTGCATATTTCGACAGCTTATACACATGCACGCGCTTCCTTTTCTCCCATCCCATAGCCCTGTTCTGCCTGGGACAGACCTCTGGAGGAATAAGCTACCGGAAGTAACTGAAAATTGGCATTAACATGCTGCAACACACACCCGACCCCATAGGACCACCCGTCTCACGTTAAAACGAGTTTCTTACATGAGTCATACAGCGTTAAAAGATTGTTGGAACATAACAAATTTTGTGCTCTCTCAAAAGCCCTTTCCTGGCAGTCCCCCGAGATCCAATCGTGAACTTGGCGTATGAGCATGTTTAGCGACTCTAAAAGCGTGCTCAATTTGGCATGAAAGCTACCAAATTCATTCAATAGCCCCAGGAACGAACGCAGCTCCGCCATGTTACGGGGTCTGGGAGCACTCTTGATCGCTTGCGTTTTGGATGCAGTAGGAGTGATCCCGTCTGCTGCTCCCCTCATCCCCAGGAATTCGACCTCTGGAGTTTGGAAGACGCACTTCACGTTTTTCAGTCGCAGACCTAATCTGTCCAGTCTGCGTAGCACCTCCTCTATGTTACGGTGCTTTTCTTCAGCATCACATCAAGTGATGAGGATGTCGTCCTGAAAAATCACTGTCCTTGGAATCGTCTTGAGGATGCTTTCCATATTTCGTTGAAAGATCCCGGCGGCCGAGCGAATCCCAAACGGACATCTGTTATATTCAAACAACCCCTTTATTTGTCGTGATGGTGGTCAGCTTCTTCGACTCACTTGCCAGCTCCTGGGTCAGGTCCAATTTTGAAAAAAGTCTGCCACCGGATAGCGTTGCGAAGAGGTCCTCTGCTCTCAGTCGCGAGTACTGGTCTTGGAGTGACACCCGATTAATGGTGGCCACATAATCACCACATATCCTGACCGACCAAATTATCAATGATCTAAACTGGAATATAGGGGTTATGATTAAGAAGTTTTCAGGTGATCGTAAAATAGGCACTGTGTATGATAATGAAGAAGAAAGTTGGAGAGTGCAGGAGGATATCAATCAACTGCAAGGTGCGCAGAACAGTGGCAAATGGAATTTATTCCAGAGACGTGTGAGATCGTGCATTTGTGGATGGCTTACAATGAAAGGGAATGCACATCAACTGGTAGGACATTGCGAAGTGTAGAGGAACAAAGGGAACTGGGATTGCATGTCTACATATCCCTGAAGGTAACTGGCTAATTGGATAAGTTGGGTAAGAAGGCATATGGAATCGTTGCATTTATTGGCAGAGGCATGGAAAAGAAGAGCAATGGGTTATGCTTGAAATATGTACAATTCTGGTGAGGCCAAAGCTGGAGTGCTGCTTGCAGTTCTGGTCACCGCATTGAAGGAAGGATGTGATTGTGATTGTGCTGGTGAGGGTGCAGAGGAGATTGACGTTGATGTTGCCGGGAGTGCAGCAACTTTGCTACGAGGACAGTTTGGATAGGCTGGGGTTGTTTTACTTGGAATAGAAGAGGCTGATGGGCGACAGCATTAAGGTGTATCAAATTAGCAGCGGACGAGATATTGTTGATTAAAAGGGCCTATTTCCCATAGAAGAGGGGTCAGCAACCAGGGGGCATAAATTAAAAGTAATTAGTGTAAGGGTTAAAGAGGATTTGAAGGGAACATTCTTCATCCAGTTGTTTTTGTGGTCTGGAAGTCACTGCTTGAAAGTGTGGTGCAGGCAGAAACCCTCGTCACATTTAAAAATTACTTGGATGTGAACTTGAAATGCAGTTATTGCAGTGATACACACCTAAAACTGGACATTTGTTGGCTGGTGCGGATACGATGGGCCGAAAAGGACTCCTTCCATGTTGTAAACTACTATGATTACATAAAGATCGGTTAGAATTACTTTCATGATGCAAAAAGAGGCGTTCGGCTAATTAATGGTGTTTCCAGTAAAACAATGTTCGTGCAAGCTGGGGCTCGACCTCAGGAACCTGAGGTAAAGAGTGTTATCAGGCTGTTGTTCCGTGTACGGGGAGCTTTGTCTCGAAACTTGACATTCTGCAGCCCAGTGAATTTTAGGTATTTCACTGAAACACCCGTGAACATTTTGATGTGGAAGCAAGTCATCCTCAATTCGAGTGATTGCCTATGATGGATGGAGTGTGCGTGTAAGTGTGTGCGTGTGTGTGTGTAAATATGAGAGTGTTTAAGTGTGTGTCTGAGTAAGTGTGTGAATATGAGTGTATTATTGTGTGTGAGTGTGTGCCTGGGTAAGTGTGTGTGAGCAATTGTGTGTGAGTGTGTAAGTCTGGGAGTGTGTAAGTGTGTGAATGTGTGTCTGGGTAAGTGTGTGAGTGTGTAATCTTTGAATATATGCGTGTCTAAGTGCGTGAGTGTGTAAGAGCGTGAGTATATAAGTCTCTGCCTGGGTGTGTGGGTGAATAAGTGCGTGATTTTGTGAATGTGTATGTGTGTAAGTGTGTGTCTGTGTATGTGTGTGTAAGTCTGTGAGTGTGAAAGTGTGTGTAATTGTGTGTGTGTAATTATGTGTGTGTGTGAGTGTGTGTCTGAGTGTCTGCGTGTGAATGTGTGTTTGTAATTGTGTCTGGGAAAGTGTGTGAGTGTGTATGTGTGTAAGTGTGTGTCTGAATATGTGTTTGAGTGTGTATGTCTGTGAAATTGTGTCTGTGTGTGTGTGAATGAGTGGCTGTGTTCGTGACTGTGTGTCAGTGCGTGTCTGTGTGTAACTGTGTGTGAGGGTCTGTGTGTGTGCAGGCGGGGTTCAAGGCATCACACATTTCGGCGTAGGTGGCCCAGACTAGAGTGCAGAACCTTGGATTTTGGATCAGTCAGGGCAAGAAATACATGACAGAGGAAAGACGGATGGCAATTAGGGACATGCCTAAGCCCCAGAATTTCAGTGGAGGAAGGAAGGTATTAGGACGTTTTAAATATCGGCGGACTGTTATACCTCGATACACAACAATAGCAGAATCCGTACAGAAATTAATTAAATGGAGCGGGGGAACCCTACAGAAGATAGATTGCGGACCGGAGCAGGAAGAGGCATAAGGTGAACTAAAAGAGATCTGATGTCGTCCCCCGCCCTAGATTTGCCAGATCCCAATAAACTTTTCCAACTCCATTGTGATAAGGATGATGCACATTATTCCTCCATGGTAATATTGGAACATGGGAGCCAACAGAGACCTTTAGCTTCCTACTCGACGAAGAAGGTCCCAGTGGTTAGTGGAATGCCCCAATGTGTGTCCGTCCTGAACTGTGCGACTTGGGCGATCAAAGAAAGCCAACCAGTAGTGATGATGGGACGGATCTTTTCGCAACCACAACATACCCTTCTAAATCGGAGAGCCGAAAAGCTCAGTGGTAGGCCGTATTCATGCCCAAAGACAAGTCAGTAATACTAATAAAGCATAATAGATTTAACCTCGCTGCCAGGAGCTGACAGAAGGAGAGGAACATCGTTCTAAGGAACAAGTAGAGGAGGAAACGCACAGCGGCGTAAAGGAAGAGTCATTCGTCAATCCAGATGATACTTTCTACGTGGGTGGATCCATAAAATACATTGATGGAGAATCCCATACTGGGTGGGCAGTGGTAACACAGGAGCGAGAGGAAATAATAGTAGGAACGCTCGCAGGAGAAAAGTCATTTCAGGTGGCAGAACTGGTATAAAGGCTCTGGAGTCAGCTAAATGGAAGCAAGTAAACAAATATACAGATAATCGATATGCTTTCGGTGTGGTTCACCACTATCTGGCAGCCTGGACACGACAAGAGTATGTGGCATCAACTGGCGAGGTGTGAAAGCATGGAAAGCTCATAGAAAGTTTAGGGAAAGCAGCAAAGGAACCATGGGGAGCAGCGGCAATGAAGGTAAAAGTACTCACAAAATTAACAAGTAAGGACCAAAAGCATCCGCAAGACCTACCCATCATCGGGAATAGGTTTGCGGACGTCGGAGCCAAACGAGTGGCAGGTGAGCGGAAGCCAGAGCTAGCAGTTAGGGCTGAAATTCTACCAATTATGATAAAAGTGTTGAGACTGATATAATTATAGCAAATGTCCACCAGAATGTCTATCTGGAAGAAAGACGTGAATGGAGTCCATCAAAAGGGTCTCATGTTCCCCAGGAGCAGGTTGTGGCACCACAATGTTGTGGGTAGCAACTGCTAAAATTATATCACGTGATAAGACACACCGGGAGAAGCAACATACTGTAACTGATCGCGCAGTACTGGTGGTGGCCAGTAATGGGGAAGGATGTCGATAAATTTTGCCAAAGGTGCATTATTTGTGCCCAACATTACGTATTCAGGTGATGCATGGTACGAATTGGACATCAGCCAATGTCACAGGAACCTCGGGAGGATTTACTGATCGACTTCATCGGCCCCCTGCAAGAGGATAGGGGAAAAAGGTTTTGCCTGGTAATGATAGACCAATTCATACGGTGGTTGGAATCCTTCGCTACCAGCGACTGCTCCACTCGGACGGTAGCACAGATCCTGGCTAGCGAGATGATACCTCGCTGGGGAGTATCCCTAGAGATAGATTCAGACAATGGGACGCATTTCACGAGCCATTTAATGAAAGAAACATGTGCACTGCTGGGAATCAAACAGAGATACCACACACAATATCATCCCCAATGTTCGGCGATGGTGGAAAAAATGAATACGACTTTAAAAACGACCCTTCCCAAAGCAATCCAGGAAACAGGCATAGGATGGACTGGGCTGTTTGCGGCAATTTTAATGCGGCTCAGAGCCACCCCAGGGCGAACCACGGGACTAACACCATATGAACTGATGACTGGATGGGATATGTGACTACCAGAGAACTTATCCGAGGAATAGGTGAAGCAGGACCAATTCAGGAAAGTTTGAGGCGGTTCTTGTTCCAGCTAAACCAAGAAATGCAGGCTATGCATAAAGAAGTTAGAAGCAGACAGCATATACGAGACCTAGAAGTTCAGAATGAGGGAATGAGAACCGAAGCGCTACCTAAAAGAGGAGAACAGGTCATGCTAAATGTGACAGGGATGCGAAAGGGAATGGAGATCTGAAGGATGGGAACATACTGGGCACCAATGACGAGCGATGTTTGGCAACCGGAGCCCACTGGGATTATATGCAAACACTGGACTCGGGGAAAACCATATAACACTAAAAACTGTCGTCTGTTTTAACACATAGTGACGGTGCACCCGCAGACCAAGGAAGCATCCGATAACGAAGCAGGCCAGAACACAACGGGATAGACCTGTGGATAATGCTTGCGGCAACTGGGTTAGTGGCATCCGCCCTCGCCCTTCAGTTGGCTCCAGTGCTATATTTGGAAGGAAAAGTGCGTAGACTTTATTATTTGTTGAAGGCCCACCGAGTCACAACCCAGGGAATCTATACATGCCCCGGTGGAATTAAATGTCATGTTTTTGATTCAACCTTTGACTGCAAACGGTGGACCTATTCGGCTCCACTCTCTACCAATTTTATGCTGATCAGCCTTAAGAATGATAATGTTACCTTCATCTTCACATCGGTGGCCGGCGGTCCAGGGATGATGTGTAAGCGAGGTTGTGACAATACTCCCCAAAATATGAGCAAAATACGGAAAGAAAACTGGAATACTAAGAAAACGGAATATAGCAAGAGGAGAGAATGGAGACAGGGAACGATGAGAGACGGAGATTGGGTGGTGTGCAGGAATAATTCAGTTTGGCAGCTGGGGTACATGGCTGGTCATGATCAGTGTAAAATATCTCCGTCCGAACCAGGAACGGATGCCACACTTACAAAGACTGCAATATAGAGGCCTGAGCACACTGATAGCCCCTTCAATAATACATTCAACAATAAATATATAGTATGATCAATAGATGGCACTCATGATTTGTAAGAACCGGAATCTTGCCCGAAAGACAATCAAAGCTCGCAATCAGCGAAACGTAATCGATAGAGTACGAAGAGGATTTGGAAGGGGACTAGGAGCATTAAACTCAATTGATCTTGAAACGCTGCTGCATAAATTTCAAAAAGCGGGACGATTGACTGAAGATGCCATAAGGCTGTCAGATGTGTGGCAAGAACCCTTACAGTCCAATATCGTGCGGGGATGGCTGTTAGACAAAATGATTTCGGAGTGGTTAAACAAAACTAACTGGGAACATCAACATGTATCGGCCAATTTAATGCGGGAAGCCAATAAGACTCACTGCCTTATAATGGGTCTGATCAAAAAAGGACAACGGGCTGAATTAGAAAGGACAGCATTCTTTGGTTATACCCCGCGATGGGCTAACCTGTTTCAGTTTTTTCCATCGAAATCTAACACTCAGGCCAGATATGAAGCATACGCGATGTGATGAAGAGGGATGTAATATGAATATTGTGTTAGTTAATGTTACTAACAGTCAGATATGGTGTGAGTATGTGACCCAAAGACAGCTATTCAGTAAAAACTTAAAGAAACTACAGTTTTACGGGAAATGAATAGACCCGAAGAATAAAACACACGAAGGGATGGACTGTGTAACGCAGATCGCTTGGAACCCCCGGTAAATGAATCCCATGAGGAAATATATGACATCATCGACTTCAGAACGACCAAGTCCGAACAAATCGGACAATGGAAAAACATTGCACCAAACAAGGAGCACCAAAGGACGATCTGTACGATCCCGAGTAGTGGACATTAGAATGGTAAGGGCCTTTATGAAAAAACACATTCAGGTGACCAAGTACATGGGAAAAGAAAGGGAATCGTTACCACGACAAAAGGTCGTCGTGAGTTACACAAAACAAGAACTGATCCGAGTGACGGAGGAACTAAGTGACCTCACGGTTCATCACTGGTGGGACATTTTTAATTGCTGGTCACCTGGGGCCCACTCAGTCCACAAATTGATATGGCACACAATTTTGCTAATAATGGTAGTGGTAGGGATATGTATCGTCATCCAACTATATCTGATGTGTAAGATCCGAGGGATATACAACCGCATGGTTCAAGCCGAACAGCAACCAGCCTTGTTCACTTTGTAACGGAGGTGTGGTAGGGAGGCGAATGACTTTGTAGCGCATTAGGCGAACAACTAACACCTCCGAGCTAATGCTCTGTAGGTACGAAAGCAAATATAAGTAGCTTGCCACTAATCCCACGAAATTGTCAGGAGTAGCATGGAAAGATTCCGTTAAGGGACGGAATTACGAGCGATCCAAAGGATTTGGATTTGATCACCTTTTGTGGCGGATGGCTCAGAACATATATGTGGTCGGCTGATTATTTAGAAATAATCAGAGACGAACAGGAGAGATTGAAGAGGTAAATTACAATTCTTTATATATTAATTAATGGTGCCATTTAAAATTGAGCTAACACATTTTAAAATGGAATGCACAGACTGTGGGAAACATTGCACAGAAAATCAAACGCTCTAGTTCACAGACCAAGGCCTTGGGAGACAAGCACAGAGAGAGATAACATTGAAGCTTAACCCATAAGAAGGGAAGAGTGGAATAGATATGGACACTGTAGCAACTGTCCGGACTTACCATTTAATGCATACGAAAGGCAGACAGGAGGAAGTGCTGGTCCAATATATTAACCAAGCTTCATGTATCAATCATCATGTATTAATTATAACTTATGTAATTAAGTAATGACTTAATCTGAAATTCTATAAAGAAAGATGCCTCTGGCCACTTGTTGGAGCGTTCTTTCACAGAATAGCTTTTCTGACAGCTTGTATCTATTAAAAAATAAAAGCAGCATTTATTTTATGGATAACGGACTCGAAGTGGTGGTTTGAAGTTAATCCCAACAGAAAATACGAGTGAGGTCATTATGTGTCTGAATGGGCAATGAAAGTATAATCGAGGTCAGTTATGTACCTGGATGGGCAGTGACAATATGAGTGAAGACAGTGATGTATCTGGATGGGTAGTGATAGTACGAGTGAGGTCAGTGATGTATCTGGATGGGTAGTGAGAGTGAGAGTGAGCTCAGTGATGGATCTAGATGGGCAGTAAGAGTATGAGTGAGGTACTTAATGTATCTGGATGAGCAGTGAAAGTATGAGTGAGGTCAGTGTTGTAACTGATTGCGTAGCTGTCATCTGTGTTAGATCAGTGATATACCTGGATGGGTAGAGACAGTTTGTTTGATGTCAGTGTTGTATCTAGAAGGGTAGTGACAGTAAGAGTGAGATCAGTCATGTACCTGCATGTGCAGTGACAGTAGGAGTGAGGTCAGTGATGTATCTGAAACGGGTAGTGACAGTATGAGTGAGGTCAGTGATATACCTAGATGAGTGGTGACAGTATCGGTAAGGTCATAATGCATCTGGATGGGTAGAGACAGTTTGAGTGAGGTCAGTGTTGCATCTACAAGTGTAGTGAAAGTATGTATGAGGTCGTAATGTATCTGGATGTGTACTGATCGTATGAGGGAGGTCAGTGATGTGCCTGCACGTGTACTGACAGTCTGAGTAGTCCACTGTTGTTTCTGGATGAATAGTGATGGTATGCGTGTGGTCAGTGATGTATCTGGATGCGTGCTGACAGTATGAGTGAGGTCAGTGATGTATCTGGATGTGCAGTGACAGTATGAGTGAGGTCAGTGTTGTATCTGGACGTGCAGTGAGAGTATGAGTGAGGTCAGTGATGTATCTGGACTTGCAGTGATAGTATGAGTGAGGTCAGTGATGTATCTGGATTGGCAGTGACAGTATGAGTGAATTCAGTGTTGTAACTGACTGGGTCGTGAAAGTATGAGTAAGTCAATTGTCATGGGTTTCACCGTCTTGCAATGACGATAGTTTTGTAACTGTAACTCATGCACACTGTACCTTTACCCTTGAAATGCACACCCTGACCACAGGGGGTGAGCTTGCGGGAGACACTCCTTACATGTGTTCCCATGTATAAAAGGGGAGATCCCACCCAGCGTCAGCACTCCTTGGTCCTGGGAATAAAGTGACGGTTACAGAGTGACCGTGTCTGATATATACATGCCTCGTGTGAGTTTGTAACAAGGTGCAGAGACACTACATTTGGCGACGAGAAACGGGAATCACCGAACCACGAGGATGGCCACCAGTGGCACAGAAGAACGCTACTGTGTGGGTGAGGACTGGGATGAATTTGTGGAAAGACACCAGTCGAGCTTTGTCACAAAGGATTGGCTGGAAGAGACAGCGGCTGACAAGCAGAGGACCGCATCTACTGACCAGCTGTGGTCCACAGACCTATGCGCTGATGAAAGATCTTCTCGCACCCCAAAAGCCGGTGGACAAGTGCTTCGAAGAGTTCAGCCAGCTGATCAATGAGAATCTCAAGCCGGCAAGTAGTGTACACAAGGCCCGACACCGGTTCTACTCTCACCAGCGTCGGGAGGGTGAAAACGTCTCGTACTTCGTGGCAGAACTGCGGTTTTTGGCCAGTCTCTCTAAGTTTTCCGATGCCTGCAGGGGGGAGGCGTTAAGGAACTTTTTCATCGAGGGCATTAATCATGCCGGCATTTTCAGGAATCTCATAAAGTCTAAGGTCTTGACTTTAGAACGGGCGGCTTGATAGCTCAGACCTTTATGGCAGGGGAGAGGAGACTAAGCTAATTTACGCAAGCAGCCCTGGTTTTACCATTGCGATGAACCAAGGAGTTAATGTAGTTAATGTGAAACAGAAACCCGCCGGCAGGCAAGGACAATTCGACACCGCCCAGGCAGGCAGGCAAGGGCAATTCGACATGGCCCAGGCAGCAACGAGCTCCAGGGTGGGCCAGAAAAAGGGACAGTGGAAAAGGAATCGGCAATTCACGCTATTACGAGGAACAATGCACCCCTTGATGGGACCATCAACACCCTCCATCAGATTGCTTAGAAACAGCCAAACGTGCAATAGTCCTTTTATTAACAGCAATCTCAGCTCATGCTGGAGGTGTGGGTGTAGACACACTGCCAAAAGCTGCAGATTCCAGATTTATACCTGTAGTGTTTGTAATGTCATTGGACAGTTGGCCAGGATGTGCAAAAATGCAGTAGCGAGGCTAGTCTGCGAGACAGAGGAACCAGACGAAGGTCTGCAATGCAGGATGAGGCCTGGGGAACACGCATGAATGCTGAAGTTCAGAGAGTTCATGTGGCTGACGTCCACAGCTCATACACTAAAAGGCGTCCCTTGATGATGAAAATCTTACTGAATGGCACCCTGGTGCACATGGAGCTGGATATGGGAGCTAGCCAGTCACTCATCAGCGCCCAACAATTTGAGAGAATATGGCCACATAGAGCTAGCAGGCCCAAACTTGAACGCACTAAGACGCAGGTATATACGTACACCAAAGAGATAATCCCAGTGCTGGCAGTGCAAACTTCGTGGTAACGAATAATGGCTTAAAGGACCGGCTGCCACTCTGGATTTTCCCCGCGCTTTTGGGGAGGTGTTGGCTAGCTGAGATGAATTGGAGATGGGATGTGCATGCACTTTCTTCCTTGGAGCGAAGTTCATGCTCGCAGGTGTTGCTAAAATTCGAGTCATTCTTTCAACCGGGTGTCGGAACATTTAAGGGCATGCAAGTAGTGATATGCATCACTCCGAATGCCAAACTGTGCACCAGAAAGCCGGAACGGTGCCGTACGTGATGCGTGGGAAAATTGAAAGTGAAATGGAAAGGCTGCTCAGAGAGGGCATAATTTCGTCCGTCGAATTCAGTGACTGGGCAAGCCCCATCGTTCCCGTCCTCAACGCAGATGGCTCAGTTAGGATTTGTCGCGACGATAAAGACAGCATCAACCGAGTGTCGCTGCAAGACCAATACCCGCTTCTGAGAGTGGAGGACCTCTTTGCCACACTGGCAGGTTGCAAGCTGTTCACGAAGCTGGACCTCACTTCGTCTACATGGCTCAGGAACTGGCGGAAGATTCCAAGCTTCTGACCACCATCACGACGCACAAAGGATTATTTGCCTCCAACATGTCGCCATTTGGCATTCGTTCGGCAGCGGCTATCTTTTAGCGAAACATGGAAAGCTTGCTCAAGTCCATTCCTGGAACGGTCGTACTCCAAGACGACATCCTTGTAACGGGTCGAGACACCGAAAAACACCTCCACAACCTGGAGGAGATGCGACGCCGATTGTATCGGGTAGGCTTGCGAACGAAGAAGGCCAAGTGCGTGTTTTTGGCCCTAGATTTCGAGTTCATTGGCAGGAGGGTGGCTGCAGACGGGATCCTGCCCACTGAATGAAAAACTGAGGCGATTCGCTGGGCGCCCAGTCCCGGCATTACTTAGGAGTTGCGCTCATTCCTGCGACTTTTGAACTATTTTGGGAACTTTCTGCCAAACTTAAGCACATTGATGTAGGCATTACATATCCTCCTCCGTAAAGGGTGAGAATGATTTTTGGGGGATTGTCAAGAACGGGCTTTAAAATAGGGCGAGGAACCTGCTGTGTTCCAACAAACTGTTGACTTTGTATGACCCCTGTAAAAAACTGGTTTTAACATGCGTTGCTTCATCTTACGGTGTTTGCTGTGTGTTGCAGCAGGATAACGATGACGGCCATCTCCAACCGATGGCTTACGCCTCCAGGTTGCTCTCCCAGGCAGAGCGGGGATACGGCATGGTCATGAAGGAGTCACTCGCGTGTGTGTCCGGTGTGAAAAAGTTGCACCAGTACATTTTCGGTAGACAGTTCGAGCTAGAGACGGAGCAGAAGCCGTTAACATCCCTGTTGTCTGACTGCAAGGCTGTCAACGCAAACGCATCAGCTCGCAGACAGCGATGGGCGTGCACGCTGGCTGCATACGACTACACTATACGACAGCGGCCTGACACTGAAAATTGCACTGATGCACTCAGCAGGCTCCCACTGGCTACCACCGAGGGGGCGTCGGAGCAGAGCGCCAAGATGGTCTTGGTCGTTGAGGCTTTTGACACTGCGGGCTCCCCCATCACAGCCCGCCAGATCAAACTCTGGACCAACAGAGACCCCCTGCTATCCATGATAAAGAAATGTGTCCTGACTGGCAATTGGGCGCCCGCACACAGGGTGTGCCCCGAGGAAGGCAGGCCGTTTCAGAGACGGAAGGAAGAACTCTCCAACCAAGCTGACTGCCTATAATGTGGAAGCCGGGTAGTCATGCCCCAGAAAGGAAGGGAAGGTACATCAGGGAACTTATCAGCGAGCAGCCTTGCATTGTGTTAATGAAGGCCATTGCCCGGTCACATGTATGATGGCTGGGGATTGACTCAGACCTGGAACACTGGGTTCTCAGATGCACGACGTGTGCCCTTCTGAGCAATGCCCCCAGGGAGGCCCCACTCAGCCATTGGCCCTGGCCCACAGACCATGGTCACGCATTCATCTAGACTATGCGGGTCCGTTCATGGGGAAAATTTTCCTGATCGTTATCGGTGCACACTCGAAGTGGATGGAGTGCATCATATTATATTCTTGGACAACATCCTTCACTGTGGAGAGTCTGCATACGGTTTTCACGAACCACGGCTTGCCGCACATCCTGGTCAGCGACAATGGCCCGTGTTTTACCAGCCATGCATTCCATGAGTTTATGTCGGGCAGTGGTATCAAACACGTCAGGACAGCGCCGTTGTCGCTGGCGTTCAATGGCCAGGCGGCACGGGCGGTCCATTTCATAAATCACGGCATCCTCCACATTTTAGGACCCTCCCTTCAGCACCGCCTATCGCACCTCCTGATGACCGAAAAGTCCCGGCCGTACTCGCTCAATGGAGTACCGCCAGCGGAACTCCTCATGAAACGCACGCTCAAGGCGCGGCTGTCCTTCATTTACCCAGACCTGGAAGACATTGTTGAGGACAAGCGCAAATCGCAAATCGAGCTCCATGATCGAGGCTCAAGGGGGAGGTGCATAGAAATAGATAACCCGGTTTTTGTTCTTAACCATGCTTTGGGACCCAAATAGCTTGAGGGCAGTGTAACAGGCAAAGAAGGAAACAGCGTGATGGTGGTCAGACTAAACAATGGGCACATATGCCGCCAACACTTGGATCAAGAAAAGAAAAGGTTCAGCATAGACATGGAGGAACCTGAAGAAGAGTGCGAGCTGTCACATACAGCACTGCCAGTGGACGAGCAACGAGGACAATCCACAACATGCACAGTCCCTGCGGCCAGCCCGGACAGGCCGGAATTATCACAGGTGGCAGAGACGCAAGCCGAGTCTCAGCCACCAGAGCCACAACTGCGGTGCTCCACGAGAGAGCGTCGGCCACCTGAAAGGTTTAAATTTTGACACAAAAAGACCTACGGGTGGAGGTGGTGTCATGTATGTAACCATCATGGAAAGGTAATCTTCATGTAACTGTAACCTTGATGCAACTCCTGTACACTGTAATTAAACCCTAGAAATTCACACCCTGACCACAGTGGGAGAACTTGTGAGAGACACTCCTCACCTGGGTTAACAGGTATAAAAGGGACGATCCTACCAATGGTCAGCGCTCCTTGGTCCTGGGAATAAAGGTTTAGGTCATGTCGTGACTGTGTTTGCAGTAAATGCATCGTATGAGTTTGTAATACAGTGCAGGGACACCAGAAAGACAACAATCCTTCGGCTCACGGAGTCCCGAGATCAGTTCCAATTACATTTTGCGAGGTTTTCGTTCCATTTTTGAAAGTGTTTCTCCAGGTTATTTAAATCATTTTACGAGAGACGGGATAAGTTTTGCTGACCAGTTTTTACATCAGAGTCTGTGAGAGACGGAGGGCACGGCAGCAGACAAAGAGAAAACAACTTTTGCAAAACTGATCCCAACTCCTCAGTCGGTCTGAGGGTAGATCAGCTCACTGCCTTCTTAGGAAGTTTCACCACGTTTTTCACCTTCTTATTTGATCTCCGTTTGGAATTAGTTTATTTTATTATTCTTGTTGTGTGCTTAACGGCAGCATGGAAACGGGACAGAGAAACTTGGAGCAGTTTATTCTCACAATGCTACAACGAGACGAGAAAAAGTTTAAAGATTTTTAATGAAGCTTTCACAAAAGACTAACGTTTCCCCCTACGTTTCGAAGATGATTTCTGAAGAAACAGGCAAAAATCAATTTTCGCCTCCTGTAAACAAGTCCCAACCTGGTCTTGAAATCCAAACGTATCAAAAGAGGCTCCGATTGCTGAACACGTTTAAAATTGAAGGTCTTCAATATGTGATGTTGAGCGATTGACTAAAGTGAGCAGCTTTACACAAACAAACACCCCATGCTGTTGAGGAGGGGAGGGCAGGGGAGAATGTGTAGGAGTTCCAAGTTACTTTTTATTGATGTTAAAAAGTATGATTAAGCCGTTTTTGGAAGGGAACCAAAAATGAGAGAAAAACACAAACCTTTTTATTTTACATAACATAAAAACAGAAATTGCAGGAAATAATCAGCAGGTCAGGCCGTAATGTCAGAGAGAGATCAGATATACTGTTTCAGGTCGATCAACTTTCATCAGAACTGGACATTGATAGAGATGTAACACATTTAATGCAGGTGCAGAGGCAGATAAAGTTGGGAGGGGAGGAAAGATCAAAAGGAAATGTCTGTGTTATGGTGGAAGGCAGGAGAGGGTAAATCCTGACTCTGCATCTGGTTAAGATCTGTTGCATCTCTAACTTCTTCCAGGTCAGACCGAAAAATGAGGTTTTTCACTTTGGGGCAAAAACACGAAGGCAGAATATTATCTGAATGGCGGTAGATTAGGAAACGTGGAGGTGAAGCGAGACTTGGGTATCATGGTTCATCAGTCATTGGAAGTTGTCACGCAGGTACAGTAGGCAGTGAAGAAGGCAAATGGTATGTTGGGCTTCATAGCAAGGGGATTTGAGTTTCGGAGCAGGGATGTATTACTGCAGTTGATCAGAGCCTTGGTGAGGCCCCACCTGAAATATTGTGTTCAGTTTTGGTCTCCTAATCTGAGGAAGGACGTTCTGGTTATTGATGGAATGCAGCGAAGGTTCACCAGACTGATTCCAGATATGGCTAGACTGACATATGAGGAGTGACCGGATGAATTGGGTCTTATACACTGGAGTGTCGAAGGATGAGTGGGGATCTCATAGAAACATATAAGCTTCTGACGGGACTGGACAGGTTAGATGCGGGAAGACTGTTCCCGCTGTTAGGGAAGTGCAGAACCAGGGGATACATTCTTATGATAAAGGGCAGGCCATTTACTACTGAGATGAGGAGAAACGTTTTCACTCAGAGTTGTTAACGTGTGGAATTCCCTGCCGCAAAGAGCTGTTGAGGCCAGTTCATTGGATATATTCAAGAAGGTGTTAGATATGACCCTTACGGCGAAAGGGATCAAGGTGCATTGTGAGAAAGCAGGAATCGGGTACTGAAGGAATGATCAGCCATGATGTTATTGAATGGTGGTGCAGGCTCGAAGGACCGAATGGCCTACTCCTGCTCCTATTTTCTATGTTTCTATGTTTCTATGTAACCTCACACCCTAATTGGCGAACTTAGTTTGTCTCTCCACAGAAGCTGTCTGAGTTTCTGAGTAGTTCCAGCGTTTTCTTTTTTAGTTTCAGATTCCAGCATCCGCTGTTTTGTTGCTATTTTGAACTATTTTATTTCACCTGTCGTTCAACATTCCCAACAAGTCTCAGGAAAAATGTAAATATAGGTTTCCTCCTAAAAGTGTTGTCGAATGTTAATAGAAAAAAGGTTTATGTAATGATGTATAAAATAGCAGGAAGCGAATTTAGAAGAAACGACTATTAGTGTTTTGAGAACGATACAGAAAATACTTTGATTAAACAGACAATATATAATTTAGATTTGGTATATATATGTTTGAAATAGGAGAATAAATATTGAGAGTACAATGAAGTTTGTTTCCCATTATAGAATTGGAAAGTACCTAAAATACTTCAACTCTTTTGGTAATAAGAGCAGGGATTAATATATTGCCAAATGTTTGAGAGAAAAACATTAGATACAAAATGTGTATTTTAACGTCTTTATTTTACCATATTAGTAAACATTTCGAAGTCAGACTGATTGGTTATCCGATCCAGGAAGAAAGATGAGTGTTTATTTCTGTTAAATCATAGCTTTGCGGCATTTATTTTTTAATTTGGTGACGCACATTGTGTATGTGTTTTTCTGCACTTGTAAAGACGTGCATCATTTCTGACATGTTACATGGGGTGGTGGTGGTACAAGAAAATCACCTTTATTCATGGAATTGATTGCAGTTGGAAATTACGGTCGATTTTGTACAATTCCTTTTTATACCCTGAACGAAAGAATTACGGTAATTTCATGTATGTGCTTGTTGCCTGTTTGTATTATGATTAATATTCTAATTACAATTGTGGACATACAGGATATCAGCATCGTAGGAAAGTCACTGTTCCTGCTGCTTTTGCTGCCATTGCTATTGTCACATGAGAGGTGCTGCTAATAGGTTGACCACTTTAAAATTAATACAAACTGCACGAATATATATGCCTCTTTCAGCTCACGTTGGGCTTTTGGATTGTTTGTCGATGCATAACTGTGTAACTGAGTGATGGTTATGTAGTGTTAATGTATTATTATGCAGTTCCTTTATCTCCCACTCATTTGTGATCAGTTGTCATTTTTTAATAGATTTTGTCCATGACGAACTAAAACCTTTCAATTAATTATATCGTAAACAATGTGCATAATGTACATGTAAATCTCAAAAGATTTTCAATATGGGTCAGTGCGCGTTGGAGCATTTTGGTAGGAGAGATAAGGACCCAACCTCCCCTTGCAAACTAAGAGTTCAAATGGGGTAGAAGTGCAAAGAGATCTCTGGGTACAGATACACAAGTAACGAAATGTCGCAATGGAGGTAATAAGGACATACAAGAGCAAACGAAGCAAGGGAGATCATATGTAGAGAATTATAATTAAACAGCAGAGAATTTATGTAAAACCTGTATCGAGCCATGTCCAATGACCTGAGACGGCGGGCTGTCAATATGGCATAACTCTATATATGATTTCACGTGCTTGCTGCTGCTGATGTTGTTGTAAAGGTTGTTGCAAGTCATGTTGGTGTAAACTTTGCCCATAGAGGAAAATGTCGCGATAAATGGAGTTTCTGGCCGCTCAGTAGAAACAATTCGAGGCAACATTATTGGGGAGCATCTGAGGATATTGGGCGGGGTGTGGAGCGTCTGAGGATATTGGGTGGGGTGGGGAGGGTCTGAGGATTTTGGGTGTGGTGGGGAGGGTCTGAGGATATTGGGTGGGGTGGGGAGGGTCTGAGGAAATTGCGTGGAGTGGGGAGGGTCTGAGGATATTGTGTGGGCTGGGGAGGGTCTGAGGATATTTGGCGGGGTGGGGAGAGTGTGAGGATATTGGATGGTGTGGGGAGGAGCTGTGGATATTGGGTGGGGCGGGGAGGAGCTGAGGATATTGGGTTGAGTGGGGAGGGTCTCAGGATATTGGGTCAGTTTGGGCTGATATTTCAGTTTTTGCTTGATGGGTCAGTTTGGGTGATGGGATAGGTTAGGGTGATGCGTCAGTTTTATGTGAAGGATTAGTTGGGGGTGATTGATCAGTTTGGGTCATGGGTTAGTTTGGGGTGATGGATCAGTTTGGGGTGATGAATCTTTTGGGTTGATGAGTCAGTTTGGGGTGGTGGGTCAGTATGGGGTGATTGGTCAGTTTCAGGTGATGGGTCAGTTGAGGGTGATGGGTCAATTAGGGGCGATGAGTCAGTTTGGGGTTATGGGTCAGTTTGGACTGCTGGGGCACTTTGGGGTCATTGGTCAGTTTCGGGTGATGAGTCAGTTTGGTTTGATGGGTGTGTTTTTGGTGCTGAGTCAGTTTGCGGTGATGGTTCAGTTTGGGGTGATGGGTCAGTTCAGGGTGATCGGTGACTTTGGGGTGCTGAGTCAGTTTGGGATGATGAGTCAGTTTGGGATGATAAGTCAGTTTGGGGTAAAGAGTCAATTTGGGGTGATGGTTCAGTTTTGGTAATGGGTCAGTTAGTGGTGATGAATCAGTTTGGGGTAATGAGTAAATTTGGGGTGTTGGGTCAATTTCAGGTGAAGGGTTAGTTTGCGGTGATGAATCAGTTTGGGGTGATGAGTCAATTTGGGATGATGGGTCTGTTTTTGGTGATGAGTCAGTTTGGGTTGATGGGTCAGTTTGGGGCGATGGGTTAATTTGCGGTGATGAGTCAGTTTGGGGTGAAGGTCAGTTTGTGGTGAAGGTCAGTTAGTGGTGATGTGCCAGTTTGGGGTAATGAGTCAGTATTTGGTTATGAGTCAGATTGGGGTGATGCGTCAGTTTGGCGTGATGACTTAGTTTGGGGTGTTGGGTCAGTTTAGGGTGATGAGTCAGTTTGGAGTGATGAGTTAGTTTTTGGTGATGAGTCAGTTTGGGGTGATGCGTCAGTGTGGGGTGATGAGTCAGTTTGTGGTGATGAGTCAGTTTGCGGTGATGGGTCATTTTGGGGTGAAGTGTCAGTTTGGGGTGAAGTGTCAGTTTGGAGTGATTAGTCAGTTTTTGGTGATGGGTCAGTTTGGGGTGATGGGTCAATTTGGGGTGATGGGTCAGTTTGGGGTAATGTGTCAATTTGGAGTGATGGATCAGTTTTTGGTCAAATGTCAGTTTGGGTTAATGGGTCAGTTTGTGGTGATGAGTTAGTTTCGGGTGATGGGTCAGTTTGTGGAGGTGCGTCAGTTTGGGGTGATTAGTCTGTTTGGGTTGATGGGTAGGTTTGGGGTGATGGGTCATTTTGGGGTGATGAGTCAGTTTTTGGTGAAGAGACACTTTGGGGTGATGGGTCAGTTTATGGTGATGAGTCTGTTTTGGGTGATGGGACAATTTGGGGTAATGGGTCAGTTTCGGGTGATGAATCAGTTTGGGGTGATGGGTTAGTTTCGGGTGATGGGTCAGTTTGTGGAGGTGCGTCAGTTTGGCGTGATGAGTCTGTTTGGGTTGATGGGTAGGTTTGGGGTGAAGTGTCAGTATGCGGTGATGTGTCAGTTTGTGCTGATTGGTCAGTTTGGGGTGATGAGTCAATTTCGGGTGATGGGTGAGTTTAGGGTGATTGTTCAATTTGGGGTATTGAGTCAGTTTGTGGGTGAAGCGTCAGTTTGGGGTGATGGGTCAGTTTGGGGTGATGAGTCAGTTTGGGGTGTTGGGTCAGTTTCGGGTGATGAGTCAGTTTGTGTTGATGCGTCACTGTGGGGTGATGAGCCAGTTTGTGGTGATGAGTCAGTTTGCGATGATGGGTCATTTAGGGGTGATGTGTCAGTTTGGGGTGAAGTGTCAGTTTGGAGTGATTAGTCAGTTTTTGGTGATGGTTCAGTTTGGGGTGATGGGTCAAATTTGGGTGATGGGTCAGTTTGGGGTAATGAGTCAATTTGGAGTGATGGATCAGTTTTTGGTCATGGGTCAGTTTGGGTTAATGGGTCAGTTTGTGGTGATAAGTTAGTTTCGGGTGATGGGTCAGTTTGTGGAGGTGCGTCAGTTTTGGGTGATTCGTCTGTTTGGGTTGATGGGTAGGTTTGGGGTGTTGGGTTAGTTTGGGGTGATGAGTCAGTTTTTGGTGAAGAGACACTTTGGGGTGATGGGTCAGTTTATGGTGATGAGTCAGTTTTGGGTAATGGGACAATTTGGGCTGGTGGGTCAGTTTCGGGTGATGAATCAGTTTGGGGTGATGGGTCAGTTTGGGCTGATGAGTCAGTGGGGAGATGCGTCAGTTTGGGTTGATGAGTCAGTTTGGGTTGATTGGTCAGTTTGGGTTGATGGGTCAGTTTGTGGTGATGAGTCAGTTTGGAGCAATGAGTATATTTTTGGTGATGATGGGTCCGTTTTTGGTCATGGGTCAGTTTGGGTTAATGGGTCAGTTTGTGGTGATGAGTTAGTTTCGGGTGATGGGTTAGTTTGTGGAGGTGCGTCAGTTTGGCGTGATGAGTCTGTTTGGGTTGATAGGTAGGTTTGGGGTGAAGTGTCAGTATGGGGTGAAGAGTCAGTTTATGCTGATTGGTCAGTTTGGGGTGATGAGTCAGTTTCGGGTGATGGGTGAGTTTAGGGTGATTGTTCAATTTGGGGTATTGAGTCAGTTTTTGTGTGATGCGTCAGTTTGGGGTGATGGGTCAGTTTGGGATGATGAGTCAGTTTGGGGTGATGGGTCAGTTTGCGTTGATGGTTCATTTTGGTGTGATGGGTCAGTTTGGGGTGAAGAGTCAGTTTGGAGTGATGAGTCAGTTTTTGGTGATGGGACAGTTTGAGGTGATTTGTCAGTTGGGTTCATGAGACAGTTTGGAGTGATGGGTCAGTTTTAGATCATTGGTCAGTTTTGGTTAATGGGTCAGTTTGTGGTGATGAGTCAGTTTGTGGTGATGGGTCTATTTGGTTTAATGGGTAACTTTGGTTGATGGGTCAGTTTGGGGTGATGAGTCAGTTTGGAAAGATGAGTCAGTTTTTGGTGAAGAGACACATTGCGGTGATTGGTCAGTTTATGGTGATGAGTCAGTTTTGGGTGATGGGACAATTTGGGGTGATGGGTCAGTTTGGGTTGATAGGTCAGTTTGGAGTGATGAGTATGTTTTTGGTGATGAGACAGTTTGGGGTGATGGTTTAGTTTGGGGTAATGGGTCAGTTGGTGGTGATGAATCATTTTGGTGCAATGGATCAGTTTTTGGTCATGAGTCAGTTTGTGGTGGTGCGTCAGTTTTGGGTGATGAGTCAGTTTGGGGTGATGGGTCAGTTCTGGGGACATGCGTCAGTTTGGTGTGATGCGTCAGTTTGGGGCGATGAGTCAGTTTGGGGTGAGGAGTCAGTTTGATGTCATGGGTCCGTTTGGGGTGATGGGTCAGTTTGGGATGAAGAGTCAATTTGGAGTGATGTGTCAGTTTTTGGTGATGAATCAGTGTGCGGTGATGGGTCACTATGGTGTGATGAGTCAGATTCGGGTGATGGGTCAATTTGGGGTGCTGGGTCAGTTTAGGGTAATGAGTCAGTTCGGAGTGATGCGTCAGTTTTTTGTGATGTGTCATTTTGGTTAATGGGTCAATTTGTGGTGATGAATCAATTTGGGGTGATGGGTCAGTTTCTGGTGGTGCGTCAGTTTGGGGTGATGAGTCTATTTGGGTTGATGGGTCAGTTTGGGGTGATGGGTCAGCTTGGGGTGATGAGTCAGTTTGGAGTGATGAGTCAGTTTTTGGTGAAGAGTCACTTTGGGGTGATGTGTCAGTTTGGGTGATGTTTCAGTTTTGGGCCATGAGTCAGTTTGGGGTGATAAGTCAGATTGTGCTGCTGGTTCATTTTGGTGTGATGGGTCAGTTTGGGCCGATGAGTCAGTTTGGGGTGATGAGTCAATTTGATGTCATGGAGCCATTTGGGGTGATGGGTCAGTTTGGGATAAGAGTCAGTTTGGAGTGATGTGTCAGTTGTTGGTGATGAGTAATTTTGGGGTGATGGGTCACTATGGTGTGATGAGTCAGTTTGGGTTGATGGGTCAGTTTGGGGTGATGGGTCAGTTTGGGGTGATGAGTCATTTTGGAGTGATGAGTCAGTTTTTGGTGAAGAGTCACTTTGGGGTGATGTGTCAGTTTGGGTGATTAGTCAGTTTGGGGTAATACGTCAGTGTAAGGCGATGAGTCAGTTTATGGTGAAGAATCAGTTTGGGGTGATGGGTCAGTTTGTGGTGATGAGTCAATTTGGCGTGATAGGTCAATTTGGGGTGATGGTTCAGTTTGGGCTGATGAGTAAAATTTGGCTGGTGCGTCAGTTTGGGGTGTTGAGTCAGATTGGGATGTTGTGTCAGTTTGGCGTGATGAGTCAATTTGGGGTGATGTGTCAGTTTAGGGTGCTGAGTCACTTTTTGGAGGTGAGTCAGTTTGGGGTGCTGGGTCAGCTCGGGGGTGATGGGTCAGTTTGTGGCGGTGTCTCAATTTGGGGTGATGGGTTAATTTGGGATGATGGGTCTATTTGTGTGACGGATACGTTTGGGGTGATGAGTCAATTTGGGGTAATGGTTCAGTTTGGGGTGATGGTTCAGTTTGGGGTGATGGGTCAATTTTGGGGTGATGAGTCTATTTCGGGAGTAAGGTCAGTTTGGGGTGATGGGTCAGTTTGTGCTTGATGTGTCAGTTTGGGTGATGGGTTAGTTTGGCACGATGGGTCAGTTAGTGTGGGGGTCAGTTAGGGGTGATGAGTCAGTTTGGTGTGATGGGTCAGTTTGGGATGATAGGTCAGTTTGTGGTCATGAGTCTGTTTGTGGTGGTGCGTCCGTTCGGGGTGATGGGTCAGTTTGTGGTGATGAGTCAGTGTGGAGTGATGAGTCTGTTTTTGGTGAAGACTCAGTTTGGCGTGATGGGTAGGTTTGTGGTGATGAGTCAGTTTGGGGTGATGGGTCAATTTGGGGTGAAGGGTCAGTTAGGGGTGATGCTTTAGTTTGGGGTGATGGGTCAGTTTGGGGTGATGTGTCAGTTTGAGGTGATGTTTCAGTTTGAGGTGATACTTCATTTTGGGGCGATGAGACATTTTGATGTGATGAGTCAGTTTGGGGTGATGGTTCAATTTGGGGTGATGGGTCAGTTTGGTGTGATGCGGCAGTTGGGGTCATGGGTCAGTTTAGGATGATGTGCCAGTTTAGGGTGATGGCTCAGTTTGTGGTGGTGCATCATTTTGGGGTGATGAGTCTGTTTGGGTTGATGTGTCAGTTTGGAGTGATGAGTCAATTTTTTTGGTGAAGAGTCACTTTGGGGTGATGTGTCAGTTTGGGGTGATGAGTCAATTCGGGCTGTTGCGTCAGTTTAGGACGATGAGTCAGTTTTTGGTGAAGAATCAGTTTGGGGTGATGGGTCAGTTTGTGGTGATGAGTCAGTTTGGATTGAGAGGTCAATTTGGGGTGATGGGTCAGTTTGGGGTGATGAGTCAGTTTGGGGTGTTGGGTCAGTTTGGGGTGATGAGCCAGTTTGGAGTGAAGAGTCAGTTTTTGGTGATGAGTCAATTTGGGGTGAAATGTCAGTTTGTGGTGGTGCGTCATTTTGGGGTGATGAGTCTGTTTGGGTTGATGGGTCAGTTTGGGGTGATGGGTCAGTTTGGAGTGAAGAATCAGTTTTTGGTGATGAGACAATTTGGGGTGAAAAGTCAGTTTGTGGTGGTGCGTCAGTTTGGGGTGATGAGTCTGTTTGAATTGATGGGTCAGTTTTGGGTGATGGGTCAGTTTGGGGTGATGTGTCAGTTTGAGTTGTTGTTTCAGTTTGTGGTGATGCGTCATTTTGGGGCGATGAGTCATTTTGGGGTGATGAGTCAGTTTGGGGTGAAGGTTCAGTTTGGGGTGATGGGTCAGTTTGGTGTGATGCAGCAGTTTGGGGTCATGGGTCAATTTAGAATGATGTGCCAGTTTAGTGTGATGGCTCAGTTTGTGGTGGTGCATCATTTTGAGGTGATGATTCTGTTTGGGTGAAGAGTCAGTTTGGGGTGATGGGTCAGTTTGGGGAGATGAGTCCGTTTGGAGTGATGAGTCAATTTCTGGTGAAGAGTCACTTTGGGGTGAATTTTCAGTATGGGGTGATGAGTCAGTTTGGGCTGATGCGTCAGTTTCGGGCGATGAGTCAGTTTTGGGTGAAGAATCAGCTGGAGTGATGGGTCAGTTGGTGGTGATGAGTCAGTTTGGCGAGATAGGTCAATTTGGGGTGATGAGCCAGTTTGGAGTGAAGATTCAGTTTTTGGTGATGAGTCAATTTGGGGTGAAGGGCCAGTTTGTGGTGGTGCGTCAGTTTGGGGTGATGAGTCTGTTTGGGTTGATGGGTCAGTTTGGGTTGATGGGTCAGTTTGGGGTGATGAGTCAATTTGGGGTGATGAGTCAGTTTGGAGTGAAGAGTCAGTTTTTGGTGATGAGTCAATTTGGGGAGAAGGGTCAGTTCGTGGTGGTGCGTCATTTTGGGGTGATGAGTCTGTTTGAATTGATGGGTCAGTTTGGGGTGATGGGTCAGTTTGGGTGATGCGTCAGTTTGGAGTAATGAGTCAGTTTGTGGTGAAGAGTCACTTTGGGGTGATGTGTCAGTTTGGGTGCTGAGTCAGTTTGGGGTAATACGTCAGTGCAGGGCGATGAGTCAGTTTTTGGTGACGAAACAGTTTGGGGTGATGGGTCAGTTGGTGCTGATGTGTCAGTTTGGCGTGATAGGTCAATTTGTGATGGTGCGTCAGTATGAGGTGATGAGTCAGATTGGGGTGTTCAGTCAGTTTGGGGTGATGGGTCAGTTTAGGGTGCTGAGTCAATTTTTGGAGGTGAGTCAGTTTGCGGTGATGGGTCATTTTGGGTTGAAGTGTCAGTATGGAGTAATGAGTCAGTTTTTGGGGATGGGACAGTTTGGGGTGATGGGTCAATTTGGGGTGATGGGTCAGTTTGGGGTAATGAGTCAATTTGGAGTGATGGGTCAGTTTTTGGTCATGGGTCAGTTTGGGTTAATGGGTCAGGTGTGGTGATGAGTTAGTTTGGGGTGATGGGTCAGTTTGTGGAGGTGCGTCAGTTTGGGGTGATGAGTCTGTTTGAGTTGATGGGTAGGTTTGGAGTGATGGGCCAGTTTGGGGTGATGAGTCAGTTTAGAGTGATGAGTCATTTTTTGGTGAAGAGACACTTTGGGGTGATGGGTCAGTTTATGGTGATGAGTCAGTTTTGGGTGATGGGACAATTTGGGGTGATGGGTCAGTTTAGGGTGATGAATCAGTTTGGGGTGATGGTTCAGTTTGGGGTGATGAGTCAGTGGGGAGATGCGTCAGTTTGGGATGATGAGTCAGTTTGGGTTGATTGGTCAGTTTGAGTTGATAGGTCAGTTTGGGGTGATGAGTCAGTTTGGAGTGATGAGTATGTTTTTGGTGATGAGTCAGTTTGGGTGAAGGGTCAGTGCGTTGTGAAGAGTCAGTTTGTGGTGATGGGTCAGTTTGGGGTGATGAGTCAGTTTCTGGTGATGGGTGAGTTTCGGGTGATTGGTTATTTGGGGTGCTGATTACTTTGGGGTGAAGATTCAATTTGTGGCGATGAGTCAGTTTGATGTGATGGGTCAGTTTTTGGTGATGGGTCAGTTTGGATTAATGGGTCACCATGGTGTGATGAGTCAGTTTGGGGTGATGGGTCTATTTGGGGTGATGGTTCAGTTTGGGAATGATTCAGTTTGGGGTGATGGTTCAGTTTGGGGTGATGCGTCAGTTTTGTGTGATGCGTCAGTTTGAGGCGATAAATCAGTTTGGGGTGATGAGTCAGTTTGCGGTGATGTGTCAGTTTGGGGTGATGGGTAATTTGGGATGAATATTCAGTTTGGAGTGATGAGTCAGTTTTTTGTAATGGGTCAGTTCAGGGTGATAGGTCAGTTGGGGGTAATGAATCAGTTTGGAGTAATGGGTCAGTTTTTGGTGATGGGTCAGTTTGGATTAATGGATCATTTTGTGGTGATGATTCAGTTTGGGGTGATGGGTCAGTTTGTGCTGATGCCTCAGTTTGAGGTGATGTGTCTTTTTGGGTTGATGGGTCAATTTGGGGTGACGGGTCAGTTTGGGGTGTAGAGTCAGTTTGGAGTGATGAGTCAGTTTTTGTTGAAGTGTCAATTTGGGGTGATGATTCAGTTTGTGGTGATGAGTCAGTTTTGGGTAATGGGACAATTTGGGGTGATGGCTCAGTTTGGGGTGTGAATCAGTTTGGGGTGATGGGTCAGTTTGAGGTGATGAGTCAGTGGGGAGATGCGTCAGTTTGGAATGATGAGTCAGTTTGAATTGATTGGTCAGTTTGGAGTGATGGGCTAGTTTGGGGTGATGAGTCAGTTTGGAGTGATGAGTATGTTTGGGGTGATGGGTCAGTTTAGGGTGCTGAGTCAATTTTTGGAGGTGAGTCAGTTTGCGGTGATGGGTCATTTTGGGGTGATGTGTCAGTTTGGGGTGAAGTGTCAGTATGGAGTAATGAGTCAGTTTTTGGTGATTGGTCAGTTTGGGGTGATGGGTCAATTTGGTGTGATGGGTCAGTTTGGGGAAATGAGTCAATTTGGAGTGATGGGTCAGTTTTTGGTCATGGGTCAGTTTGGATTAATGGGTCAGGTGTGGTGATGAGTTAGTTTGGGGTGATGGGTCAGTTTGTGGAGGTGCGTCAGTTTGGGGTGATGAGTCTGTTTGAGTTGATGGGTAGGTTTGGGGTGATGGGCCAGTTTGGGCTGATGAGTCAGTTTAGAGTGATGAGTCAGTTTTTGGTGAAGAGACACTTTGGGGTGATGGGTCAGTTTATGGTGATGAGTCAGTTTTGGGTGATGGGACAATTTGGGGTGATGGGTCAGTTTAGGGTGATGAATCAGTTTGGGGTGATGGTTCAGTTTGGGGTGATGAGTCAGTGGGGAGATGCATCAGTTTGGGATGATGAATCAGTTTGGGTTGATTGGTCAGTTTGGGTTGATAGGTCAGTTTGGGGTGATGAGTCAGTTTGGAGTGATGAGTATGTTTTTGGTGATGAGTCAGTTTGGGTGAAGGATCAGTGTGGTGTGAAGAGTCAGTTTGTGGTGATGGGTCAGTTTGGGGTGATGAGTCAGTTTCTGGTGATGGGTGAGTTTAGGGTGATTGGTTATTTGGGGTGCTGATTACTTTGGGGTGAAGATTCAATTTGTGGCGATGAGTCAGTTTGATGTGATGGGTCAGTTTTTGTTGATGGGTCAGTTTGGATTAATGGGTCACCATGGTGTGATGAGTCAGTTTGGGGTGATGGGTCTATTTGGGGTGATGGTTCAGTTTGGTAATGATTCAGTTTGGGGTGATGGTTCAGTTTGGGGTGATGCGTCAGTTTTGTGTGATGCGTCAGTTTGAGGCGATAAATCAGTTTGGGGTGATGAGTCAGTTTGCGGTGATGTGTCAGTTTGGGGTGATGGGTAATTTGGGATGAATATTCAGTTTGGAGTGATGAGTCAGTTTTTGGTAATGGGTCAGTTAAGGGTGATGGGTCAGTTTGGGGTAATGAATCAGTTTGGAGTAATGTGTCAGTTTTTGGTGATGAGACAGTTTGGGGTGATGGGTCACTGTGGTGTGATGAGTCAATTTGGGGTGATGGGTCTATTTGGGGTGATGTGTCAGTTTGGGGTAATGAGCCAGTTTGGAGTGATGCGTCAGTTTTTTGTGATGGTTCAGTTTGGGTTAATGGGTCAATTTGTTGTGATGAGTCAATTTGGGGTGAAGGGTCAGTTTGTGGTGGTGCGTCAGTTTAGGGCGATGAGTCAGTTTTGGTGAAAAATCAGTTTGGCGTGATAGGTCAATTTGGGGTGATGGGTCAGTTTGGGGTGATGAGTCAGCTTGGGGTGGTGCGTCAGTTTGGGGTGATGAGTCAGATTGGGGTGTTGGGACAGTTTGGGTGATGAGTCATTTTGGGCTGATGCGTCAGTTTCGGGCGATGAGTCAGTTTTTGGTGAAGAATCAGTTTGGGGTGATGGGTCAGTTTGTGGTGATGAGTCAGTTTGGCGTGAGAGGTCAATTTGGGGTGATGGGTCAGTTTGGGGTGATGAGTCAGTTTGGAGTGCTGGGTCAGTTTGGGGTGATGAGTCAGTTTGGAGTGAAGATTCAATTTTTGGTGATGAGGCAATTTGGTATGAAGGGTCAGTTATGGGGTGATGCGTCAGTTTGGTGTGATGCGTCAGTTTGGGGCGATGAGTCAGTTTGGGGTGATGAGTCAGTTTGATGTGATGGGTCCGTTTGGGGTGATGGGTCAGTTTGGGGTGAAGAGTCAGTTTGGAGTGATGAGTCAGTTTTTGGTGATGTGTCAGTTTGGGGTGATGGTTCAGTTGGGGTGATGGTTCAGTTTGGGGTGATGGTTCAGTTTTGGTTGATGCGTCAGTTTTGTGTGATGCGTCAGTTTGAGGCGATGAGACAGTTTGGGGTGATGAGTCAGTTTGCGGTGATGGGTCAGTTTGGGATGATGGGTCAATTTTGGATGAATATTCAATTTGGAGTGATGAGTCAGTTTTAGCTGATGGGTCAGTTTGGGGTGATGGGTCATTATGTTGTGATGAGTCAGCTTGGGGTGATGGATCAATATGGGGTGATAGGTCAGTTTGGGGTAATGAGTCAGTTTTGAGTGATGGGTCAGTTTTTGGTGATAGGTCAGTTTCGATTAATGGGTCAGTTTGTGATGATGCCTCAGTTTGAGGTGATGTGCCTGTTTGGGTTGATGGGTCAGTTTGGGGTGATGGGTCAGTTTGGGGTGAAGAGTCAGTTTGGAGTGATGAGTCAGTTTTGGTGAAGAGTCAATTTAGGGTGATGTTTCAGTTTGTGGTGATGAGTCAGTTTTTGGTAATGGGACAATTTGGGGTGATGGGTCAGTTTGGGGTGTGAATCAGTTTGGGGTGATGGGTCAGGTTGGGGTGATGAATCAATTTGGCGATGCGTTAGTTTGGAATGATGAGTCAGTTTGGATTAATTGGTCGGTTTGGAGTGATGGGCCAGTTTGGGGTGATAAGTCAGTTTGGACTGATGAGTATGTTTTTGGTGATAAGTCATTTTGGGGTGAATGAGTCAGTTTGGGGTGATGGTTCCGTTTCGGGTGATGGGTCAGTTTGGGGTGATGGGGCAGTTTGGGGTGATGGGTCAGTTCAAGGTGATGCGCCAGTTTGGAGTGATGAGTAAGTTTGTGGGTGATGAGTTGGTTTAGGGTGATTGGTTACCTTGGGGTGCTGATTATTTTGGGGTGAAGATTTAATTTGGGGTGATGGTTCAGTTTGGGGCGATGAGTCAGTTAGGAGTGATTATTCAGTTTGGGGTGATGCGTCAGTTTGGGGCGAAGAGTCAGTTTGGGGTGATTGTTCAATTTGGGGTGATGAGTCAGTTTGTGGGTGATGCGTCAGTTTGGGGTGATGGGTCAGTTTAGGGTGCTTGGTTACCTTGGGGTGCTGATTACTTTGGGGTGAAGATTTAATTTGGGGTGATGGTTCAGTTTGGGGTGATGCGTCAGTTTGGTGTGATGTGTCAGTTTGGGGCCATGAGTCAGTTTGGGGTGATGAGTCATATTGCGCTGCTGGTTCATTTTGGTGTGATGGGTCAGTTTCGGGTGAAGAGTCAGTTTGGAGTGATGAGTCAGTTTTTGGTGCTGGGTCAGTTTGGGGTGATGAGTCTGTCGGGTGTGATGAGTCCGTTTCGGGTGATGGGCCAATTTGGGGTGATGTGTCAGTTTGGGTGAATGAGTCAGTTTGGAGTGATGGGTCAGTTTTAGGTCATGGGTCAGTTTGGGTTAAAGGGTCAGTTTGTGGTGATGAGTCAGTTTGGGGTTATGGGTCAGTTTGTGGAGGTGCGTCTGTTTGGGGTGATGAGTCAGTTTGGAGTGATGAGTGAGTTTTTGGTGAAGAGACACGTTGGGGTGATGGGTCAGTTTATGGTGATGTGTCAGTTTTGAGTGATGGGACAATTTGGGGTGATGGGTCAGTTTGGGGTGATGAGTCAGTGGGGAGATGCGTCAGTTTGGGATGATGAGTCAGTCTGGGTTGATTGGTTAGTTTGGGTTGATAGATCAGTTTGGGGTGATGAGCCAGTTTGGAGTGATGAGTATGTTTTTGGTGATGAGTCAGTTTGGGATGATGGTTTATTTTGGGGTAATGGGTCAGTTAGTGGTGTTGAAAGAGTTTGGTGTAATGGATCAGTTTTTGGTCATGAGTCAGTTTCTAATGGTGCTTCAGTTTGGGGTGATGAGTCACTTTGTGGTGATGGGTTAGTTATGGGGTGATGCGTCAGTTTGGTGTGATGCGTCAGTTTGGGGCGATGAGTCAGTTTGGGGTGATGAGTCAGTTTGATGTCATGGATCCATTTGGGGTGATGGGTCAGTTTGGGATGAAGAGTCAGTTTGGAGTGATGTGTCAGTTTTTGGTGATGAGACAGTTTGGGGCGATGAGTCACTTTGGGGTGATGGGTTAGTTATGGGGTGATGCGTCAGTTTGGTGTGATGCGTCAGTTTGGGGCAATGGGTCAGTTTGTGGTGATGAGTCAGTTTGGCGTGAGAGGTCAATTTGGGGTGATGGTTCAGTTTGGGGTGATGAGTCCGATTGGGGTGGTGCATCATTTTGGGGTGATGAGTCAGATTGGGGTGTTGGGTCAGTTTGGGTGTTGAGTCAGTTTGGGCTGATGCGTCAGTTTAGGGCGATGAGTCAGTTTTTGGTGAAGAATCAGTTTGGGGTGATGGGTCAGTTTGTGGTGATGAGTCAGTTTGGCGTGAGAGGTCAATTTGGGGTGATGGGTCAGTTTGGGGTGATGAGTCAGTTTGGAGTGCTGGGTCAGTTTGGGGTGATGAGTCAGTTTGGAGTGAAGATTCAGTTTCTGGTGATGAGGCAATTTGGGGTGAAGGGACAGTTTGTGGTGGTGCGTCAGTTTGGGGTGATGAGTCTGTTTGGGTTGATGGGTCAGTTTGGGGTGATGGGTCATTTTGGGGTGATGAGTCAGTTTGGAGTGATTAGTCAGTTTGTGGTGAAGAGTCATTTTAGGGTGATGTGTTAGTTTGGTTGATGAGTCAGTTTGGGGAAATACGTCAGTGTAGGGCGATGAGTCAGTTTTTGGTAAAGAATCAGTTTGGGGTGATGGGTCAGTTTGTGGTGATGCGTCAGTTTCGGGTGATGGGTGAGTTTAGGGTGATTGTTTATTTGGCGTGCTGATTACTTTGGGGTGAAGATGCAATTTGGGGCGATGAGTCAGTTTGGGGTGATGAGTCAGTTTGATGTGAAGAGTCAGTTTGGAGTGATGAGTCAGTTTTTGTTGATGTGTCAGTTTGAGGTGATGGTTCAGTTGGGGTGATGGTTCAGTTTGCGGTGATGAGTCAGTTTTGTGTGATGCGTCAGTTTGAGGCGATGAGTCAGTTTTTGGTAATGGGACAATTTGGGGTGATGGGTCAGTTTGGGGTGATAGGTCAGTTTGGGGTGAAGAGTCAGTTTGGAGTGATGATTCAGTTTGTGGTGATGAGTCAGTTTTTGGTAATGGGACAATTTGGGGTGATGGGTCAGTTTGGGGTGTGAATCAGTTTGGGGTGATGGGTCAGGTTGGGGTGATGAGTCAGTGGGGAGATGCATTAGTTTGGAATGATGAGTCAGTTTGGATTGATTGGTCGGTTTGGACTGATGGCCCAGTTTGGGGTGATAAGTCAGTTTGGAGTGATGAGTATGTTTTTGGTGATAAGTCATTTTGGGATGAATGAGTCAGTTTGGGTGATGCGTCAGTTTGGGGCGAAGAGTCAGTTTGGGGTGATTGTTCAATTTGGGGTGATGAGTCACTTTGGGGTGATGGGTCAATTTAGGGTGATTGGTTATCTTGGGGTGCTGATTATTTTGGGGTGAAGATTTAATTTGGGGTGATGGTTCAGTTTGGGGTGATGCGTCAGTTTGTTGTGATGTCTCAGTTTGGGGCCATGAGTCAGTTTGGGGTGATGAGTCATATTGCGCTGCTGGTTCATTTTGGTGTGATGGGTTAGTTTGGGGTGAAGAGTCAGTTTGGAGTGATGAGTCAGTTTTTGGTGCTGGGTCAGTTTGGGATGATGAGTCTGTCGGGTGTGATGAGTCCGTTTCGGGTGATGGGTCAATTTGGGGTGATGTGTCAGTTTGGGTGAATGAGTCAGTTTGGAGTGATGGGTCAGTTTTAGGTCATGGGTCAGTTTGGGTTAATGGGTCAGTTTGTGGTGATGAGTCAGTTTGGGGTTATGGGTCAGTTTGTGGAGGTGCGTCAGTTTGGGGTGATGAGTCAGTTTGGAGTGATGAGTAAGTTTTTGTTGACGAGATACGTTGGGGTGATGGGTCAGTTTATGGTGATGAGTCAGTTTTGGGTGATGGGACAATTTGGGTGATGGGTCAGTTTGGGGTGATGAGTCAGTGGGGAGATGATTCAGTTTGGGATGATGAGTCAGTCTGGGTTGATTGGTCAGTTTGGGTTGATGAGTCAGTTTGGAGTGATGGTTTATTTTGGGGTAATGGGTCAGTTAGTGGTGTTGAATGAGTTTGGTGTAATGGATCAGTTTTTGGTCATGAGTCAGTTTCTGGTGGTGCTTCAGTTTGGGGTGATGAGTCACTTTGGCGTGATGGGTTAGTTATGGGGTGAAGCGTCAGTTTGGTGTGATGTGTCAGTTTGGGGCGATGAGTCAGTTTGGGGTGATGAGTCAGTTTGATGTCATGGATCCATTTGGGGTGATGGGTCAGTTTGGGATGAAGAGTCAGTTTGGAGTGATGTGTCAGTTTTTGGTGATGAGACAGTTTGGGGTGATGGGTCACCATGGTGTGATGAGTCAATTTGGGGTGATGGGTCAGTTTGGGGTAATGAGTCAGTTTGGAGTGATGCGTCAGTTTTTTGTGATGGTTCAGTTTGGGTTAATGGGTCAATTTGTAGTGATGAGTCAATTTGGGGTGAAGGGTCAGTTTGTGGTGGTGCGTCAGTGTAGGGCGATGAGTCAGTTTTTGGTGAAAAATCAGTTTGGGGTGATGGATCATTTTGTGGTGATGAGTCAGTTTGGCGTGATAGGTCAATTTGGGGTGATGGGTCAGTTTGGGATGATGAGTCAGATTGGGGTGGTGCATCAGTTTGGGATGATGAGTCAGATTGGGGTGTTGGGTCAGTTTGGGTGATGAGTCAGTTTGGACTGATGCGTCAGTTTAGGGCGATGAGTCAGTTTTTGGTGAAGAATCAGTTTGGAGTGATGGGTCAGTTTGTGGTGATGTGTCAGTTTGGCGTGAGAGGTCAATTTGGGGTGATGGGTCAGTTTGGGGTGATGAGTCAGTAAGGAGTGCTGGGACAGTTTGGGGTGATGAGTCAGTTTGGAGTGAAGATTCAGTTTTTGGTGATGAGGCAATTTGGGGTGAAGGGTCAGTTTGTGGTGGTGCGTCAGTTTGGGGTGATGAGTCTGTTTGGGGTGATGAGTCAGTTTGGAGTGATTAGTCAGTTTGTGGTGAAGAGTCACTTTAGGGTGATGTGTTAGTTTGGGTGATGAGTCAGTTTGGGGTAATACGTCAGTGTAGGGCGATGAGTCAGTTTTTGGTAAAGAATCAGTTTGCGGTGATGGTTCAGTTTGTGGTGATGAGTCAGTTTGGCGTGATAGGTCAATTTGGGGTGATGGGTCAGTTTGGAGTGAAGAGTTAGTTTTTGGTGATGAGTCAATTTGGGGTGAAGGATCAGTTTGTGGTGGTGCGTCAGTTTGGGGTGATGAGTCTGTTTGGGTTGATGGGTCAGTTTGGGGTGATGAGTCAGTTTGGAGTGATGAATCAGTTTGTGGTGAAGAGTCACTTTGGGGTGATTGTCAGTTTGGGTGATGACTCATTTTGGTGTAATACGTCAGTGCAGGGCGATGAGGCAGTTTTTGGTGAAGAATCATTTTGGGGTGATGGGTCAGTTTGTGGTGATGAGTCAGTTTGGGCTGATGCGTCAGTTTAGGGCGATGAGTCAGTTTTTGGTGAAGAATCAGTTTGGGGTGATGGGTCAGTTTGAGGTGATGAGTCAGTTTGGCGTGAGAGGTCAATTTGGGGTGATGGGTCAGTTTGGGGTGATGAGTCAGTTTGGAGTGCTGGGTCAGGTAGGGGTGATGAGTCAGTTTGGAGTGAAGAGTCAGTTTTTGGTGATGAGGCAACTTGGGGTGAAGGGTCAGTTTATGGTGGTGCGTCAGTTTGGGGTGATGAGTCTGTTTGGGTTGATGCGTCAGTTTAGGGCGATGAGTCAGTTTTTGGTGAAGAATCAGTTTGGGGTGATGGGTCAGTTTGTGGTGATGAGTCAGTTTGGCGTGAGAGGTCAATTTGGGGTGATGGGTCAGTTTGGGGTGATGAGTCATTTTGGAGTGCTGGGTCAGTTTGGGGTGATGAGTCAGTTTGGAGTGAAGATTCAGTTTCTGGTGATGAGGCAATTTGGGGTGAAGGGACAGTTTGTGGTGGTGCGTCAGTTTGGGGTGATGAGTCTGTTTGGGTTGATGGGTCAGTTTGGGGTGATGGGTCATTTTGGGGTGATGAGTCAGTTTGGAGTGATTAGTCAGTTTGTGGTGAAGAGTCATTTTAGGGTGATGTGTTAGTTTGGTTGATGAGTCAGTTTGGGGAAATACGTCAGTGTAGGGCGATGAGTCAGTTTTTGGTAAAGAATCAGTTTGGGGTGATGGGTCAGTTTGTGGTGATGCGTCAGTTTCGGGTGATGGGTGAGTTTAGAGTGATTGTTTATTTGGCGTGCTGATTACTTTGGGGTGAAGATGCAATTTGGGGCGATGAGTCAGTTTGGGGTGATGAGTCAGTTTGATGTGAAGAGTCAGTTTGGAGTGATGAGTCAGTTTTTGTTGATGTGTCAGTTTGGGGTGATGGTTCAGTTGGGGTGATGGTTCAGTTTGGGGTGATGGTTCAGTTTGCGGTGATGAGTCAGTTTTGTGTGATGCGTCAGTTTGAGGCGATGAGTCAGTTTTTGGTAATGGGACAATTTGGGGTGATGGGTCAGTTTGGGGTGATAGGTCAGTTTGGGTTGAAGAGTCAGTTTGGAGTGATGATTCAGTTTGTGGTGATGAGTCAGTTTTTGGTAATGGGACAATTTGGGGTGATGGGTCAGTTTGGGGTGTGAATCAGTTTGGGGTGATGGGTCAGGTTGGGGTGATGAGTCAGTGGGGAGATGCGTTAGTTTGGAATGATGAGTCAGTTTGGATTGATTGGTCGGTTTGGAGTGATGGCCCAGTTTGGGGTGATAAGTCAGTTTGGAGTGATGAGTATGTTTTTGGTGATAAGTCATTTTGGGATGAATGAGTCAGTTTGGGTGATGCGTTAGTTTGGGGCGAAGAGTCAGTTTGGGGTGATTGTACAATTTGGGGTGATGAGTCAGTTTGTGGGTGATGCGTCAGTTTGGGGTGATGGGTCAGTTTGGGGTGATGAGTCACTTTGGGGTGATGGGTCAATTTAGGGTGATTGGTTATCTTGGGGTGCTGATTATTTTGGGGTGAAGATTTAATTTGGGGTGATGGTTCAGTTTGGGGTGATGCGTCAGTTTGTTGTGATGTCTCAGTTTGGGGCCATGAGTCAGTTTGGGGTGATGAGTCATATTGCGCTGCTGGTTCATTTTGGTGTGATGGGTCAGTTTGGGGTGAAGAGTCAGTTTGGAGTGATGAGTCAGTTTTTGGTGCTGGGTCAGTTTGGGGTGATGAGTCTGTCGGGTGTGATGAGTCCGTTTCGGGTGATGGGTCAATTTGGGGTGATGTGTCAGTTTGGGTGAATGAGTCAGTTTGGAGTGATGGGTCAGTTTTAGGTCATGGGTCAGTTTGGGTTAATGGGTCAGTTTGTGGTGATGAGTCAGTTTGGGGTTATGGGTCAGTTTGTGGAGGTGCGTCAGTTTGGGGTGATGAGTCAGTTTGGAGTGATGAGTCAGTTTTTGGTGAAGAGACACGTTGGGGTGATGGGTCAGTTTATGGTGATGAGTCAGTTTTGGGTGATGGGACAATTTGGGGTGATGGGTCAGTTTGGGGTGATGAGTCAGTGGGGAGATGATTCAGTTTGGATGATGAGTCAGTCTGGGTTGATTGGTCAGTTTGGGTTGATGAGTCAGTTTGGAGTGATGGTTTATTTTGGGGTAATGGGTCAGTTAGTGGTGTTGAATGAGTTTGGTGTAATGGATCAGTTTTTGGTCATGAGTCAGTTTCTGGTGGTGCTTCAGTTTGGGGTGATGAGTCACTTTGGGGTGATGGGTTAGTTATGGGGTGATGCGTCAGTTTGGTGTGATGTGTCAGTTTGGGGCGATGAGTCAGTTTGGGGTGATGAGTCAGTTTGATGTCATGGATCCATTTGGGGTGATGGGTCAGTTTGGGATGAAGAGTCAGTTTGGAGTGATGTGTCAGTTTTTGGTGATGAGACAGTTTGGGGTGATGGGTCACCATGGTGTGATGAGTCAATTTGGGGTGATGGGTCAATTTGGGGTGATGGGTCAGTTTGGGGTAATGAGTCCGTTTGGAGTGATGCGTCAGTTTTTTGTGATGGTTCAGTTTGGGTTAATGGGTCAATTTGGGGTGAAGGGTCAGTTTGTGGTGGTGCGTCAGTGTAGGGCGATGAGTCAGTTTTTGGTGAAAAATCAGTTTGGGGTGATGGATCAGTTTGTGGTGATGAGTCAGTTTGGCGTGATAGGTCAATTTGGGATGATGGGTCAGTTTGGGGTGATGAGTCAGTTTGGAGTGATGAGTATGTTTTTGGTGATGAGTCAGTTTGGGATGATGGTTTATTTTGGGGTAATGGGTCAGTTAGTGGTGTTGAATGAGTTTGGTGTAATGGATCAGTTTTTGGTCATGAGTCAGTTTCTAATGGTGTTTCAGTTTGGGGTGATGAGTCACTTTGTGGTGATGGGTTAGTTATGGGGTGATGCGTCAGTTTGGTGTGATGCGTCAGTTTGGGGCGATGAGTCAGTTTGGGGTGATGAGTCAGTTTGATGTCATGGATCCATTTGGGGTGATGGGTCAGTTTGGGATGAAGAGTCAGTTTGGAGTGATGTGTCAGTTTTTGGTGATGAGACAGTTTGGGGCGATGAGTCACTTTGGGGTGATGGGTTAGTTATGGGGTGATGCGTCAGTTTGGTGTGATGCGTCAGTTTGGGGCAATGGGTCAGTTTGTGGTGATGAGTCAGTTTGGCGTGAGAGGTCAATTTGGGGTGATGGTTCAGTTTGGGGTGATGAGTCCGATTGGGGTGGTGCATCATTTTGGGGTGATGAGTCAGATTGGGGTGTTGGGTCAGTTTGGTTGTTGAGTCAGTTTGGGCTGATGCGTCAGTTTAGGGCGATGAGTCAGTTTTTGGTGAAGAATCAGTTTGGGGTGATGGGTCAGTTTGTGGTGATGAGTCAGTTTGGCGTGAGAGGTCAATTTGGGGTGATGGGTCAGTTTGGGGTGATGAGTCAGTTTGGAGTGCTGGGTCAGTTTGGGGTGATGAGTCAGTTTGGAGTGAAGATTCAGTTTCTGGTGATGAGGCAATTTGGGGTGAAGGGACAGTTTGTGGTGGTGCGTCAGTTTGGGGTGATGAGTCTGTTTGGGTTGATGGGTCAGTTTGGGGTGATGGGTCATTTTGGGGTGATGAGTCAGTTTGGAGTGATTAGTCAGTTTGTGGTGAAGAGTCATTTTAGGGTGATGTGTTAGTTTGGTTGATGAGTCAGTTTGGGGAAATACGTCAGTGTAGGGCGATGAGTCAGTTTTTGGTAAAGAATCAGTTTGGGGTGATGGGTCAGTTTGTGGTGATGCGTCAGTTTCGGGTGATGGGTGAGTTTAGGGTGATTGTTTATTTGGCGTGCTGATTACTTTGGGGTGAAGATGCAATTTGGGGCGATGAGTCAGTTTGGGGTGATGAGTCAGTTTGATGTGAAGAGTCAGTTTGGAGTGATGAGTCAGTGGGGAGATGCATTAGTTTGGAATGATGAGTCAGTTTGGATTGATTGGTCGGTTTGGAGTGATGGCCCAGTTTGGGGTGATAAGTCAGTTTGGAGTGATGAGTATGTTTTTGGTGATAAGTCATTTTGGGATGAATGAGTCAGTTTGGGTGATGCGTCAGTTTGGGGCGAAGAGTCAGTTTGGGGTGATTGTTCAATTTGGGGTGATGAGTCACTTTGGGGTGATGGGTCAATTTAGGGTGATTGGTTATCTTGGGGTGCTGATTATTTTGGGGTGAAGATTTAATTTGGGGTGATGGTTCAGTTTGGGGTGATGCGTCAGTTTGTTGTGATGTCTCAGTTTGGGGCCATGAGTCAGTTTGGGGTGATGAGTCATATTGCGCTGCTGGTTCATTTTAGTGTGATGGGTTAGTTTGGGGTGAAGAGTCAGTTTGGAGTGATGAGTCAGTTTTTGGTGCTGGGTCAGTTTGGGATGATGAGTCTGTCGGGTGTGATGAGTCCGTTTCGGGTGATGGGTCAATTTGGGGTGATGTGTCAGTTTGGGTGAATGAGTCAGTTTGGAGTGATGGGTCAGTTTTAGGTCATGGGTCAGTTTGGGTTAATGGGTCAGTTTGTGGTGATGAGTCAGTTTGGGGTTATGGGTCAGTTTGTGGAGGTGCGTCAGTTTGGGGTGATGAGTCAGTTTGGAGTGATGAGTCAGTTTTTGTTGACGAGATACGTTGGGGTGATGGGTCAGTTTATGGTGATGAGTCAGTTTTGGGTGATGGGACAATTTGGGTGATGGGTCAGTTTGGGGTGATGAGTCAGTGGGGAGATGATTCAGTTTGGGATGATGAGTCAGTCTGGGTTGATTGGTCAGTTTGGGTTGATGAGTCAGTTTGGAGTGATGGTTTAATTTGGGGTAATGGGTCAGTTAGTGGTGTTGAATGAGTTTGGTGTAATGGATCAGTTTTTGGTCATGAGTCAGTTTCTGGTGGTGCTTCAGTTTGGGGTGATGAGTCACTTTGGGGTGATGGGTTAGTTATGGGGTGATGCGTCAGTTTGGTGTGATGTGTCAGTTTGGGGCGATGAGTCAGTTTGGGGTGATGAGTCAGTTTGATGTCATGGATCCATTTGGGGTGATGGGTCAGTTTGGGATGAAGAGTCAGTTTGGAGTGATGTGTCAGTTTTTGGTGATGAGACAGTTTGGGGTGATGGGTCACCATGGTGTGATGAGTCAATTTGGGGTGATGGGTCAATTTGGGGTGATGGGTCAGTTTGGGGTAATGAGTCAGTTTGGAGTGATGCGTCAGTTTTTTGTGATGGTTCAGTTTGGGTTAATGGGTCAATTTGTAGTGATGAGTCAATTTGGGGTGAAGGGTCAGTTTGTGGTGGTGCGTCAGTGTAGGGCGATGAGTCAGTTTTTGGTGAAAAATCAGTTTGGGGTGATGGATCATTTTGTGGTGATGAGTCAGTTTGGCGTGATAGGTCAATTTGGGGTGATGGGTCAGTTTGGGATGATGAGTCAGATTGGGGTGGTGCATCAGTTTGGGATGATGAGTCAGATTGGGGTGTTGGGTCAGTTTGGGTGATGAGTCAGTTTGGACTGATGCGTCAGTTTAGGGCGATGAGTCAGTTTTTGGTGAAGAATCAGTTTGGAGTGATGGGTCAGTTTGTGGTGATGTGTCAGTTTGGCGTGAGAGGTCAATTTGGGGTGATGGGTCAGTTTGGGGTGATGAGTCAGTAAGGAGTGCTGGGACAGTTTGGGGTGATGAGTCAGTTTGGAGTGAAGATTCAGTTTTTGGTGATGAGGCAATTTGGGGTGAAGGGTCAGTTTGTGGTGGTGCGTCAGTTTGGGGTGATGAGTCTGTTTGGGGTGATGAGTCAGTTTGGAGTGATTAGTCAGTTTGTGGTGAAGAGTCACTTTAGGGTGATGTGTTAGTTTGGGTGATGAGTCAGTTTGGGGTAATACGTCAGTGTAGGGCGATGAGTCAGTTTTTGGTAAAGAATCAGTTTGCGGTGATGGTTCAGTTTGTGGTGATGAGTCAGTTTGGCGTGATAGGTCAATTTGGGGTGATGGGTCAGTTTGGAGTGAAGAGTTAGTTTTTGGTGATGAGTCAATTTGGGGTGAAGGATCAGTTTGTGGTGGTGCGTCAGTTTGGGGTGATGAGTCTGTTTGGGTTGATGGGTCAGTTTGGGGTGATGAGTCAGTTTGGAGTGATGAATCAGTTTGTGGTGAAGAGTCACTTTGGGGTGATTGTCAGTTTGGGTGATGACTCATTTTGGTGTAATACGTCAGTGCAGGGCGATGAGGCAGTTTTTGGTGAAGAATCATTTTGGGGTGATGGGTCAGTTTGTGGTGATGAGTCAGTTTGGGCTGATGCGTCAGTTTAGGGCGATGAGTCAGTTTTTGGTGAAGAATCAGTTTGGGGTGATGGGTCAGTTTGAGGTGATGGGTCAGTTTGGGGTGATGAGTCAGTTTGGAGTGCTGGGTCAGGTAGGGGTGATGAGTCAGTTTGGAGTGAAGAGTCAGTTATGGTGATGAGGCAATTTGGGGTGAAGGGTCAGTTTATGGTGGTGCGTCAGTTTGGGGTGATGAGTCTGTTTGGGTTGATGCGTCAGTTTAGGGCGATGAGTCAGTTTTTGGTGAAGAATCAGTTTGGGGTGATGGGTCAGTTTGTGGTGATGAGTCAGTTTGGCGTGAGAGGTCAATTTGGGGTGATGGGTCAGTTTGGGGTGATGAGTCATTTTGGAGTGCTGGGTCAGTTTGGGGTGATGAGTCAGTTTGGAGTGAAGATTCAGTTTCTGGTGATGAGGCAATTTGGGGTGAAGGGACAGTTTGTGGTGGTGCGTCAGTTTGGGGTGATGAGTCTATTTGGGTTGATGGGTCAGTTTGGGGTGATGGGTCATTTTGGGGTGATGAGTCAGTTTGGAGTGATTAGTCAGTTTGTGGTGAAGAGTCATTTTAGGGTGATGTGTTAGTTTGGTTGATGAGTCAGTTTGGGGAAATACGTCAGTGTAGGGCGATGAGTCAGTTTTTGGTAAAGAATCAGTTTGGGGTGATGGGTCAGTTTGTGGTGATGCGTCAGTTTCGGGTGATGGGTGAGTTTAGAGTGATTGTTTATTTGGCGTGCTGATTACTTTGGGGTGAAGATGCAATTTGGGGCGATGAGTCAGTTTGGGGTGATGAGTCAGTTTGATGTGAAGAGTCAGTTTGGAGTGATGAGTCAGTTTTTGTTGATGTGTCAGTTTGGGGTGATGGTTCAGTTGGGGTGATGGTTCAGTTTGGGGTGATGGTTCAGTTTGCGGTGATGAGTCAGTTTTGTGTGATGCGTCAGTTTGAGGCGATGAGTCAGTTTTTGGTAATGGGACAATTTGGGGTGATGGGTCAGTTTGGGGTGATAGGTCAGTTTGGGGTGAAGAGTCAGTTTGGAGTGATGATTCAGTTTGTGGTGATGAGTCAGTTTTTGGTAATGGGACAATTTGGGGTGATGGGTCAGTTTGGGGTGTGAATCAGTTTGGGGTGATGGGTCAGGTTGGGGTGATGAGTCAGTGGGGAGATGCGTTAGTTTGGAATGATGAGTCAGTTTGGATTGATTGGTCGGTTTGGAGTGATGGCCCAGTTTGGGGTGATAAGTCAGTTTGGAGTGATGAGTATGTTTTTGGTGATAAGTCATTTTGGGATGAATGAGTCAGTTTGGGTGATGCGTTAGTTAGGGGCGAAGAGTCAGTTTGGGGTGATTGTACAATTTGGGGTGATGAGTCAGTTTGTGGGTGATGCGTCAGTTTGGGGTGATGGGTCAGTTTGGGGTGATGAGTCACTTTGGGGTGATGGGTCAATTTAGGGTGATTGGTTATCTTGGGGTGCTGATTATTTTGGGGTGAAGATTTAATTTGGGGTGATGGTTCAGTTTGGGGTGATGCGTCAGTTTGTTGTGATGTCTCAGTTTGGGGCCATGAGTCAGTTTGGGGTGATGAGTCATATTGCGCTGCTGGTTCATTTTGGTGTGATGGGTCAGTTTGGGGTGAAGAGTCAGTTTGGAGTGATGAGTCAGTTTTTGGTGCTGGGTCAGTTTGGGGTGATGAGTCTGTCGGGTGTGATGAGTCCGTTTCGGGTGATGGGTCAATTTGGGGTGATGTGTCAGTTTGGGTGAATGAGTCAGTTTGGAGTGATGGGTCAGTTTTAGGTCATGGGTAAGTTTGGGTTAATGGGTCAGTTTGTGGTGATGAGTCAGTTTGGGGTTATGGGTCAGTTTGTGGAGGTGCGTCAGTTTGGGGTGATGAGTCAGTTTGGAGTGATGAGTCAGTTTTTGGTGAAGAGACACGTTGGGGTGATGGGTCAGTTTATGGTGATGAGTCAGTTTTGGGTGATGGGACAATTTGGGGTGATGGGTCAGTTTGGGGTGATGAGTCAGTGGGGAGATGATTCAGTTTGGGATGATGAGTCAGTCTGGGTTGATTGGTCAGTTTGGGTTGATGAGTCAGTTTGGAGTGATGGTTTATTTTGGGGTAATGGGTCAGTTAGTGGTGTTGAATGAGTTTGGTGTAATGGATCAGTTTTTGGTCATGAGTCAGTTTCTGGTGGTGCTTCAGTTTGGGGTGATGAGTCACTTTGGGGTGATGGGTTAGTTATGGGGTGATGCGTCAGTTTGGTGTGATGTGTCAGTTTGGGGCGATGAGTCAGTTTGGGGTGATGAGTCAGTTTGATGTCATGGATCCATTTGGGGTGATGGGTCAGTTTGGGATGAAGAGTCAGTTTGGAGTGATGTGTCAGTTTTTGGTGATGAGACAGTTTGGGGTGATGGGTCACCATGGTGTGATGAGTCAATTTGGGGTGATGGGTCAATTTGGGGTGATGGGTCAGTTTGGGGTAATGAGTCAGTTTGGAGTGATGCGTCAGTTTTTTGTGATGGTTCAGTTTGGGTTAATGGGTCAATTTGGGGTGAAGGGTCAGTTTGTGGTGGTGCGTCACTGTAGGGCGATGAGTCAGTTTTTGGTGAAAAATCAGTTTGGGGTGATGGATCAGTTTGTGGTGATGAGTCAGTTTGGCGTGATAGGTCAATTTGGGGTGATGGGTCAGTTTGGGGTGATGAGTCAGATTGGGGTGGTGCATCAGTTTGGGATGATGAGTCACATTGTGGTGTTGGGTCAGTTTGGGTGATGAGTCAGTTTGGGCTGATGCGTCAGTTTAGGGCGATGAGTCAGTTTTTGGTGAAGAATCAGTTTGGAGTGATGGGTCAGTTTGTGGTGATGTGTCAGTTTGGCGTGAGAGGTCAATTTGGGGTGATGGGTCAGTTTGGGGTGATGAGTCAGTAAGGAGTGCTGGGTCAGTTTGGGGTGATGAGTCAGTTTCGAGTGAAGATTCAGTTTTTGGTAATGAGGTAATTTGGGGTGAAGTGTCAGTTTGTGGTGGTGTGTCAGTTTGGGGTGATGAGTCTGTTTGGGGTGATGAGTCAGTTTGGAGTGATTAGTCAGTTTGTGGTGAAGAGTCACTTTAGGGTGATGTGTTAGTTTGGGTGATGAGTCAGTTTGGGGTAATACGTCAGTGTAGGGCGATGAGTCAGTTTTTGGTAAAGAATCAGTTTGGGGTGATGGGTCAGTTTGTGGTGATGAGTCAGTTTGGCGTGATAGGTCAATTTGGGGTGATGAGTCAGTTTGGAGTGAAGAGTTAGTTTTTGGTGATGAGTCAATTTGGGGTGAAGGATCAGTTTGTGGTGGTGCGTCAGTTTGGGGTGATGAGTCTGTTTGGGTTGATGCGTCAGTTTGGTGTAATACGTCAGTGCAGGGCGATGAGGCAGTTTTTGGTGAAGAATCATTTTGGGGTGATGGGTCAGTTTGTGGTGATGAGTCAGTTTGGGCTGATGCGTCAGTTTAGGGCGATGAGTCAGTTTTTGGTGAAGAATCAGTTTGGGGTGATGGGTCAGTTTGAGGTGATGAGTCAGTTTGGCGTGAGAGGTCAATTTGGGGTGATGGGTCAGTTTGGGGTGATGAGTCAGTTTGGAGTGCTGGGTCAGTTAGGGGTGATGAGTCAGTTTGGAGTGAAGAGTCAGTTTTTGGTGATGAGGCAATTTGGGGTGAAGGGTCAGTTTATGGTGGTGCGTCAGTTTGGGGTGATGAGTCTGTTTGGGTTGATGCGTCAGTTTAGGGCGATGAGTCAGTTTTTGGTGAAGAATCAGTTTGGGGTGATGGGTCAGTTTGTGGTGATGAGTCAGTTTGGCGTGATAGGTCAATTTGGGGTGATGCGTCAGTTTGGGGTGATGAGTCAGATTGGGGTGGTGCGTCAGTTTGGGGTGATGACTCAGATTTGTATGTTGGGTAAGTTTGGGGTGATGAGTCAGTTTGGGCTGATGCGTCAGTTCAGGGCGATGAGTCAGTTTTTGGTGAAGAGTCAGTTTGGAGTGATGAGTCAGTTTGTGGTGAAGAGTCACTTTGGGGTGATGTGTCAGTTTTGTTGATGAGTCAGTTTGGACTGATGAGTCAGTTTTTGGTGATGAGACACGTTGGGGTGATGGGTCATTTTATGGTGATGATTCAGTTTTGGGTGATGGGACAATTTGGGGTGATGGGTCAGTTTGGGGTGATGAGTCAGTGGGGAGATGCGTCAGTTTGGGATGATGAGCCAGTCTGGGTTGATTGGTCAGTTTGGGTTGATAGGTCAGTTTGGGGTGATGAGTCAGCTTGGAGTGATGAGGATGTTTTTGGTGATGAGTCAGTTTGGGGTGATGGGTCAGTTTGGGGTGATGGGTCAGTTATGGGGTGATGCGTCAGTTTGGTGTGATGCGTCATTTTGGGGTGATGGGTCAGTTTAGGGTGATTGGCTACCTTGGGGTGCTGATTACTTTGGGGTGAAGATTTAATTTGGGGTGATGGTTCAGTTTGGGGTGATGCGTCAGTTTGGTGTGATGTGTCAGATTGGGGCCATGAGTCAGTTTGGGGTGATGAGTCATATTGCGCTGCTGGTTCATTTTGGTGTGATGGGTCAGTTTGGGGTGAAGAATCAGTTTGGAGTGATGAGTCAGTTTTTGGTGCTGGGTCAGTTTGTGGTGATGAGTCTGTCGGGGATGATGAGTCCGTTTCGGGTGATGGTTCAATTTGGAGTGATGGGTCAGTTTTAGGTCATAGGTCAGTTTGGGTTAATGGGTCAGTTTGTGGTGATGAGTCAGTTTGGGGTTATGGGTCAGTTTGTGGAGGTGCGTCAGTTTGGGGTGATGAGTCTGTTTGGTTTGTTGGGTAACTTTGGGGTGGTGGGTCAGTTTGGGGTGATGAGTCAATTTGGAGTGATGAGTCAGTTTTTGGTGAAGAGACAAGTTGGGGTGATGGGTCAGTATATGGTGATGAGTCTGTTTGGAGTGATGGGACAATTTGGGGTGATGGGTCAGTTTGGGGTGATGAGTCAGTGGGGAAATGCGTCAGTTTGGGATGATGAGTCAGTCTGGGTTGATTGGTCAGTTTGGTGTGATAGATCAGTTTGGGGTGATGAGTCAGTTTGGAGTGATGAGTGTGTTTTTGGTGATGAGTCAGTTTGGGGTGATGGTTTATGTTGGGATAATGGGTCAGTTAAGGGAGTTGAATCAGTTTGGTGTCATGGATCAGTTTTTGGTCATGAGTCAGTTTCTGGTGGTGCTTCAATTTGGGGTGATGATTCACTTTGGGGTGATGGGTCAGTTATGGGGTGATGCGTCAGTTTGGTGTGATGCGTCAGTTTGGGGCGATGAGTCAGTTTGGGGTGATGAGTCAGTTTGATGTCATGGATCCATTTGGGGTGATGGGTCATTTTGGGATGAAGAGTCAGTTTGGAGTGATGTGTCAGTTTTGGTGATGAGACAGTTTGGGGTGATGCGTCACTATGGTGTGATGAGTCAATTTGGGGTGATGGGTCAATTTGGGGTGATGTGTCAGTTTGGGGTAATGAGCCAGTTTGGAGTGATGCGTCAGTTTTTTGTGATGGTTCAGTTTGGGTTAATGGGTCATTTTGTTGTGATGAGTCAGTTTGGGGTTATGGGTCAGTTTGTGGAGGTGCGTCAGTTTGGGGTGATGACTCAGTTTGGAGTGATGAGTCAGTTTTGGTGAAGTGACACGTTGGGGTGATGGGCCAGTTTATGGTGATGAGTCAGTTTTGGGTGATGGGACAATTTGGGGTGATGGGTCAGTTTGGGGTGATGAGTCAGTGGGGAGATGATTCAGTTTGGGATGATGAGTCAGTCTGGGTTGATTGGTCAGTTTGGGTTGATAGATCAGTTTGTGGTGATGAGTCAGTTTGGAGTGATGGTTTATTTTGGGGTAATGGGTCAGTTAGTGGTGTTGAATGAGTTTGGTGTAATGGATCAGTTTTTGGTCATGAGTCAGTTTCTGGTGGTGCTTCAGTTTGGGGTGATGAGTCACTTTGGGGTGATGGGTTAGTTATGGGGTGATGCGTCAGTTTGGTGTGATGTGTCAGTTTGGGGCGATGAGTCAGTTTGGGGTGATGGGTCACCATGGTGTGATGAGTCAATTTGGGGTGATGGGTCAATTTGGGGTGATGGGTCAGTTTGGGGTAATGAGTCAGTTTGGAGTGATGCGTCAGTTTTTTGTGATGGTTCAGTTTGGGTTAATGGGTCAATTTGTAGTGATGAGTCAATTTGGGGTGAAGGGTCAGTTTGTGGTGGTGCGTCAGTGTAGGGCGATGAGTCAGTTTTTGGTGAAAAATCAGTTTGGGGTGATGGATCAGTTTGTGGTGATGAGTCAGTTTGGCGTGATAGGTCAATTTGGGGTGATGGGTCAGTTTGGGGTGATGAGTCAGATTGGGGTGGTGCATCAGTTTGGGATGATGAGTCAGATTGGGGTGTTGGGTCAGTTTGGGTGATGAGTCAGTGTGGGCTGATGCGTCAGTTTAGGGCGATGAGTCAGTTTTTGGTGAAGAATCAGTTTGGAGTGATGGGTCAGTTTGTGGTGATGTGTCAGTTTGGCGTGATAGGTCAATTTGGGGTGATGGGTCTGTTTGGAGTGATGAGTCAGTAAGGAGTGCTGGGTCAGTTTGGGGTGATGAGTCAGTTTGGAGTGAAGATTCAGTTTTTGGTGATGAGGCAATTTGGGGTGAAGGGTCAGTTTGTGGTGGTGCGTCAGTTTGGGGTGATGAGTCTGTTTGGGTTGATGGCTCAGTTTGGGGTGATGGGTCAGTTTGGGGTGATGAGTCAGTTTGGAGTGATTAGTCAGTTTGTGGTGAAGAGTCACTTTAGGGTGATGTGTTAGTTTGGGTGATGAGTCAGTTTGGGGTAATACGTCAGTGTAGGGCGATGAGTCAGTTTTTGGTAAAGCATCAGTTTGGGGTGATGGGTCAGTTTGTGGTGATGAGTCAGTTTGGCGTGATAGGTCAATTTGGGGTGATGAGTCAGTTTGGAGTGAAGAGTTAGTTTTAGGTGATGAGTCAATTTGGGGTGAAGGATCAGTTTGTGGTGGTGCGTCAGTTTGGGGTGATGTGTCTGTTTGGGTTGATGGGTCAGTTTGGGGTGATGAGTCAGTTTGGAGTGATGAATCAGTTTGTGGTGAAGAGTCACTTTGGGGTGATTGTCAGTTTGGGTGATGACTCATTTTGGTGTAATACGTCAGTGCAGGGCGATGAAGCAGTTTTTGGTGAAGAATCAGTTTGGGGTGATGGGTCAGTTTGAGGTGATGAGTCAGTTTGGCGTGAGAGGTCAATTTGGGGTGATGGGTCAGTTTGGGGTGATGAGTCAGTTTGGAGTGCTGGGTCAGTTAGGGGTGATGAGTCAGTTTGGAGTGAAGAGTCAGTTTTTGGTGATGAGGCAATTTGGGGTGAAGGGTCAGTTTATGGTGGTGCGTCAGTTTGGGGTGATGAGTCTGTTTGGGTTGATGCGTCAGTTTAGGGCGATGAGTCAGTTTTTGGTGAAGAATCAGTTTGGGGTGATGGGTCAGTTTGTGGTGATGAGTCAGTTTGGCGTGATAGGTCAATTTGGGGTGATGGGTCAGTTTGGGGTGATGAGTCAGATTGGGGTGGTGCTTCAGTTTGGGGTGATGACTCAGATTTGTATGTTGGGTAAGTTTGGGGTGATGAGTCAGTTTGGGCTGATGCGTCAGTTTAGGGCGATGAGTCAATTTTTGGTGAAGAGTCAGTTTGGAGTGATGAGTCAGTTTGTGGTGAAGAGTCACTTTGGGGTGATGTGTCAGTTTGGTTGATGAGTCAGTTTGGACTGATGAGTCAGTTTTTGGTGAAGAGACACGTTGGGGTGATGGGTCAGTTTATGGTGATGAGTCAGTTTTGGGTGATGGGACAATTTGGGGTGATGGGTCAGTTTGGGGTGATGAGTCAGTGGGGAGATGCGTCAGTTTGGGATGATGAGCCAGTCTGGGTTGATTGGTCAGTTTGGGTTGATAGGTCAGTTTGGGGTGATGAGTCAGCTTGGAGGGATGAGTATGTTTTTGGTGATGTGTCAGTTTGTGCTGATTGGTCAGTTTGGGGTGATGAGTCAATTTCGGGTGATGGGTGAGTTTAGGGTGATTGTTCAATTTGGGGTATTGAGTCAGTTTGTGGGTGAAGCGTCAGTTTGGGGTGATGGGTCAGTTTGGGGTGATGAGTCAGTTTGGGGTGTTGGGTCAGTTTCGGGTGATGAGTCAGTTTGTGTTGATGCGTCACTGTGGGGTGATGAGCCAGTTTGTGGTGATGAGTCAGTTTGCGATGATGGGTCATTTAGGGGTGATGTGTCAGTTTGGGGTGAAGTGTCAGTTTGGAGTGATTAGTCAGTTTTTGGTGATGGTTCAGTTTGGGGTGATGGGTCAAATTTGGGTGATGGGTCAGTTTGGGGTAATGAGTCAATTTGGAGTGATGGATCAGTTTTTGGTCATGGGTCAGTTTGGGTTAATGGGTCAGTTTGTGGTGATAAGTTAGTTTCGGGTGATGGGTCAGTTTGTGGAGGTGCGTCAGTTTTGGGTGATTCGTCTGTTTGGGTTGATGGGTAGGTTTGGGGTGTTGGGTTAGTTTGGGGTGATGAGTCAGTTTTTGGTGAAGAGACACTTTGGGGTGATGGGTCAGTTTATGGTGATGAGTCAGTTTTGGGTAATGGGACAATTTGGGCTGGTGGGTCAGTTTCGGGTGATGAATCAGTTTGGGGTGATGGGTCAGTTTGGGCTGATGAGTCAGTGGGGAGATGCGTCAGTTTGGGTTGATGAGTCAGTTTGGGTTGATTGGTCAGTTTGGGTTGATGGGTCAGTTTGTGGTGATGAGTCAGTTTGGAGCAATGAGTATATTTTTGGTGATGATGGGTCCGTTTTTGGTCATGGGTCAGTTTGGGTTAATGGGTCAGTTTGTGGTGATGAGTTAGTTTCGGGTGATGGGTTAGTTTGTGGAGGTGCGTCAGTTTGGCGTGATGAGTCTGTTTGGGTTGATAGGTAGGTTTGGGGTGAAGTGTCAGTATGGGGTGAAGAGTCAGTTTATGCTGATTGGTCAGTTTGGGGTGATGAGTCAGTTTCGGGTGATGGGTGAGTTTAGGGTGATTGTTCAATTTGGGGTATTGAGTCAGTTTTTGTGTGATGCGTCAGTTTGGGGTGATGGGTCAGTTTGGGATGATGAGTCAGTTTGGGGTGATGGGTCAGTTTGCGTTGATGGTTCATTTTGGTGTGATGGGTCAGTTTGGGGTGAAGAGTCAGTTTGGAGTGATGAGTCAGTTTTTGGTGATGGGACAGTTTGAGGTGATTTGTCAGTTGGGTTCATGAGACAGTTTGGAGTGATGGGTCAGTTTTAGATCATTGGTCAGTTTTGGTTAATGGGTCAGTTTGTGGTGATGAGTCAGTTTGTGGTGATGGGTCTATTTGGTTTAATGGGTAAGTTTGGTTGATGGGTCAGTTTGGGGTGATGAGTCAGTTTGGAAAGATGAGTCAGTTTTTGGTGAAGAGACACATTGCGGTGATTGGTCAGTTTATGGTGATGAGTCAGTTTTGGGTGATGGGACAATTTGGGGTGATGGGTCAGTTTGGGTTGATAGGTCAGTTTGGAGTGATGAGTATGTTTTTGGTGATGAGACAGTTTGGGGTGATGGTTTAGTTTGGGGTAATGGGTCAGTTGGTGGTGATGAATCATTTTGGTGCAATGGATCAGTTTTTGGTCATGAGTCAGTTTGTGGTGGTGTGTCAGTTTTGGGTGATGAGTCAGTTTGGGGTGATGGGTCAGTTCTGGGGACATGCGTCAGTTTGGTGTGATGCGTCAGTTTGGGGCGATGAGTCAGTTTGGGGTGAGGAGTCAGTTTGATGTCATGGGTCCGTTTGGGGTGATGGGTCAGTTTGGGATGAAGAGTCAATTTGGAGTGATGTGTCAGTTTTTGGTGATGAATCAGTGTGCGGTGATGGGTCACTATGGTGTGATGAGTCAGATTCGGGTGATGGGTCAATTTGGGGTGCTGGGTCAGTTTAGGGTAATGAGTCAGTTCGGAGTGATGCGTCAGTTTTTTGTGATGTGTCATTTTGGTTAATGGGTCAATTTGTGGTGATGAATCAATTTGGGGTGATGGGTCAGTTTCTGGTGGTGCGTCAGTTTGGGGTGATGAGTCTATTTGGGTTGATGGGTCAGTTTGGGGTGATGGGTCAGCTTGGGGTGATGAGTCAGTTTGGAGTGATGAGTCAGTTTTTGGTGAAGAGTCACTTTGGGGTGATGTGTCTGTTTGGGTGATGTTTCAGTTTTGGGCCATGAGTCAGTTTGGGGTGATAAGTCAGATTGTGCTGCTGGTTCATTTTGGTGTGATGGGTCAGTTTGGGCCGATGAGTCAGTTTGGGGTGATGAGTCAATTTGATGTCATGGAGCCATTTGGGGTGATGGGTCAGTTTGGGATAAGAGTCAGTTTGGAGTGATGTGTCAGTTGTTGGTGATGAGTAATTTTGGGGTGATGGGTCACTATGGTGTGATGAGTCAGTTTGGGTTGATGGGTCAGTTTGGGGTGATGGGTCAGTTTGGGGTGATGAGTCATTTTGGAGTGATGAGTCAGTTTTTGGTGAAGAGTCACTTTGGGGTGATGTGTCAGTTTGGGTGATTAGTCAGTTTGGGGTAATACGTCAGTGTAAGGCGATGAGTCAGTTTATGGTGAAGAATCAGTTTGGGGTGATGGGTCAGTTTGTGGTGATGAGTCAATTTGGCGTGATAGGTCAATTTGGGGTGATGGTTCAGTTTGGGCTGATGAGTAAAATTTGGCTGGTGCGTCAGTTTGGGGTGTTGAGTCAGATTGGGATGTTGTGTCAGTTTGGCGTGATGAGTCAATTTGGGGTGATGTGTCAGTTTAGGGTGCTGAGTCACTTTTTGGAGGTGAGTCAGTTTGGGGTGCTGGGTCAGCTCGGGGGTGATGGGTCAGTTTGTGGCGGTGTCTCAATTTGGGGTGATGGGTTAATTTGGGATGATGGGTCTATTTGTGTGACGGATACGTTTGGGGTGATGAGTCAATTTGGGGTAATGGTTCAGTTTGTGGTGATGGTTCAGTTTGGGGTGATGGGTCAATTTTGGGGTGATGAGTCTATTTCGGGAGTAAGGTCAGTTTGGGGTGATGGGTCAGTTTGTGCTTGATGTGTCAGTTTGGGTGATGGGTTAGTTTGGCACGATGGGTCAGTTAGTGTGGGGGTCAGTTAGGGGTGATGAGTCAGTTTGGTGTGATGGGTCAGTTTGGGATGATAGGTCAGTTTGTGGTCATGAGTCTGTTTGTGGTGGTGCGTCCGTTCGGGGTGATGGGTCAGTTTGTGGTGATGAGTCAGTGTGGAGTGATGAGTCTGTTTTTGGTGAAGACTCAGTTTGGCGTGATGGGTAGGTTTGTGGTGATGAGTCAGTTTGGGGTGATGGGTCAATTTGGGGTGAAGGGTCAGTTTGGGGTGATGCTTTAGTTTGGGGTGATGGGTCAGTTTGGGGTGATGTGTCAGTTTGAGGTGATGTTTCAGTTTGAGGTGATACTTCATTTTGGGGCGATGAGACATTTTGATGTGATGAGTCAGTTTGGGGTGATGGTTCAATTTGGGGTGATGGGTCAGTTTGGTGTGATGCGGCAGTTGGGGTCATGGGTCAGTTTAGGATGATGTGCCAGTTTAGGGTGATGGCTCAGTTTGTGGTGGTGCATCATTTTGGGGTGATGAGTCTGTTTGGGTTGATGTGTCAGTTTGGAGTGATGAGTCAATTTTTTTGGTGAAGAGTCACTTTGGGGTGATGTGTCAGTTTGGGGTGATGAGTCAATTCGGGCTGTTGCGTCAGTTTAGGACGATGAGTCAGTTTTTGGTGAAGAATCAGTTTGGGGTGATGGGTCAGTTTGTGGTGATGAGTCAGTTTGGATTGAGAGGTCAATTTGGGGTGATGGGTCAGTTTGGGGTGATGAGTCAGTTTGGGGTGTTGGGTCAGTTTGGGGTGATGAGCCAGTTTGGAGTGAAGAGTCAGTTTTTGGTGATGAGTCAATTTGGGGTGAAATGTCAGTTTGTGGTGGTGCGTCATTTTGGGGTGATGAGTCTGTTTGGGTTGATGGGTCAGTTTGGGGTGATGGGTCAGTTTGGAGTGAAGAATCAGTTTTTGGTGATGAGACAATTTGGGGTGAAAAGTCAGTTTGTGGTGGTGCGTCAGTTTGGGGTGATGAGTCTGTTTGAATTGATGGGTCAGTTTGGGGTGATGGGTCAGTTTGGGGTGATGTGTCAGTTTGAGTTGTTGTTTCAGTTTGTGGTGATGCGTCATTTTGGGGCGATGAGTCATTTTGGGGTGATGAGTCAGTTTGGGGTGAAGGTTCAGTTTGGGGTGATGGGTCAGTTTGGTGTGATGCAGCAGTTTGGGGTCATGGGTCAATTTAGAATGATGTGCCAGTTTAGTGTGATGGCTCAGTTTGTGGTGGTGCATCATTTTGAGGTGATGATTCTGTTTGGGTGAAGAGTCAGTTTGGGGTGATGGGTCAGTTTGGGGAGATGAGTCCGTTTGGAGTGATGAGTCAATTTCTGGTGAAGAGTCACTTTGGGGTGAATTTTCAGTATGGGGTGATGAGTCAGTTTGTGCTGATGCGTCAGTTTCGGGCGATGAGTCAGTTTTGGGTGAAGAATCAGCTGGAGTGATGGGTCAGTTGGTGGTGATGAGTCAGTTTGGCGAGATAGGTCAATTTGGGGTGATGAGCCAGTTTGGAGTGAAGTTTCAGTTTTTGGTGATGAGTCAATTTGGGGTGAAGGGTCAGTTTGTGGTGGTGCGTCAGTTTGGGGTGATGAGTCTGTTTGGGTTGATGGGTCAGTTTGGGTTGATGGGTCAGTTTGGGGTGATGAGTCAATTTGGGGTGATGAGTCAGTTTGGAGTGAAGAGTCAGTTTTTGGTGATGAGTCAATTTGGGGAGAAGGGTCAGTTCGTGGTGGTGCGTCATTTTGGGGTGATGAGTCTGTTTGAATTGATGGGTCAGTTTGGGGTGATGGGTCAGTTTGGGTGATGCGTCAGTTTGGAGTAATGAGTCAGTTTGTGGTGAAGAGTCACTTTGGGGTGATGTGTCAGTTTGGGTGCTGAGTCAGTTTGGGGTAATACGTCAGTGCAGGGCGATGAGTCAGTTTCTGGTGACGAAACAGTTTGGGGTGATGGGTCAGTTGGTGCTGATGAGTCAGTTTGGCGTGATAGGTCAATTTGTGATGGTGCGTCAGTATGAGGTGATGAGTCAGATTGGGGTGTTCAGTCAGTTTGGGGTGATGGGTCAGTTTAGGGTGCTGAGTCAATTTTTGGAGGTGAGTCAGTTTGCGGTGATGGGTCATTTTGGGTTGAAGTGTCAGTATGGAGTAATGAGTCAGTTTTTGGGGATGGGACAGTTTGGGGTGATGGGTCAATTTGGGGTGATGGGTCAGTTTGGGGTGATGGGTAATTTGGGATGAATATTCAGTTTGGAGTGATGAGTCAGTTTTTTGTAATGGGTCAGTTCAGGGTGATAGGTCAGTTGGGGGTAATGAATCAGTTTGGAGTAATGGGTCAGTTTTTGGTGATGGGTCAGTTTGGATTAATGGATCATTTTGTGGTGATGAGTCAGTTTGGGGTGATGGGTCAGTTTGTGCTGATGCCTCAGTTTGAGGTGATGTGTCTGTTTGGGTTGATGGGTCAATTTGGGGTGACGGGTCAGTTTGGGGTGTAGAGTCAGTTTGGAGTGATGAGTCAGTTTTTGTTGAAGTGTCAATTTGGGGTGATGATTCAGTTTGTGGTGATGAGTCAGTTTTGGGTAATGGGACAATTTGGGGTGATGGCTCAGTTTGGGGTGTGAATCAGTTTGGGGTGATGGGTCAGTTTGAGGTGATGAGTCAGTGGGGAGATGCGTCAGTTTGGAATGATGAGTCAGTTTGAATTGATTGGTCAGTTTGGAGTGATGGGCTAGTTTGGGGTGATGAGTCAGTTTGGAGTGATGAGTATGTTTGGGGTGATGGGTCAGTTTAGGGTGCTGAGTCAATTTTTGGAGGTGAGTCAGTTTGCGGTGATGGGTCATTTTGGGGTGATGTGTCAGTTTGGGGTGAAGTGTCAGTATGGAGTAATGAGTCAGTTTTTGGTGATTGGTCAGTTTGTGGTGATGGGTCAATTTGGTGTGATGGGTCAGTTTGGGGAAATGAGTCAATTTGGAGTGATGGGTCAGTTTTTGGTCATGGGTCAGTTTGGATTAATGGGTCAGGTGTGGTGATGAGTTAGTTTGGGGTGATGGGTCAGTTTGTGGAGGTGCGTCAGTTTGGGGTGATGAGTGTGTTTGAGTTGATGGGTAGGTTTGGGGTGATGGGCCAGTTTGGGCTGATGAGTCAGTTTAGAGTGATGAGTCAGTTTTTGGTGAAGAGACACTTTGGGGTGATGGGTCAGTTTATGGTGATGAGTCAGTTTTGGGTGATGGGACAATTTGGGGTGATGGGTCAGTTTAGGGTGATGAATCAGTTTGGGGTGATGGTTCAGTTTGGGGTGATGAGTCAGTGGGGAGATGCATCAGTTTGGGATGATGAATCAGTTTGGGTTGATTGGTCAGTTTGGGTTGATAGGTCAGTTTGGGGTGATGAGTCAGTTTGGAGTGATGAGTATGTTTTTGGTGATGAGTCAGTTTGGGTGAAGGATCAGTGTGGTGTGAAGAGTCAGTTTGTGGTGATGGGTCAGTTTGGGGTGATGAGTCAGTTTCTGGTGATGGGTGAGTTTAGGGTGATTGGTTATTTGGGGTGCTGATTACTTTGGGGTGAAGATTCAATTTGTGGCGATGAGTCAGTTTGATGTGATGGGTCAGTTTTTGTTGATGGGTCAGTTTGGATTAATGGGTCACCATGGTGTGATGAGTCAGTTTGGGGTGATGGGTCTATTTGGGGTGATGGTTCAGTTTGGTAATGATTCAGTTTGGGGTGATGGTTCAGTTTGGGGTGATGCGTCAGTTTTGTGTGATGCGTCAGTTTGAGGCGATAAATCAGTTTGGGGTGATGAGTCAGTTTGCGGTGATGTGTCAGTTTGGGGTGATGGGTAATTTGGGATGAATATTCAGTTTGCAGTGATGAGTCAGTTTTTGGTAATGGGTCAGTTCAGGGTGATGGGTCAGTTTGGGGTAATGAATCAGTTTGGAGTAATGTGTCAGTTTTTGGTGATGAGACAGTTTGGGGTGATGGGTCACTGTGGTGTGATGAGTCAATTTGGGGTGATGGGTCTATTTGGGGTGATGTGTCAGTTTGGGGTAATGAGCCAGTTTGGAGTGATGCGTCAGTTTTTTGTGATGGTTCAGTTTGGGTTAATGGGTCAATTTGTTGTGATGAGTCAATTTGGGGTGAAGGGTCAGTTTGTGGTGGTGCGTCAGTTTAGGGCGATGAGTCAGTTTTGGTGAAAAATCAGTTTGGCGTGATAGGTCAATTTGGGGTGATGGGTCAGTTTGGGGTGATGAGTCAGCTTGGGGTGGTGCGTCAGTTTGGGGTGATGAGTCAGATTGGGGTGTTGGGACAGTTTGGGTGATGAGTCATTTTGGGCTGATGCGTCAGTTTCGGGCGATGAGTCAGTTTTTGGTGAAGAATCAGTTTGGGGTGATGGGTCAGTTTGTGGTGATGAGTCAGTTTGGCGTGAGAGGTCAATTTGGGGTGATGGGTCAGTTTGGGGTGATGAGTCAGTTTGGAGTGCTGGGTCAGTTTGGGGTGATGAGTCAGTTTGGAGTGAAGATTCAATTTTTGGTGATGAGGCAATTTGGTGTGAAGGGTCAGTTATGGGGTGATGCGTCAGTTTGGTGTGATGCGTCAGTTTGGGGCGATGAGTCAGTTTGGGGTGATGAGTCAGTTTGATGTGATGGGTCCGTTTGGGGTGATGGGTCAGTTTGGGGTGAAGAGTCAGTTTGGAGTGATGAGTCAGTTTTTGGTGATGTGTCAGTTTGGGGTGATGGTTCAGTTGGGGTGATGGTTCAGTTTGGGGTGATGGTTCAGTTTTGGTTGATGCGTCAGTTTTGTGTGATGCGTCAGTTTGAGGCGATGAGACAGTTTGGGGTGATGAGTCAGTTTGCGGTGATGGGTCAGTTTGGGATGATGGGTCAATTTTGGATGAATATTCAATTTGGAGTGATGAGTCAGTTTTAGCTGATGGGTCAGTTTGGGGTGATGGGTCAGTATGTTGTGATGAGTCAGCTTGGGGTGATGGATCAATATGGGGTGATAGGTCAGTTTGGGGTAATGAGTCAGTTTTGAGTGATGGGTCAGTTTTTGGTGATAGGTCAGTTTCGATTAATGGGTCAGTTTGTGATGATGCCTCAGTTTGAGGTGATGTGCCTGTTTGGGTTGATGGGTCAGTTTGGGGTGATGGGTCAGTTTGGGGTGAAGAGTCAGTTTGGAGTGATGAGTCAGTTTTGGTGAAGAGTCAATTTAGGGTGATGTTTCAGTTTGTGGTGATGAGTCAGTTTTTGGTAATGGGACAATTTGGGGTGATGGGTCAGTTTGGGGTGTGAATCAGTTTGGGGTGATGGGTCAGGTTGGGGTGATGAATCAGTTTGGCGATGCGTTAGTTTGGAATGATGAGTCAGTTTGGATTAATTGGTCGGTTTGGAGTGATGGGCCAGTTTGGGGTGATAAGTCAGTTTGGAGTGATGAGTATGTTTTTGGTGATAAGTCATTTTGGGGTGAATGAGTCAGTTTGGGGTGATGGTTCCGTTTCGGGTGATGGGTCAGTTTGGGGTGATGGGGCAGTTTGGGGTGATGGGTCAGTTCAAGGTGATGCGCCAGTTTGGAGTGATGAGTAAGTTTGTGGGTGATGAGTTGGTTTAAGGTGATTGGTTACCTTGGGGTGCTGATTACTTTGGGGTGAAGATTTAATTTGGGGTGATGGTTCAGTTTGGGGCGATGAGTCAGTTAGGAGTGATTATTCAGTTTGGGGTGATGCGTCAGTTTGGGGCGAAGAGTCAGTTTGGGGTGATTGTTCAATTTGGGGTGATGAGTCAGTTTGTGGGTGATGCGTCAGTTTGGGGTGATGGGTCAGTTTAGGGTGCTTGGTTACCTTGGGGTGCTGATTACTTTGGGGTGAAGATTTAATTTGGGGTGATGGTTCAGTTTGGGGTGATGCGTCAGTTTGGTGTGATGTGTCAGTTTGGGGCCATGAGTCAGTTTGGGGTGATGAGTCATATTGCGCTGCTGGTTCATTTTGGTGTGATGGGTCAGTTTCGGGTGAAGAGTCAGTTTGGAGTGATGAGTCAGTTTTTGGTGCTGGGTCAGTTTGGGGTGATGAGTCTGTCGGGTGTGATGAGTCCGTTTCGGGTGATGGGCCAATTTGGGGTGATGTGTCAGTTTGGGTGAATGAGTCAGTTTGGAGTGATGGGTCAGTTTTAGGTCATGGGTCAGTTTGGGTTAAAGGGTCAGTTTGTGGTGATGAGTCAGTTTGGGGTTATGGGTCAGTTTGTGGAGGTGCGTCTGTTTGGGGTGATGAGTCAGTTTGGAGTGATGAGTGAGTTTTTGGTGAAGAGACACGTTGGGGTGATGGGTCAGTTTATGGTGATGTGTCAGTTTTGAGTGATGGGACAATTTGGGGTGATGGGTCAGTTTGGGGTGATGAGTCAGTGGGGAGATGCGTCAGTTTGGGATGATGAGTCAGTCTGGGTTGATTGGTTAGTTTGGGTTGATAGATCAGTTTGGGGTGATGAGTCAGTTTGGAGTGATGAGTATGTTTTTGGTGATGAGTCAGTTTGGGATGATGGTTTATTTTGGGGTAATGGGTCAGTTAGTGGTGTTGAAAGAGTTTGGTGTAATGGATCAGTTTTTGGTCATGAGTCAGTTTCTAATGGTGCTTCAGTTTGGGGTGATGAGTCACTTTGTGGTGATGGGTTAGTTATGGGGTGATGCGTCAGTTTGGTGTGATGCGTCAGTTTGGGGCGATGAGTCAGTTTGGGGTGATGAGTCAGTTTGATGTCATGGATCCATTTGGGGTGATGGGTCAGTTTGGGATGAAGAGTCAGTTTGGAGTGATGTGTCAGTTTTTGGTGATGAGACAGTTTGGGGCGATGAGTCACTTTGGGGTGATGGGTTAGTTATGGGGTGATGCGTCAGTTTGGTGTGATGCGTCAGTTTGGGGCAATGGGTCAGTTTGTGGTGATGAGTCAGTTTGGCGTGAGAGGTCAATTCGGGGTGATGGTTCAGTTTGGGGTGATGAGTCCGATTGGGGTGGTGCATCATTTTGGGGTGATGAGTCAGATTGGGGTGTTGGGTCAGTTTGGGTGTTGAGTCAGTTTGGGCTGATGCGTCAGTTTAGGGCGATGAGTCAGTTTTTGGTGAAGAATCAGTTTGGGGTGATGGGTCAGTTTGTGGTGATGAGTCAGTTTGGCGTGAGAGGTCAATTTGGGGTGATGGGTCAGTTTGGGGTGATGAGTCAGTTTGGAGTGCTGGGTCAGTTTGGGGTGATGTGTCAGTTTGGAGTGAAGATTCAGTTTCTGGTGATGAGGCAATTTGGGGTGAAGGGACAGTTTGTGGTGGTGCGTCAGTTTGGGGTGATGAGTCTGTTTGGGTTGATGGGTCAGTTTGGGGTGATGGGTCATTTTGGGGTGATGAGTCAGTTTGGAGTGATTAGTCAGTTTGTGGTGAAGAGTCATTTTAGGGTGATGTGTTAGTTTGGTTGATGAGGAGTCAGTTTGGGGAAATACGTCAGTGTAGGGCGATGAGTCAGTTTTTGGTAAAGAATCAGTTTGGGGTGATGGGTCAGTTTGTGGTGATGCGGCAGTTTCGGGTGATGGGTGAGTTTAGGGTGATTGTTTATTTGGCGTGCTGATTACTTTGGGGTGAAGATGCAATTTGGGGCGATGAGTCAGTTTGGGGTGATGAGTCAGTTTGATGTGAAGAGTCAGTTTGGAGTGATGAGTCAGTTTTTGTTGATGTGTCAGTTTGAGGTGATGGTTCAGTTGGGGTGATGGTTCAGTTTGGGGTGATGGTTCAGTTTGCGGTGATGAGTCAGTTTTGTGTGATGCGTCAGTTTGAGGCGATGAGTCAGTTTTTGGTAATGGGACAATTTGGGGTGATGGGTCAGTTTGGGGTGATAGGTCAGTTTGGGGTGAAGAGTCAGTTTGGAGTGATGATTCAGTTTGTGGTGATGAGTCAGTTTTTGGTAATGGGACAATTTGGGGTGATGGGTCAGTTTGGGGTGTGAATCAGTTTGGGGTGATGGGTCAGGTTGGGGTGATGAGTCAGTGGGGAGATGCATTAGTTTGGAATGATGAGTCAGTTTGGATTGATTGGTCGGTTTGGACTGATGGCCCAGTTTGGGGTGATAAGTCAGTTTGGAGTGATGAGTATGTTTTTGGTGATAAGTCATTTTGGGATGAATGAGTCAGTTTGGGTGATGCGTCAGTTTGGGGCGAAGAGTCAGTTTGGGGTGATTGTTCAATTTGGGGTGATGAGTCACTTTGGGGTGATGGGTCAATTTAGGGTGATTGGTTATCTTGGGGTGCTGATTATTTTGGGGTGAAGATTTAATTTGGGGTGATGGTTCAGTTTGGGGTGATGCGTCAGTTTGTTGTGATGTCTCAGTTTGGGGCCATGAGTCAGTTTGGGGTGATGAGTCATATTGCGCTGCTGGTTCATTTTGGTGTGATGGGTTAGTTTGGGGTGAAGAGTCAGTTTGGAGTGATGAGTCAGTTTTTGGTGCTGGGTCAGTTTGGGATGATGAGTCTGTCGGGTGTGATGAGTCCGTTTCGGGTGATGGGTCAATTTGGGGTGATGTGTCAGTTTGGGTGAATGAGTCAGTTTGGAGTGATGGGTCAGTTTTAGGTCATGGGTCAGTTTGGGTTAATGGGTCAGTTTGTGGTGATGAGTCAGTTTGGGGTTATGGGTCAGTTTGTGGAGGTGCGTCAGTTTGGGGTGATGAGTCAGTTTGGAGTGATGAGTCAGTTTTTGTTGACGAGATACGTTGGGGTGATGGGTCAGTTTATGGTGATGAGTCAGTTTTGGGTGATGGGACAATTTGGGTGATGGGTCAGTTTGGGGTGATGAGTCAGTGGGGAGATGATTCAGTTTGGGATGATGAGTCAGTCTGGGTTGATTGGTCAGTTTGGGTTGATGAGTCAGTTTGGAGTGATGGTTTATTTTGGGGTAATGGGTCAGTTAGTGGTGTTGAATGAGTTTGGTGTAATGGATCAGTTTTTGGTCATGAGTCAGTTTCTGGTGGTGCTTCAGTTTGGGGTGATGAGTCACTTTGGCGTGATGGGTTAGTTATGGGGTGAAGCGTCAGTTTGGTGTGATGTGTCAGTTTGGGGCGATGAGTCAGTTTGGGGTGATGAGTCAGTTTGATGTCATGGATCCATTTGGGGTGATGGGTCAGTTTGGGATGAAGAGTCAGTTTGGAGTGATGTGTCAGTTTTTGGTGATGAGACAGTTTGGGGTGATGGGTCACCATGGTGTGATGAGTCAATTTGGGGTGATGGGTCAGTTTGGGGTAATGAGTCAGTTTGGAGTGATGCGTCAGTTTTTTGTGATGGTTCAGTTTGGGTTAATGGGTCAATTTGTAGTGATGAGTCAATTTGGGGTGAAGGGTCAGTTTGTGGTGGTGCGTCAGTGTAGGGCGATGAGTCAGTTTTTGGTGAAAAATCAGTTTGGGGTGATGGATCATTTTGTGGTGATGAGTCAGTTTGGCGTGATAGGTCAATTTGGGGTGATGGGTCAGTTTGGGATGATGAGTCAGATTGGGGTGGTGCATCAGTTTGGGATGATGAGTCAGATTGGGGTGTTGGGTCAGTTTGGGTGATGAGTCAGTTTGGACTGATGCGTCAGTTTAGGGCGATGAGTCAGTTTTTGGTGAAGAATCAGTTTGGAGTGATGGGTCAGTTTGTGGTGATGTGTCAGTTTGGCGTGAGAGGTCAATTTGGGGTGATGGGTCAGTTTGGGGTGATGAGTCAGTAAGGAGTGCTGGGACAGTTTGGGGTGATGAGTCAGTTTGGAGTGAAGATTCAGTTTTTGGTGATGAGGCAATTTGGGGTGAAGGGTCAGTTTGTGGTGGTGCGTCAGTTTGGGGTGATGAGTCTGTTTGGGGTGATGAGTCAGTTTGGAGTGATTAGTCAGTTTGTGGTGAAGAGTCACTTTAGGGTGATGTGTTAGTTTGGGTGATGAGTCAGTTTGGGGTAATACGTCAGTGTAGGGCGATGAGTCAGTTTTTGGTAAAGAATCAGTTTGCGGTGATGGTTCAGTTTGTGGTGATGAGTCAGTTTGGCGTGATAGGTCAATTTGGGGTGATGGGTCAGTTTGGAGTGAAGAGTTAGTTTTTGGTGATGAGTCAATTTGGGGTGAAGGATCAGTTTGTGGTTGTGCGTCAGTTTGGGGTGATGAGTCTGTTTGGGTTGATGGGTCAGTTTGGGGTGATGAGTCAGTTTGGAGTGATGAATCAGTTTGTGGTGAAGAGTCACTTTGGGGTGATTGTCAGTTTGGGTGATGACTCATTTTGGTGTAATACGTCAGTGCAGGGCGATGAGGCAGTTTTTGGTGAAGAATCATTTTGGGGTGATGGGTCAGTTTGTGGTGATGAGTCAGTTTGGGCTGATGCGTCAGTTTAGGGCGATGAGTCAGTTTTTGGTGAAGAATCAGTTTGGGGTGATGGGTCAGTTTGAGGTGATGAGTCAGTTTGGCGTGAGAGGTCAATTTGGGGTGATGGGTCAGTTTGGGGTGATGAGTCAGTTTGGAGTGCTGGGTCAGGTAGGGGTGATGAGTCAGTTTGGAGTGAAGAGTCAGTTTTTGGTGATGAGGCAACTTGGGGTGAAGGGTCAGTTTATGGTGGTGCGTCAGTTTGGGGTGATGAGTCTGTTTGGGTTGATGCGTCAGTTTAGGGCGATGAGTCAGTTTTTGGTGAAGAATCAGTTTGGGGTGATGGGTCAGTTTGTGGTGATGAGTCAGTTTGGCGTGAGAGGTCAATTTGGGGTGATGGGTCAGTTTGGGGTGATGAGTCATTTTGGAGTGCTGGGTCAGTTTGGGGTGATGAGTCAGTTTGGAGTGAAGATTCAGTTTCTGGTGATGAGGCAATTTGGGGTGAAGGGACAGTTTGTGGTGGTGCGTCAGTTTGGGGTGATGAGTCTGTTTGGGTTGATGGGTCAGTTTGGGGTGATGGGTCATTTTGGGGTGATGAGTCAGTTTGGAGTGATTAGTCAGTTTGTGGTGAAGAGTCATTTTAGGGTGATGTGTTAGTTTGGTTGATGAGTCAGTTTGGGGAAATACGTCAGTGTAGGGCGATGAGTCAGTTTTTGGTAAAGAATCAGTTTGGGGTGATGGGTCAGTTTGTGGTGATGCGTCAGTTTCGGGTGATGGGTGAGTTTAGAGTGATTGTTTATTTGGCGTGCTGATTACTTTAGGGTGAAGATGCAATTTGGGGCGATGAGTCAGTTTGGGGTGATGAGTCAGTTTGATGTGAAGAGTCAGTTTGGAGTGATGAGTCAGTTTTTGTTGATGTGTCAGTTTGGGGTGATGGTTCAGTTGGGGTGATGGTTCAGTTTGGGGTGATGGTTCAGTTTGCGGTGATGAGTCAGTTTTGTGTGATGCGTCAGTTTGAGGCGATGAGTCAGTTTTTGGTAATGGGACAATTTGGGGTGATGGGTCAGTTTGGGGTGATAGGTCAGTTTGGGTTGAAGAGTCAGTTTGGAGTGATGATTCAGTTTGTGGTGATGAGTCAGTTTTTGGTAATGGGACAATTTGGGGTGATGGGTCAGTTTGGGGTGTGAATCAGTTTGGGGTGATGGGTCAGGTTGGGGTGATGAGTCAGTGGGGAGATGCGTTAGTTTGGAATGATGAGTCAGTTTGGATTGATTGGTCGGTTTGGAGTGATGGCCCAGTTTGGGGTGATAAGTCAGTTTGGAGTGATGAGTATGTTTTTGGTGATAAGTCATTTTGGGATGAATGAGTCAGTTTGGGTGATGCGTTAGTTTGGGGCGAAGAGTCAGTTTGGGGTGATTGTACAATTTGGGGTGATGAGTCAGTTTGTGGGTGATGCGTCAGTTTGGGGTGATGGGTCAGTTTGGGGTGATGAGTCACTTTGGGGTGATGGGTCAATTTAGGGTGATTGGTTATCTTGGGGTGCTGATTATTTTGGGGTGAAGATTTAATTTGGGGTGATGGTTCAGTTTGGGGTGATGCGTCAGTTTGTTGTGATGTCTCAGTTTGGGGCCATGAGTCAGTTTGGGGTGATGAGTCATATTGCGCTGCTGGTTCATTTTGGTGTGATGGGTCAGTTTGGGGTGAAGAGTCAGTTTGGAGTGATGAGTCAGTTTTTGGTGCTGGGTCAGTTTGGGGTGATGAGGTTGTCGGGTGTGATGAGTCCGTTTCGGGTGATGGGTCAATTTGGGGTGATGTGTCAGTTTGGGTGAATGAGTCAGTTTGGAGTGATGGGTCAGTTTTAGGTCATGGGTCAGTTTGGGTTAATGGGTCAGTTTGTGGTGATGAGTCAGTTTGGGGTTATGGGTCAGTTTGTGGAGGTGCGTCAGTTTGGGGTGATGAGTCAGTTTGGAGTGATGAGTCAGTTTTTGGTGAAGAGACACGTTGGGGTGATGGGTCAGTTTATGGTGATGAGTCAGTTTTGGGTGATGGGACAATTTGGGGTGATGGGTCAGTTTGGGGTGATGAGTCAGTGGGGAGATGATTCAGTTTGGGATGATGAGTCAGTCTGGGTTGATTGGTCAGTTTGGGTTGATGAGTCAGTTTGGAGTGATGGTTTATTTTGGGGTAATGGGTCAGTTAGTGGTGTTGAATGAGTTTGGTGTAATGGATCAGTTTTTGGTCATGAGTCAGTTTCTGGTGGTGCTTCAGTTTGGGGTGATGAGTCACTTTGGGGTGATGGGTTAGTTATGGGGTGATGCGTCAGTTTGGTGTGATGTGTCAATTTGGGGCGATGAGTCAGTTTGGGGTGATGAGTCAGTTTGATGTCATGGATCCATTTGGGGTGATGGGTCAGTTTGGGATGAAGAGTCAGTTTGGAGTGATGTGTCAGTTTTTGGTGATGAGACAGTTTGGGGTGATGGGTCACCATGGTGTGATGAGTCAATTTGGGGTGATGGGTCAATTTGGGGTGATGGGTCAGTTTGGGGTAATGAGTCCGTTTGGAGTGATGCGTCAGTTTTTTGTGATGGTTCAGTTTGGGTTAATGGGTCAATTTGGGGTGAAGGGTCAGTTTGTGGTGGTGCGTCAGTGTAGGGCGATGAGTCAGTTTTTGGTGAAAAATCAGTTTGGGGTGATGGATCAGTTTGTGGTGATGAGTCAGTTTGGCGTGATAGGTCAATTTGGGATGATGGGTCAGTTTGGGGTGATGAGTCAGTTTGGAGTGATGAGTATGTTTTTGGTGATGAGTCAGTTTGGGATGATGGTTTATTTTGGGGTAATGGGTCAGTTAGTGGTGTTGAATGAGTTTGGTGTAATGGATCAGTTTTTGGTCATGAGTCAGTTTCTAATGGTGCTTCAGTTTGGGGTGATGAGTCACTTTGTGGTGATGGGTTAGTTATGGGGTGATGCGTCAGTTTGGTGTGATGCGTCAGTTTGGGGCGATGAGTCAGTTTGGGGTGATGAGTCAGTTTGATGTCATGGATCCATTTGGGGTGATGGGTCAGTTTGGGATGAAGAGTCAGTTTGGAGTGATGTGTCAGTTTTTGGTGATTAGACAGTTTGGGGCGATGAGTCACTTTGGGGTGATGGGTTAGTTATGGGGTGATGCGTCAGTTTGGTGTGATGCGTCAGTTTGGGGCAATGGGTCAGTTTGTGGTGATGAGTCAGTTTGGCGTGAGAGGTCAATTTGGGGTGATGGTTCAGTTTGGGGTGATGAGTCCGATTGGGGTGGTGCATCATTTTGGGGTGATGAGTCAGATTGGGGTGTTGGGTCAGTTTGGGTGTTGAGTCAGTTTGGGCTGATGCGTCAGTTTAGGGCGATGAGTCAGTTTTTGGTGAAGAATCAGTTTGGGGTGATGGGTCAGTTTGTGGTGATGAGTCAGTTTGGCGTGAGAGGTCAATTTGGGGTGATGGGTCAGTTTGGGGTGATGAGTCAGTTTGGAGTGCTGGGTCAGTTTGGGGTGATGAGTCAGTTTGGAGTGAAGATTCAGTTTCTGGTGATGAGGCAATTTGGGGTGAAGGGACAGTTTGTGGTGGTGCGTCAGTTTGGGGTGATGAGTCTGTTTGGGTTGATGGGTCAGTTTGGGGTGATGGGTCATTTTGGGGTGATGAGTCAGTTTGGAGTGATTAGTCAGTTTGTGGTGAAGAGTCATTTTAGGGTGATGTGTTAGTTTGGTTGATGAGTCAGTTTGGGGAAATACGTCAGTGTAGGGCGATGAGTCAGTTTTTGGTAAAGAATCAGTTTGGGGTGATGGGTCAGTTTGTGGTGATGCGTCAGTTTCTGGTGATGGGTGAGTTTAGGGTGATTGTTTATTTGGCGTGCTGATTACTTTGGGGTGAAGATGCAATTTGGGGCGATGAGTCAGTTTGGGGTGATGAGTCAGTTTGATGTGAAGAGTCAGTTTGGAGTGATGAGTCAGTGGGGAGATGCATTAGTTTGGAATGATGAGTCAGTTTGGATTGATTGGTCGGTTTGGAGTGATGGCCCAGTTTGGGGTGATAAGTCAGTTTGGAGTGATGAGTATGTTTTTGGTGATAAGTCATTTTGGGATGAATGAGTCAGTTTGGGTGATGCGTCAGTTTGGGGCGAAGAGTCAGTTTGGGGTGATTGTTCAATTTGGGGTGATGAGTCACTTTGGGGTGATGGGTCAATTTAGGGTGATTGGTTATCTTGGGGTGCTGATTATTTTGGGGTGAAGATTTAATTTGGGGTGATGGTTCAGTTTGGGGTGATGCGTCAGTTTGTTGTGATGTCTCAGTTTGGGGCCATGAGTCAGTTTGGGGTGATGAGTCATATTGCGCTGCTGGTTCATTTTGGTGTGATGGGTTAGTTTGGGGTGAAGAGTCAGTTTGGAGTGATGAGTCAGTTTTTGGTGCTGGGTCAGTTTGGGGTGATGAGTCTGTCGGGTGTGATGAGTCCGTTTCGGGTGATGGGTCAATTTGGGGTGATGTGTCAGTTTGGGTGAATGAGTCAGTTTGGAGTGATGGGTCAGTTTTAGGTCATGGGTCAGTTTGGGTTAATGGGTCAGTTTGTGGTGATGAGTCAGTTTGGGGTTATGGGTCAGTTTGTGGAGGTGCGTCAGTTTGGGGTGATGAGTCAGTTTGGAGTGATGAGTCAGTTTTTGTTGACGAGATACGTTTGGGTGATGGGTCAGTTTATGGTGATGAGTCAGTTTTGGGTGATGGGACAATTTGGGTGATGGGTCAGTTTGGGGTGATGAGTCAGTGGGGAGATGATTCAGTTTGGGATGATGAGTCAGTCTGGGTTGATTGGTCAGTTTGGGTTGATGAGTCAGTTTGGAGTGATGGTTTATTTTGGGGTAATGGGTCAGTTAGTGGTGTTGAATGAGTTTGGTGTAATGGATCAGTTTTTGGTCATGAGTCAGTTTCTGGTGGTGCTTCAGTTTGGGGTGATGAGTCACTTTGGGGTGATGGGTTAGTTATGGGGTGATGCGTCAGTTTGGTGTGATGTGTCAGTTTGGGGCGATGAGTCCGTTTGGAGTGATGCGTCAGTTTTTTGTGATGGTTCAGTTTGGGTTAATGGGTCAATTTGGGGTGAAGGGTCAGTTTGTGGTGGTGCGTCAGTGTAGGGCGATGAGTCAGTTTTTGGTGAAAAATCAGTTTGGGGTGATGGATCAGTTTGTGGTGATGAGTCAGTTTGGCGTGATAGGTCAATTTGGGATGATGGGTCAGTTTGGGGTGATGAGTCAGTTTGGAGTGATGAGTATGTTTTTGGTGATGAGTCAGTTTGGGATGATGGTTTATTTTGGGGTAATGGGTCAGTTAGTGGTGTTGAATGAGTTTGGTGTAATGGATCAGTTTTTGGTCATGAGTCAGTTTCTAATGGTGCTTCAGTTTGGGGTGATGAGTCACTTTGTGGTGATGGGTTAGTTATGGGGTGATGCGTCAGTTTGGTGTGATGCGTCAGTTTGGGGCGATGAGTCAGTTTGGCGTGATAGGTCAATTTGGGGTGATGGGTCAGTTTGGGGTGATGAGTCAGATTGGGGTGGTGCATCAGTTTGGGATGATGAGTCACATTGTGGTGTTGGGTCAGTTTGGGTGATGAGTCAGTTTGGGCTGATGCGTCAGTTTAGGGCGATGAGTCAGTTTGGTGTGATGCGTCAGTTTGGGGCAATGGGTCAGTTTGTGGTGATGAGTCAGTTTGGCGTGAGAGGTCAATTTGGGGTGATGGTTCAGTTTGGGGTGATGAGTCAGTAAGGAGTGCTGGGTCAGTTTGGGGTGATGAGTCAGTTTCGAGTGAAGATTCAGTTTTTGGTAATGAGGTAATTTGGGGTGAAGTGTCAGTTTGTGGTGGTGTGTCAGTTTGGGGTGATGAGTCTGTTTGGGGTGATGAGTCAGTTTGGAGTGATTAGTCAGTTTGTGGTGAAGAGTCACTTTAGGGTGATGTGTTAGTTTGGGTGATGAGTCAGTTTGGGGTAATACGTCAGTGTAGGGCGATGAGTCAGTTTTTGGTAAAGAATCAGTTTGGGGTGATGGGTCAGTTTGTGGTGATGAGTCAGTTTGGCGTGATAGGTCAATTTGGGGTGATGAGTCAGTTTGGAGTGAAGAGTTAGTTTTTGGTGATGAGTCAATTTGGGGTGAAGGATCAGTTTGTGGTGGTGCGTCAGTTTGGGGTGATGAGTCTGTTTGGGTTGATGCGTCAGTTTGGTGTAATACGTCAGTGCAGGGCGATGAGGCAGTTTTTGGTGAAGAATCATTTTGGGGTGATGGGTCAGTTTGTGGTGATGAGTCAGTTTGGGCTGATGCGTCAGTTTAGGGCGATGAGTCAGTTTTTGGTGAAGAATCAGTTTGGGGTGATGGGTCAGTTTGAGGTGATGAGTCAGTTTGGCGTGAGAGGTCAATTTGGGGTGATGGGTCAGTTTGGGGTGATGAGTCAGTTTGGAGTGCTGGGTCAGTTAGGGCTGATGAGTCAGTTTGGAGTGAAGAGTCAGTTTTTGGTGATGAGGCAATTTGGGGTGAAGGGTCAGTTTATGGTGGTGCGTCAGTTTGGGGTGATGAGTCTGTTTGGGTTGATGCGTCAGTTTAGGGCGATGAGTCAGTTTTTGGTGAAGAATCAATTTGGGGTGATGCGTCAGTTTGGGGTGATGAGTCAGATTGGGGTGGTGCGTCAGTTTGGGGTGATGACTCAGATTTGTATGTTGGGTAAGTTTGGGGTGATGAGTCAGTTTGGGCTGATGCGTCAGTTCAGGGCGATGAGTCAGTTTTTGGTGAAGAGTCAGTTTGGAGTGATGAGTCAGTTTGTGGTGAAGAGTCACTTTGGGGTGATGTGTCAGTTTTGTTGATGAGTCAGTTTGGACTGATGAGTCAGTTTTTGGTGATGAGACACGTTGGGGTGATGGGTCATTTTATGGTGATGATTCAGTTTTGGGTGATGGGACAATTTGGGGTGATGGGTCAGTTTGGGGTGATGAGTCAGTGGGGAGATGCGTCAGTTTGGGATGATGAGCCAGTCTGGGTTGATTGGTCAGTTTGGGTTGATAGGTCAGTTTGGGGTGATGAGTCAGCTTGGAGTGATGAGGATGTTTTTGGTGATGAGTCAGTTTGGGGTGATGGGTCAGTTTGGGGTGATGGGTCAGTTATGGGGTGATGCGTCAGTTTGGTGTGATGCGTCATTTTGGGGTGATGGGTCAGTTTAGGGTGATTGGCTACCTTGGGGTGCTGATTACATTGGGGTGAAGATTTAATTTGGGGTGATGGTTCAGTTTGGGGTGATGCGTCAGTTTGGTGTGATGTGTCAGATTGGGGCCATGAGTCAGTTTGGGGTGATGAGTCATATTGCGCTGCTGGTTCATTTTGGTGTGATGGGTCAGTTTGGGGTGAAGAATCAGTTTGGAGTGATGAGTCAGTTTTTGGTGCTGGGTCAGTTTGGGGTGATGAGTCTGTCGGGGATGATGAGTCCGTTTCGGGTGATGGTTCAATTTGGAGTGATGGGTCAGTTTTAGGTCATAGGTCAGTTTGGGTTAATGGGTCAGTTTGTGGTGATGAGTCAGTTTGGGGTTATGGGTCAGTTTGTGGAGGTGCGTCAGTTTGGGGTGATGAGTCTGTTTGGTTTGTTGGGTAACTTTGGGGTGGTGGGTCAGTTTGGGGTGATGAGTCAATTTGGAGTGATGAGTCAGTTTTTGGTGAAGAGACAAGTTGGGGTGATGGGTCAGTATATGGTGATGAGTCTGTTTGGAGTGATGGGACAATTTGGGGTGATGGGTCAGTTTGGGGTGATGAGTCAGTGGGGAAATGCGTCAGTTTGGGATGATGAGTCAGTCTGGGTTGATTGGTCAGTTTGGGGTGATAGATCAGTTTGGGGTGATGAGTCAGTTTGGAGTGATGAGTGTGTTTTTGGTGATGAGTCAGTTTGGGGTGATGGTTTATGTTGGGATAATGGGTCAGTTAAGGGTGTTGAATCAGTTTGGTGTCATGGATCAGTTTTTGGTCATGAGTCAGTTTCTGGTGGTGCTTCAATTTGGGGTGATGATTCACTTTGGGGTGATGGGTCAGTTATGGGGTGATGCGTCAGTTTGGTGTGATGCGTCAGTTTGGGGCGATGAGTCAGTTTGGGGTGATGAGTCAGTTTGATGTCATGGATCCATTTGGGGTGATGGGTCATTTTGGGATGAAGAGTCAGTTTGGAGTGATGTGTCAGTTTTGGTGATGAGACAGTTTGGGGTGATGCGTCACTATGGTGTGATGAGTCAATTTGGGGTGATGGGTCAATTTGGGGTGATGTGTCAGTTTGGGGTAATGAGCCAGTTTGGAGTGATGCGTCAGTTTTTTGTGATGGTTCAGTTTGGGTTAATGGGTCATTTTGTTGTGATGAGTCAGTTTGGGGTTATGGGTCAGTTTGTGGAGGTGCGTCAGTTTGGGGTGATGACTCAGTTTGGAGTGATGAGTCAGTTTTGGTGAAGTGACACGTTGGGGTGATGGGCCAGTTTATGGTGATGAGTCAGTTTTGGGTGATGGGACAATTTGGGGTGATGGGTCAGTTTGGGGTGATGAGTCAGTGGGGAGATGATTCAGTTTGGGATGATGAGTCAGTCTGGGTTGATTGGTCAGTTTGGGTTGATAGATCAGTTTGTGGTGATGAGTCAGTTTGGAGTGATGGTTTATTTTGGGGTAATGGGTCAGTTAGTGGTGTTGAATGAGTTTGGTGTAATGGATCAGTTTTTGGTCATGAGTCAGTTTCTGGTGGTGCTTCAGTTTGGGGTGATGAGTCACTTTGGGGTGATGGGTTAGTTATGGGGTGATGCGTCAGTTTGGTGTGATGTGTCAGTTTGGAGCGATGAGTCAGTTTGGGGTGATGGGTCACCATGGTGTGATGAGTCAATTTGGGGTGATGGGTCAATTTGGGGTGATGGGTCAGTTTGGGGTAATGAGTCAGTTTGGAGTGATGCGTCAGTTTTTTGTGATGGTTCAGTTTGGGTTAATGGGTCAATTTGTAGTGATGAGTCAATTTGGGGTGAAGGGTCAGTTTGTGGTGGTGCGTCAGTGTAGGGCGATGAGTCAGTTTTTGGTGAAAAATCAGTTTGGGGTGATGGATCAGTTTGTGGTGATGAGTCAGTTTGGCGTGATAGGTCAATTTGGGGTGATGGGTCAGTTTGGGGTGATGAGTCAGATTGGGGTGGTGCATCAGTTTGGGATGATGAGTCAGATTGGGGTGTTGGGTCAGTTTGGGTGATGAGTCAGTGTGGGCTGATGCGTCAGTTTAGGGCGATGAGTCAGTTTTTGGTGAAGAATCAGTTTGGAGTGATGGGTCAGTTTGTGGTGATGTGTCAGTTTGGCGTGATAGGTCAATTTGGGGTGATGGGTCTGTTTGGAGTGATGAGTCAGTAAGGAGTGCTGGGTCAGTTTGGGGTGATGAGTCAGTTTGGAGTGAAGATTCAGTTTTTGGTGATGAGGCAATTTGGGGTGAAGGGTCAGTTTGTGGTGGTGCGTCAGTTTGGGGTGATGAGTCTGTTTGGGTTGATGGCTCAGTTTGGGGTGATGGGTCAGTTTGGGGTGATGAGTCAGTTTGGAGTGATTAGTCAGTTTGTGGTGAAGAGTCACTTTAGGGTGATGTGTTAGTTTGGGTGATGAGTCAGTTTGGGGTAATACGTCAGTGTAGGGCGATGAGTCAGTTTTTGGTAAAGCATCAGTTTGGGGTGATGGGTCAGTTTGTGGTGATGAGTCAGTTTGGCGTGATAGGTCAATTTGGGGTGATGAGTCAGTTTGGAGTGAAGAGTTAGTTTTAGGTGATGAGTCAATTTGGGGTGAAGGATCAGTTTGTGGTGGTGCGTCAGTTTGGGGTGATGTGTCTGTTTGGGTTGATGGGTCAGTTTGGGGTGATGAGTCAGTTTGGAGTGATGAATCAGTTTGTGGTGAAGAGTCACTTTGGGGTGATTGTCAGTTTGGGTGATGACTCATTTTGGTGTAATACGTCAGTGCAGGGCGATGAGGCAGTTTTTGGTGAAGAATCAGTTTGGGGTGATGGGTCAGTTTGAGGTGATGAGTCAGTTTGGCGTGAGAGGTCAATTTGGGGTGATGGGTCAGTTTGGGGTGATGAGTCAGTTTGGAGTGCTGGGTCAGTTAGGGGTGATGAGTCAGTTTGGAGTGAAGAGTCAGTTTTTGGTGATGAGGCAATTTGGGGTGAAGGGTCAGTTTATGGTGGTGCGTCAGTTTGGGGTGATGAGTCTGTTTGGGTTGATGCGTCAGTTTAGGGCGATGAGTCAGTTTTTGGTGAAGAATCAGTTTGGGGTGATGGGTCAGTTTGTGGTGATGAGTCAGTTTGGCGTGATAGGTCAATTTGGGGTGATGGGTCAGTTTGGGGTGATGAGTCAGATTGGGGTGGTGCTTCAGTTTGGGGTGATGACTCAGATTTGTATGTTGGGTAAGTTTGGGGTGATGAGTCAGTTTGGGCTGATGCGTCAGTTTAGGGCGATGAGTCAATTTTTGGTGAAGAGTCAGTTTGGAGTGATTAGTCAGTTTGTGGTGAAGAGTCACTTTGGGGTGATGTGTCAGTTTGGTTGATGAGTCAGTTTGGACTGATGAGTCAGTTTTTGGTGAAGAGACACGTTGGGGTGATGGGTCAGTTTATGGTGATGAGTCAGTTTTGGGTGATGGGACAATTTGGGGTGATGGGTCAGTTTGGGGTGATGAGTCAGTGGTGAGATGCGTCAGTTTGGGATGATGAGCCAGTCTGGGTTGATTGGTCAGTTTGGGTTGATAGGTCAGTTTGGGGTGATGAGTCAGCTTGGAGGGATGAGTATGTTTTTGGTGATGAGTCAGTTTGGGGTGATGGTTTAGTTTGGGGTAATGGGTCAATTAGTGGTGATGAATCAGTTTGGTGTAATGGATCAGTTTTTGGTCATGAGTCAGTTTCTGGTGGTGCTCCAGTTTGGGGTGATGAGTCACTTTGGGGTGATGGGTCAGTTATGGGGTGATGCGTCAGTTTGGTATGATGCGTCAGTTTGGGGTGATGGGTCAGTTTAGGGTGATTGGCCACCTTGGGGTGCTGATTACTTTGGGGTGAAGATTTAATTTGCGGTGATGATTCAGTTTGGGGTGATGCGTCAGTTTGTTGTGATGTGTCAGATTGGGGCCATGAGTCAGTTTGGGGTGATGAGTCATATTGCGCTGCTGGTTCATTTTGGTGTGATGGGTCAGTTAGGGGTGAAGAATCAGTTTGGAGTGATGAGTCAGTTTTTGGTGCTGGGTCAATTTGGGGTGATGAGTCTGTCGGGTATGATGAGTCCGTTTCGGGTGATGGTTCAATTTGGGGTGATGTGTCAGTTTGGGTTAATGAGTCAGTTTGGAGTGATGGGTCAGTTTTAGGTCATAGGTCAGTTTGGGTTAATGGGTCAGTTTGTGGTGATGAGTCAGTTTGGGGTTATGGGTCAGTTTGTGGAGGTGCGTCAGTTTGGGGTGATGAGTCTGTTTGTTTTGTTGGGTAACTTTGGGGTGGTGGGTCAGTTTGGGGTGATGAGTCAATTTGGAGTGATGAGTCAGTTTTTGGTGAAGAGACACGTTGGGGTGATGGTTTAGTTTGGGGTAATGGGTCAGTTAGTGGTGGTGAATTTGTGGTGGTGCGTCAGTTTGGGGTGATGAGTCTGTTTGGGTTGATGGGTCAGTTTGGGGTGATGAGACAGTTTGGAGTGATGAATCAGTTTGTGGTGAAGAGTCACTTTGGGGTGATTGTCAGTTTGGGTGATGACTCAGTTTGGTGTAATACGTCAGTGCAGGGCGATGAGGCAGTTTTTGGTGAAGAATCATTTTGGGGTGATGGGTCAGTTTGTGGTGATGAGTCAGTTTGGGCTGATGCGTCAGTTTAGGGCGATGAGTCAGTTTTTGCTGTAGATTCAGTTTGGGGTGATGGGTCAGTTTGAGGTGATGAGTCAGTTTGGCGTGAGAGGTCAATTTAGGGCGATGTGTCTGTTTGGGGTGATGAGTCAGTTTGGAGTGCTGGGTCAGTTTGGGGTGATGAGTCAGTTTGGAGTGAAGAGTCAGTTGTTGGTGATGAGGCAATTTGAGGTGAAGGGTCAGTTTGTGGTGGTGCGTCAGTTTGGGGTGATGAGTCTGTTTGGGTTGATGGGTCAGTTTGGGGTGATGGTCAGTTTGGGGTGATGAGTCAGTGGGGAAATGCGTCAGTTTGGGATGATGAGTCAGTCTGGGTTGATTGGTCAGTTTGGGTTGATAGATCAGTTTGGGGTGATGAGTCAGTTTGGAGTGATGAGTGTGTTTTTGGTGATGAGTCAGTTTGGGGTGATGGTTTATGTTGGGATAATGGGTCAGTTAAGGGTGTTGAATCAGTTTGGTGTCATGGATCAGTTTTTGGTCATGAGTCAGTTTCTGGTGGTGCTTCAATTTGGGGTGATGATTCACTTTGGGGTGATGGGTCAGTTATGGGGTGATGCGTCAGTTTGGTGTGATGCGTCAGTTTGGGGCGATGAGTCAGTTTGGGGTGATGAGTCAGTTTGATGTCATGGATCCATTTGGGGTGATGGGTCATTTTGGGATGAAGAGTCAGTTTGGAGTGATGTGTCAGTTTTGGTGATGAGACAGTTTGGGGTGATGCGTCACTATGGTGTGATGAGTCAATTTGGGGTGATGGGTCAATTTGGGGTGATGTGTCAGTTTGGGGTAATGAGCCAGTTTGGAGTGATGCGTCAGTTTTTTGTGATGGTTCAGTTTGGGTTAATGGGTCATTTTGTTGTGATGAGTAAGTTTGGGGTTATGGGTCAGTTTGTGGAGGTGCGTCAGTTTGGGGTGATGACTCAGTTTGGAGTGATGAGTCAGTTTTTGGTGAAGTGACACGTTGGGGTGATGGGCCAGTTTATGGTGATGAGTCAGTTTTGGGTGATGGGACAATTTGGGGTGATGGGTCAGTTTGGGGTGATGAGTCAGTGGGGAGATGATTCAGTTTGGGATGATGAGTCAGTCTGGGTTGATTGGTCAGTTTGGGTTGATAGATCAGTTTGTGGTGATGAGTCAGTTTGGAGTGATGGTTTATTTTGGGGTAATGGGTCAGTTAGTGGTGTTGAATGAGTTTGGTGTAATGGATCAGTTTTTGGTCATGAGTCAGTTTCTGGTGGTGCTTCAGTTTGGGGTGATGAGTCACTTTGGGGTGATGGGTTAGTTATGGGGTGATGCGTCAGTTTGGTGTGATGTGTCAGTTTGGGGCGATGAGTCAGTTTGGGGTGATGGGTCACCATGGTGTGATGAGTCAATTTGGGGTGATGGGTCAATTTGGGGTGATGGGTCAGTTTGGGTTAATGGGTCAATTTGTAGTGATGAGTCAATTTGGGGTGAAGGGTCAGTTTGTGGTGGTGCGTCAGTGTAGGGCGATGAGTCAGTTTTTGGTGAAAAATCAGTTTGGGGTGATGGATCAGTTTGTGGTGATGAGTCAGTTTGGCGTGATAGGTCAATTTGGGGTGATGGGTCAGTTTGGGGTGATGAGTCAGATTGGGGTGGTGCATCAGTTTGGGATGATGAGTCAGATTGGGGTGTTGGGTCAGTTTGGGTGATGAGTCAGTGTGGGCTGATGCGTCAGTTTAGGGCGATGAGTCAGTTTTTGGTGAAGAATCAGTTTGGAGTGATGGGTCAGTTTGTGGTGATGTGTCAGTTTGGCGTGATAGGTCAATTTGGGGTGATGGGTCTGTTTGGAGTGATGAGTCAGTAAGGAGTGCTGGGTCAGTTTGGGGTGATGAGTCAGTTTGGAGTGAAGATTCAGTTTTTGGTGATGAGGCAATTTGGGGTGAAGGGTCAGTTTGTGGTGGTGCGTCAGTTTGGGGTGATGAGTCTGTTTGGGTTGATGGGTCAGTTTGGGGTGATGGGTCAGTTTGGGGTGATGAGTCAGTTTGGAGTGATGTCTCAGTTTGGGGCCATGAGTCAGTTTGGGGTGATGAGTCATATTGCGCTGCTGGTTCATTTTGGTGTGATGGGTTAGTTTGGGGTGAAGAGTCAGTTTGGAGTGATGAGTCAGTTTTTGGTGCTGGGTCAGTTTGGGATGATGAGTCTGTCGGGTGTGATGAGTCCGTTTCGGGTGATGGGTCAATTTGGGGTGATGTGTCAGTTTGGGTGAATGAGTCAGTTTGGAGTGATGGGTCAGTTTTAGGTCATGGGTCAGTTTGGGTTAATGGGTCAGTTTGTGGTGATGAGTCAGTTTGGGGTTATGGGTCAGTTTGTGGAGGTGCGTCAATTTGGGGTGATGAGTCAGTTTGGAGTGATGAGTCAGTTTTTGTTGACGAGATACGTTGGGGTGATGGGTCAGTTTATGGTGATGAGTCAGTTTTGGGTGATGGGACAATTTGGGTGATGGGTCAGTTTGGGGTGATGAGTCAGTGGGGAGATGATTCAGTTTGGGATGATGAGTCAGTCTGGGTTGATTGGTCAGTTTGGGTTGATGAGTCAGTTTGGAGTGATGGTTTATTTTGGGGTAATGGGTCAGTTAGTGGTGTTGAATGAGTTTGGTGTAATGGATCAGTTTTTGGTCATGAGTCAGTTTCTGGTGGTGCTTCAGTTTGGGGTGATGAGTCACTTTGGGGTGATGGGTTAGTTATGGGGTGATGCGTCAGTTTGGTGTGATGTGTCAGTTTGGGGCGATGAGTCAGTTTGGGGTGATGAGTCAGTTTGATGTCATGGATCCATTTGGGGTGATGGGTCAGTTTGGGATGAAGAGTCAGTTTGGAGTGATGTGTCAGTTTTTGGTGATGAGACAGTTTGGGGTGATGGGTCACCATGGTGTGATGAGTCAATTTGGGGTGATGGGTCAATTTGGGGTGATGGGTCAGTTTGGGGTAATGAGTCAGTTTGGAGTGATGCGTCAGTTTTTTGTGATGGTTCAGTTTGGGTTAATGGGTCAATTTGTAGTGATGAGTCAATTTGGGGTGAAGGGTCAGTTTGTGGTGGTGCGTCAGTGTAGGGCGATGAGTCAGTTTTTGGTGAAAAATCAGTTTGGGGTGATGGATCATTTTGTGGTGATGAGTCAGTTTGGCGTGATAGGTCAATTTGGGGTGATGGGTCAGTTTGGGATGATGAGTCAGATTGGGGTGGTGCATCAGTTTGGGATGATGAGTCAGATTGGGGTGTTGGGTCAGTTTGGGTGATGAGTCAGTTTGGACTGATGCGTCAGTTTAGGGCGATGAGTCAGTTTTTGGTGAAGAATCAGTTTGGAGTGATGGGTCAGTTTGTGGTGATGTGTCAGTTTGGCGTGAGAGGTCAATTTGGGGTGATGGGTCAGTTTGGGGTGATGAGTCAGTAAGGAGTGCTGGGACAGTTTGGGGTGATGAGTCAGTTTGGAGTGAAGATTCAGTTTTTGGTGATGAGGCAATTTGGGGTGAAGGGTCAGTTTGTGGTGGTGCGTCAGTTTGGGGTGATGAGTCTGTTTGGGGTGATGAGTCAGTTTGGAGTGATTAGTCAGTTTGTGGTGAAGAGTCACTTTAGGGTGATGTGTTAGTTTGGGTGATGAGTCAGTTTGGGGTAATACGTCAGTGTAGGGCGATGAGTCAGTTTTTGGTAAAGAATCAGTTTGCGGTGATGGTTCAGTTTGTGGTGATGAGTCAGTTTGGCGTGATAGGTCAATTTGGGGTGATGGGTCAGTTTGGAGTGAAGAGTTAGTTTTTGGTGATGAGTCAATTTGGGGTGAAGGATCAGTTTGTGGTGGTGCGTCAGTTTGGGGTGATGAGTCTGTTTGGGTTGATGGGTCAGTTTGGGGTGATGAGTCAGTTTGGAGTGATGAATCAGTTTGTGGTGAAGAGTCACTTTGGGGTGATTGTCAGTTTGGGTGATGACTCATTTTGGTGTAATACGTCAGTGCAGGGCGATGAGGCAGTTTTTGGTGAAGAATCATTTTGGGGTGATGGGTCAGTTTGTGGTGACGAGTCAGTTTGGGCTGATGCGTCAGTTTAGGGCGATGAGTCAGTTTTTGGTGAAGAATCAGTTTGGGGTGATGGGTCAGTTTGAGGTGATGGGTCAGTTTGGGGTGATGAGTCAGTTTGGAGTGCTGGGTCAGGTAGGGGTGATGAGTCAGTTTGGAGTGAAGAGTCAGTTTTTGGTGATGAGGCAATTTGGGGTGAAGGGTCAGTTTATGGTGGTGCGTCAGTTTGGGGTGATGAGTCTGTTTGGGTTGATGCGTCAGTTTAGGGCGATGAGTCAGTTTTTGGTGAAGAATCAGTTTGGGGTGATGGGTCAGTTTGTGGTGATGAGTCAGTTTGGCGTGAGAGGTCAATTTGGGGTGATGGGTCAGTTTGGGGTGATGAGTCATTTTGGAGTGCTGGGTCAGTTTGGGGTGATGAGTCAGTTTGGAGTGAAGATTCAGTTTCTGGTGATGAGGCAATTTGGGGTGAAGGGACAGTTTGTGGTGGTGCGTCAGTTTGGGGTGATGAGTCTGTTTGGGTTGATGGGTCAGTTTGGGGTGATGGGTCATTTTGGGGTGATGAGTCAGTTTGGAGTGATTAGTCAGTTTGTGGTGAAGAGTCATTTTAGGGTGATGTGTTAGTTTGGTTGATGAGTCAGTTTGGGGAAATACGTCAGTGTAGGGCGATGAGTCAGTTTTTGGTAAAGAATCAGTTTGGGGTGATGGGTCAGTTTGTGGTGATGCGTCAGTTTCGGGTGATGGGTGAGTTTAGAGTGATTGTTTATTTGGCGTGCTGATTACTTTGGGGTGAAGATGCAATTTGGGGCGATGAGTCAGTTTGGGGTGATGAGTCAGTTTGATGTGAAGAGTCAGTTTGGAGTGATGAGTCAGTTTTTGTTGATGTGTCAGTTTGGGGTGATGGTTCAGTTGGGGTGATGGTTCAGTTTGGGGTGATGGTTCAGTTTGCGGTGATGAGTCAGTTTTGTGTGATGCGTCAGTTTGAGGCGATGAGTCAGTTTTTGGTAATGGGACAATTTGGGGTGATGGGTCAGTTTGGGGTGATAGGTCAGTTTGGGGTGAAGAGTCAGTTTGGAGTGATGATTCAGTTTGTGGTGATGAGTCAGTTTTTGGTAATGGGACAATTTGGGGTGATGGGTCAGTTTGGGGTGTGAATCAGTTTGGGGTGATGGGTCAGGTTGGGGTGATGAGTCAGTGGGGAGATGCGTTAGTTTGGAATGATGAGTCAGTTTGGATTGATTGGTCGGTTTGGAGTGATGGCCCAGTTTGGGATGAATGAGTCAGTTTGGGTGATGCGTTAGTTAGGGGCGAAGAGTCAGTTTGGGGTGATTGTACAATTTGGGGTGATGAGTCAGTTTGTGGGTGATGCGTCAGTTTGGGGTGATGGGTCAGTTTGGGGTGATGAGTCACTTTGGGGTGATGGGTCAATTTAGGGTGATTGGTTATCTTGGGGTGCTGATTATTTTGGGGTGAAGATTTAATTTGGGGTGATGGTTCAGTTTGGGGTGATGCGTCAGTTTGTTGTGATGTCTCAGTTTGGGGCCATGAGTCAGTTTGGGGTGATGAGTCATATTGCGCTGCTGGTTCATTTTGGTGTGATGGGTCAGTTTGGGGTGAAGAGTCAGTTTGGAGTGATGAGTCAGTTTTTGGTGCTGGGTCAGTTTGGGGTGATGAGTCTGTCGGGTGTGATGAGTCCGTTTCGGGTGATGGGTCAATTTGGGGTGATGTGTCAGTTTGGGTGAATGAGTCAGTTTGGAGTGATGGGTCAGTTTTAGGTCATGGGTAAGTTTGGGTTAATGGGTCAGTTTGTGGTGATGAGTCAGTTTGGGGTTATGGGTCAGTTTGTGGAGGTGCGTCAGTTTGGGGTGATGAGTCAGTTTGGAGTGATGAGTCAGTTTTTGGTGAAGAGACACGTTGGGGTGATGGGTCAGTTTATGGTGATGAGTCAGTTTTGGGTGATGGGACAATTTGGGGTGATGGGTCAGTTTGGGGTGATGAGTCAGTGGGGAGATGATTCAGTTTGGGATGATGAGTCAGTCTGGGTTGATTGGTCAGTTTGGGTTGATGAGTCAGTTTGGAGTGATGGTTTATTTTGGGGTAATGGGTCAGTGAGTGGTGTTGAATGAGTTTGGTGTAATGGATCAGTTTTTGGTCATGAGTCAGTTTCTGGTGGTGCTTCAGTTTGGGGTGATGAGTCACTTTGGGGTGATGGGTTAGTTATGGGGTGATGCGTCAGTTTGGTGTGATGTGTCAGTTTGGGGCGATGAGTCAGTTTGGGGTGATGAGTCAGTTTGATGTCATGGATCCATTTGGGGTGATGGGTCAGTTTGGGATGAAGAGTCAGTTTGGAGTGATGTGTCAGTTTTTGGTGATGAGACAGTTTGGGGTGATGGGTCACCATGGTGTGATGAGTCAATTTGGGGTGATGGGTCAATTTGGGGTGATGGGTCAGTTTGGGGTAATGAGTCAGTTTGGAGTGATGCGTCAGTTTTTTGTGATGGTTCAGTTTGGGTTAATGGCTCAATTTGGGGTGAAGGGTCAGTTTGTGGTGGTGCGTCACTGTAGGGCGATGAGTCAGTTTTTGGTGAAAAATCAGTTTGGGGTGATGGATCAGTTTGTGGTGATGAGTCAGTTTGGCGTGATAGGTCAATTTGGGGTGATGGGTCAGTTTGGGGTGATGAGTCAGATTGGGGTGGTGCATCAGTTTGGGATGATGAGTCACATTGTGGTGTTGGGTCAGTTTGGGTGATGAGTCAGTTTGGGCTGATGCGTCAGTTTAGGGCGATGAGTCAGTTTTTGGTGAAGAATCAGTTTGGAGTGATGGGTCAGTTTGTGGTGATGTGTCAGTTTGGCGTGAGAGGTCAATTTGGGGTGATGGGTCAGTTTGGGGTGATGAGTCAGTAAGGAGTGCTGGGTCAGTTTGGGGTGATGAGTCAGTTTGGAGTGAAGATTCAGTTTTTGGTAATGAGGTAATTTGGGGTGAAGTGTCAGTTTGTGGTGGTGTGTCAGTTTGGGGTGATGAGTCTGTTTGGGGTGATGAGTCAGTTTGGAGTGATTAGTCAGTTTGTGGTGAAGAGTCACTTTAGGGTGATGTGTTAGTTTGGGTGATGAGTCAGTTTGTGGTAATACGTCAGTGTAGGGCGATGAGTCAGTTTTTGGTAAAGAATCAGTTTGGGGTGATGGGTCAGTTTGTGGTGATGAGTCAGTTTGGCGTGATAGGTCAATTTGGGGTGATGAGTCAGTTTGGAGTGAAGAGTTAGTTTTTGGTGATGAGTCAATTTGGGGTGAAGGATCAGTTTGTGGTGGTGCGTCAGTTTGGGGTGATGAGTCTGTTTGGGTTGATGCGTCAGTTTGGTGTAATACGTCAGTGCAGGGCGATGAGGCAGTTTTTGGTGAAGAATCATTTTGGGGTGATGGGTCAGTTTGTGGTGATGAGTCAGTTTGGGCTGATGCGTCAGTTTAGGGCGATGAGTCAGTTTTTGGTGAAGAATCAGTTTGGGGTGATGGGTCAGTTTGAGGTGATGAGTCAGTTTGGCGTGAGAGGTCAATTTGGGGTGATGGGTCAGTTTGGGGTGATGAGTCAGTTTGGAGTGCTGGGTCAGTTAGGGCTGATGAGTCAGTTTGGAGTGAAGAGTCAGTTATTGGTGATGAGGCAATTTGGGGTGAAGGGTCAGTTTATGGTGGTGCGTCAGTTTGGGGTGATGAGTCTGTTTGGGTTGATGCGTCAGTTTAGGGCGATGAGTCAGTTTTTGGTGAAGAATCAGTTTGGGGTGATGGGTCAGTTTGTGGTGATGAGTCAGTTTGGCGTGATAGGTCAATTTGGGGTGATGCGTCAGTTTGGGGTGATGAGTCAGATTGGGGTGGTGCGTCAGTTTGGGGTGATGACTCAGATTTGTATGTTGGGTAAGTTTGCGGTGATGAGTCAGTTTGGGCTGATGCGTCAGTTGAGGGCGATGAGTCAGTTTTTGGTGAAGAGTCAGTTTGGAGTGATGAGTCAGTTTGTGGTGAAGAGTCACTTTGGGGTGATGTGTCAGTTTTGTTGATGAGTCAGTTTGGACTGATGAGTCAGTTTTTGGTGATGAGACACGTTGGGGTGATGGGTCATTTTATGGTGATGATTCAGTTTTGGGTGATGGGACAATTTGGGGTGGTGGGTCAGTTTGGGGTGATGAGTCAGTGGGGAGATGCGTCAGTTTGGGATGATGAGCCAGTCTGGGTTGATTGGTCAGTTTGGGTTGATAGGTCAGTTTGGGGTGATGAGTCAGCTTGGAGTGATGAGGATGTTTTTGGTGATGAGTCAGTTTGGGGTGATGGGTCAGTTTGGGGTGATGGGTCAGTTATGGGGTGACGCGTCAGTTTGGTGTGATGCGTCATTTTGGGGTGATGGGTCAGTTTAGGGTGATTGGCTACCTTGGGGTGCTGATTACTTTGGGGTGAAGATTTAATTTGGGGTGATGGTTCAGTTTGGGGTGATGCGTCAGTTTGGTGTGATGTGTCAGATTGGGGCCATGAGTCAGTTTGGGGTGATGAGTCATATTGCGCTGCTGGTTCATTTTGGTGTGATGGGTCAGTTTGGGGTGAAGAATCAGTTTGGAGTGATGAGTCAGTTTTTGGTGCTGGGTCAGTTTGGGGTGATGAGTCTGTCGGGGATGATGAGTCCGTTTCGGGTGATGGTTCAATTTGGAGTGATGGGTCAGTTTTAGGTCATAGGTCAGTTTGGGTTAATGGGTCAGTTTGTGGTGATGAGTCAGTTTGGGGTTATGGGTCAGTTTGTGGAGGTGCGTCAGTTTGGGGTGATGAGTCTGTTTGGTTTGTTGGGTAACTTTGGGGTGGTGGGTCAGTTTGGGGTGATGAGTCAATTTGGAGTGATGAGTCAGTTTTTGGTGAAGAGACAAGTTGGGGTGATGGGTCAGTATATGGTGATGAGTCTGTTTGGAGTGATGGGACAATTTGGGGTGATGGGTCAGTTTGGGGTGATGAGTCAGTGGGGAAATGCGTCAGTTTGGGATGATGAGTCAGTCTGGGTTGATTGGTCAGTTTGGGGTGATAGATCAGTTTGGGGTGATGAGTCAGTTTGGAGTGATGAGTGTGTTTTTGGTGATGAGTCAGTTTGGGGTGATGGTTTATGTTGGGATAATGGGTCAGTTAAGGGTGTTGAATCAGTTTGGTGTCATGGATCAGTTTTTGGTCATGAGTCAGTTTCTGGTGGTGCTTCAATTTGGGGTGATGATTCACTTTGGGGTGATGGGTCAGTTATGGGGTGATGCGTCAGTTTGGTGTGATGCGTCAGTTTGGGGCGATGAGTCAGTTTGGGGTGATGAGTCAGTTTGATGTCATGGATCCATTTGGGGTGATGGGTCATTTTGGGATGAAGAGTCAGTTTGGAGTGATGTGTCAGTTTTGGTGATGAGACAGTTTGGGGTGATGCGTCACTATGGTGTGATGAGTCAATTTGGGGTGATGGGTCAATTTGGGGTGATGTGTCAGTTTGGGGTAATGAGCCAGTTTGGAGTGATGCGTCAGTTTTTTGTGATGGTTCAGTTTGGGTTAATGGGTCATTTTGTTGTGATGAGTCAGTTTGGGGTTATGGGTCAGTTTGTGGAGGTGCGTCAGTTTGGGGTGATGACTCAGTTTGGAGTGATGAGTCAGTTTTGGTGAAGTGACACGTTGGGGTGATGGGCCAGTTTATGGTGATGAGTCAGTTTTGGGTGATGGGACAATTTGGGGTGATGGGTCAGTTTGGGGTGATGAGTCAGTGGGGAGATGATTCAGTTTGGGATGATGAGTCAGTCTGGGTTGATTGGTCAGTTTGGGTTGATAGATCAGTTTGTGGTGATGAGTCAGTTTGGAGTGATGGTTTATTTTGGGGTAATGGGTCAGTTAGTGGTGTTGAATGAGTTTGGTGTAATGGATCAGTTTTTGGTCATGAGTCAGTTTCTGGTGGTGCTTCAGTTTGGGGTGATGAGTCACTTTGGGGTGATGGGTTAGTTATGGGGTGATGCGTCAGTTTGGTGTGATGTGTCAGTTTGGGGCGATGAGTCAGTTTGGGGTGATGGGTCACCATGGTGTGATGAGTCAATTTGGGGTGATGGGTCAATTTGGGGTGATGGGTCAGTTTGGGGTAATGAGTCAGTTTGGAGTGATGCGTCAGTTTTTTGTGATGGTTCAGTTTGGGTTAATGGGTCAATTTGTAGTGATGAGTCAATTTGGGGTGAAGGGTCAGTTTGTGGTGGTGCGTCAGTGTAGGGCGATGAGTCAGTTTTTGGTGAAAAATCAGTTTGGGGTGATGGATCAGTTTGTGGTGATGAGTCAGTTTGGCGTGATAGGTCAATTTGGGGTGATGGGTCAGTTTGGGGTGATGAGTCAGATTGGGGTGGTGCATCAGTTTGGGATGATGAGTCAGATTGGGGTGTTGGGTCAGTTTGGGTGATGAGTCAGTGTGGGCTGATGCGTCAGTTTAGGGCGATGAGTCAGTTTTTGGTGAAGAATCAGTTTGGAGTGATGGGTCAGTTTGTGGTGATGTGTCAGTTTGGCGTGATAGGTCAATTTGGGGTGATGGGTCTGTTTGGAGTGATGAGTCAGTAAGGAGTGCTGGGTCAGTTTGGGGTGATGAGTCAGTTTGGAGTGAAGATTCAGTTTTTGGTGATGAGGCAATTTGGGGTGAAGGGTCAGTTTGTGGTGGTGCGTCAGTTTGGGGTGATGAGTCTGTTTGGGTTGATGGGTCAGTTTGGGGTGATGAGTCAGTTTGGAGTGATGAATCAGTTTGTGGTGAAGAGTCACTTTGGGGTGATTGTCAGTTTGGGTGATGACTCATTTTGGTGTAATACGTCAGTGCAGGGCGATGAGGCAGTTTTTGGTGAAGAATCAGTTTGGGGTGATGGGTCAGTTTGAGGTGATGAGTCAGTTTGGCGTGAGAGGTCAATTTGGGGTGATGGGTCAGTTTGGGGTGATGAGTCAGTTTGGAGTGCTGGGTCAGTTAGGGGTGATGAGTCAGTTTGGAGTGAAGAGTCAGTTTTTGGTGATGAGGCAATTTGGGGTGAAGGGTCAGTTTATGGTGGTGCGTCAGTTTGGGGTGATGAGTCTGTTTGGGTTGATGCGTCAGTTTAGGGCGATGAGTCAGTTTTTGGTGAAGAATCAGTTTGGGGTGATGGGTCAGTTTGTGGTGATGAGTCAGTTTGGCATGATAGGTCAATTTGGGGTGATGGGTCAGTTTGGGGTGATGAGTCAGATTGGGGTGGTGCTTCAGTTTGGGGTGATGACTCAGATTTGTATGTTGGGTAAGTTTGGGGTGATGAGTCAGTTTGGGCTGATGCGTCAGTTTAGGGCGATGAGTCAATTTTTGGTGAAGAGTCAGTTTGGAGTGATGAGTCAGTTTGTGGTGAAGTGTCACTTTGGGGTGATGTGTCAGTTTGGTTGATGAGTCAGTTTGGACTGATTTTGGTGAAGAATCAGTTTGGGGTGATGGGTCAGTTTGTGGTGATGAGTCAGTTTGGCGCGAGAGGTCAATTTGGGGTGATGGGTCTGTTTGGAGTGATGAGTCAGTAAGGAGTGCTGGGTCAGTTTGGGGTGATGAGTCAGTTTGGAGTGAAGATTCAGTTTTTGGTGATGAGGCAATTTGGGGTGAAGGGTCAGTTTGTGGTGGTGCGTCAGTTTGGGGTGATGAGTCTGTTTGGGTTGATGGGTCAGTTTGGGGTGATGGGTCAGTTTGGGGTGATGAGTCAGTTTGGAGTGATTAGTCAGTTTGTGGTGAAGAGTCACTTTAGGGTGATGTGTTAGTTTGGTTGATGAGTCAGTTTGGGGTAATACGTCAGTGTAGGGCGATGAGGCAGTTTTTGGTGAGGAATCATTTTGGGATGATGGGTCAGTTTGTGGTGATGAGTCAGTTTGGCGTGATAGGTCAATTTGGGGTGATGAGTCAGTTTGGAGTGAAGAGTTAGTTTTAGGTGATGAGTCAATTTGATGTGAAGGATCAGTTTGTGGTGGTGCGTCAGTTTGGGGTGATGTGTCTGTTTGGGTTGATGGGTCAGTTTGGGGTGATGAGTCAGTTTGGAGTGATGAATCAGTTTGTGGTGAAGAGTCACTTTGGGGTGATTGTCAGTTTGGGTGATGACTCATTTTGGTGTAATACGTCAGTGCAGGGCGATGAGGCAGTTTTTGGTGAAGAATCAGTTTGGGGTGATGGGTCAGTTTGAGGTGATGAGTCAGTTTGGCGTGAGAGGTCAATTTGGGGTGATGGGTCAGTTTGGGGTGATGAGTCAGTTTGGAGTGCTGGGTCAGTTAGGGGTGATGAGTCAGTTTGGAGTGAAGAGTCAGTTTTTGGTGATGAGGCAATTTGGGGTGAAGGGTCAGTTTATGGTGGTGCGTCAGTTTGGGGTGATGAGTCTGTTTGGGTTGATGCGTCAGTTTAGGGCGATGAGTCAGTTTTTGGTGAAGAATCAGTTTGGGGTGATGGGTCAGTTTGTGGTGATGAGTCAGTTTGGCATGATAGGTCAATTTGGGGTGATGGGTCAGTTTGGGGTGATGAGTCAGATTGGGGTGGTGCTTCAGTTTGGGGTGATGACTCAGATTTGTATGTTGGGTAAGTTTGGGGTGATGAGTCAGTTTGGGCTGATGCGTCAGTTTAGGGCGATGAGTCAATTTTTGGTGAAGAGTCAGTTTGGAGTGATGAGTCAGTTTGTGGTGAAGTGTCACTTTGGGGTGATGTGTCAGTTTGGTTGATGAGTCAGTTTGGACTGATTTTGGTGAAGAATCAGTTTGGGGTGATGGGTCAGTTTGTGGTGATGAGTCAGTTTGGCGCGAGAGGTCAATTTGGGGTGATGGGTCAGTTTGGGGTGATGAGTCAGTAAGCAGTGCTGGGTCAGTTTGGGGTGATGAGTCAGTTTGGAGTGAAGATTCAGTTTTTGGTGATGAGGCAATTTGGGGTGAAGGTTCTGTTTGTGGTGGTGCGTCAGTTTGGGGTGATGAGTCTGTTTGGGTTGATGGGTCAGTTTGGGGTGATGGGTCAGTTTGGGGTGATGAGTAGGTTTGGAGTGATTAGTCAGTTTGTGGTGAAGAGTCACTTTAGGGTGATGTGTTAGTTTGGGTGATGAGTCAGTTTGGTGTAATACGTCAGTGCAGGGCGATGAGGCAGTTTTTGGTGAGGAATCATTTTGGGATGATGGGTCAATTTGGGGTGATGAGTCAGTTTGGAGTGAAGAGTTAGTTTTTGGTGATGAGTCAATTTGGGGTGAAGTATCAGTTTGTGGTGAAGAGTCACTTTGGGGTGATTGTCAGTTTGGGTGATGACTCAGTTTGGTGTAATACGTCAGTGCAGGGCGATGAGGCAGTTTTTGGTGAAGAATCATTTTGGGGTGATGGGTCAGTTTGTGGTGATGAGTCAGTTTGGGCTGATGCGTCAGTTTAGGGCGATGAGTCAGTTTTTGCTGTAGAATCAGTTTGGGGTGATGAGTCAGTTTGGAGTGAAGATTCAGTTTTTGGTGATGAGGCAATTTGAGGTGAAGGGTCAGTTTGTGGTGGTGCGTCAGTTTGGGGTGATGAGTCTGTTTGGGTTGATGGGTCAGTTTGGGGTGATGGGTCAGTTTGGGGTGATGAGTCAGTTTGGAGTGATGAGTCAGTTTGTGGTGAAGAGTCACTTTGGGGTGATGTGTTAGTTTGGGTGATCAGTCAGTTTGGGGCAATACGTCAGTGTAGGGCGATGAGTCAGTTTTTGATAAAGAATCAGTTTTGGGTGATGGGTCAGTTTGTGGTGATGAGTCAGTTTGGCGTGATAGGTCAATTTGGGGAGATAAGTCACTTTGGAATGAATAGTTAGTTTTTGGTGATGAGTCAATTTGGGGTGAAGGGTCAGTTTGTGGTGGTGCGTCAGTTTGGGGTGATGAGTCTGTTTGAGTTGCTGGGTCAGTTTGGGTTGATGGCTTAGTTTGGGGTGATGAGTCAGTTTGGAGTGATGAGTCAGTTTGTGGTGAAGAGTCACTTTGGGGTGATTGTCAGTTTGGGTGATGAGTCAGTTTGGTGTAATACGTCAGTGCAGGGCGATGAGTCAGTTTTTGGTGAAGAATCAGTTTGGGGTGATGTGTCAGTTTGTGGTGATGAGTCAGTTTGGAGGGATAGGTCAATTTGGGGTGGTGCCTCAGTTTGGGGTGATGAGTCAGATTGGGGTGTTGGGTCAGTTTGGGGTGATGAGTCAGTTTGTGGTGATGGGTCAGTTTAGGGTGCTGAGTCACTTTTTGGAGGTGAGTCAGTTTGCGGTGATGGGTCATTTTGGGGTGATGTGTCAGTTTAGGGTGAAGTGCCAGTTTGGAGTGATGAGTCAGTTTTTGGTGATGCGTCGGTTTGGGGTGATGGGTCAATTTGGGGTGATTGGTCAGTTTGGGGTAATGAGTCAATTTGGAGTGATGGGTCAGTTTTTGTTCATGGGTCAGTTTGTGTCAATGGGTCAGTTTGTGGTAATGAGTTAGTTTGGGGTGATGGGTCAGTTTGTGGAGGTGCGTCAGTTTGGGGTAATGAGTCTGTTTGTGTTGATGAGTAGGTTTGGGGTGACGGGTCAGTTTGGGGTGATGAATCAGTTTGGAGTGATGAATCAGTTTTTGGTGAAGAGACACTTTGGGTTGATGGGTCAGTTTGGGGTGATGATTCAGATTGGGGTGGTGCGTCAACTTGGGGTGATGACTCAGATTTGTATGTTGGGTAAGTTTGGGGTGATGAGTCAGTTTGGGCTGATGCGTCAGTTTAGGGCGATGAGTCAGTTTTTGGTGAAGAGTCAGTTTGGAGTGATGAGTCAGTTTGTGGTGAAGAGTCACTTTGGGGTGATGTGTCAGTTTTGTTTATGAGACAGTTTGGACTGATGAGTCAGTTTTTGGTGAAGAGACACGATGGGGTGATGGGTCATTTTATGGTGATGAGTCAGTTTTGGGTGATGGGACAATTTGGGGTGATGGGTCAGTTTGGGGTGATGAGTCAGTGGGGAGATGCGTCAGTTTGGGATGATGAGCCAGTCTGTGTTGATTGGTCAGTTTGGGTTGATAGGTCAGTTTGGGGTGATGAGTCAGCTTGGAGTGATGAGTATGTTTTTGGTGATGAGTCAGTTTGGGGTGATGGTTTAGTTTGGGGTAATGGGTCAATTAGTGGTGATGAATCAGTTTGGTGTAATGGATCAGTTTTTGGTCATGAGTCAGTTTCTGGTGGTGCTCCAGTTTGGGGTGATGAGTCACTTTGGGGTGATGGATCAGTTATGGGGTGATGCGTCAGTTTGGTGTGATGCGTCAGTTTGGGGTGATGGGTCAGTTTAGGGTGATTGGCTACCTTGCGGTGCTGATTACTTTGGGGTGAAGATTTAATTTGGGGTGATGGTTCAGTTTGGGGTGATGCGTCAGTTTGGTGTGATGTGTCAGATTGGGGCCATGAGTCAGTTTGGGTTGATGAGTCATATTGCGCTGCTGGTTCATTTTGGTGTGATGGGTCAGTTTGGGGTGAAGAATCAGTTTGGAGTGATGAGTCAGTTTTTGGTGCTGGGTCAGTTTGGGGTGATGAGTCTGTCGGGTATGATGAGTCCGTTTCGGGTGATGTTTCAATTTGGGGTGATGTGTCAGTTTGGGTTAATGAGTCAGTTTGGAGTGATGGGTCAGTTTTAGGTCATAGGTCAGTTTGGGTCAATGGGTCAGTTTGTGATGATGAGTCAGTTTGGGGTTATGGGTCAGTTTGTGGAGGTGCGTCAGTTTGGGGTGATGAGTCTGTTTGGTTTGTTGGGTAACTTTGGGGTGGTGGGTCAGTTTAGGGTGATGAGTCAATTTGGAGTGATGAGTCAGTTTTTGGTGAAGAGACACGTTGGGGTGATGGGTCAGTATATGGTGATGAGTCAGTTTTGAGTGATGGGACAATTTGGGGTGATGGGTCAGTTTGGGGTGATGAGTCAGTGGGGAAATGCGTCAGTTTGGGATGATGAGTCAGTCTGGGTTGATTGGTCAGTTTGGGTTGATAGATCAGTTTGTGGTGATGAGTCAGTTTGGAGTGATGAGTGTGTTTTTGGAGATGAGTCAGTTTGGGGTGATGGTTTATGTTGGAGTAATGGGTCAGTTAGTGGTGTTGAATGAGTTTGATGTAATGGATCAGTTTAAGGTCATGAGTCAGTTTCTGGTGGTGCTTCAGTTTGGGGTGATGAGTCACTTTGGGGTGATGGGTTAGTTATGGGGTGATGCGTCAGTTTGGTGTGATGTGTCAGTTTGGGGCGATGAGTCAGTTTGGGGTGATGAGTCAGTTTGATGTCATGGATCCATTTGGGGTGATGTGTCAGTTTGGGATGAAGTGTCAGTTTGGAGTGATGTGTCAGTTTTTGGTGATGAGACAGTTTGGGGTGATGGGTCACTGTGGTGTGATGAGTCAATTTGGGGTGATGGGTCAATTTGGGGTGATGTGTCAGTTTGGGGTAATGAGCCAGTTTGTAGTGATGCATCAGTTTTTTGTGATGGTTCAGTTTGGGTTAATGGGTCAATTTGTTGTGATGAGTCAATTTGGGGTAAAGGGTCAGTTTGTGGTGGTGCGTCAGTGCAGGGAGATGAGTCAGTTTTTGGTGAAGAGACACGTTGGGGTGATGGGTCAGTATATGGTGATGAGTCAGTTTTGAGTGATGGGACAATTTGGGGTGATGGGTCAGTTTGGGGTGATGAGTCAGTGGGGAGATGTGTCAGTTTGGGATGATGAGTCAGTCTGGGTTGATTGGTCAGTTTGGGTTGATAGATCAGTTTGGGGTGATGAATCAGTTTGGTGTGATGAGTATGTTTCTGGTGATGAGTCAGTTTGGGGTGATGGTTTATTTTGGGGTAATGTGTCAGTTAGTGGTGTTGAATCAGTTTGGTGCAATTGATCAGTTTTTGGTCATGAGTCAGTTACTGGTGGAGCTTCAGTTTGGGGTGATGAGTCACTTTGGGGTGATGGGTCAGTTATGGGGTGATGCGTCAGTTTGGTGTGATGCGTCAGTTTGGGGCGATGAGTCAGTTTGGGGTGATGAGTCAGTTTGATGTCATGGATCCATTTGGGGTGATGTGTCAGTTTGGGATGAAGTGTCAGTTTGGAGTGATGTGTCAGTTTTTGGTGATGAGACAGTTTGGGGTGATGGGTCACTGTGGTGTGATGAGTCAATTTGGGGTGATGGGTCAATTTGGGGTGATGTGTCAGTTTGGGGTAATGAACCAGTTTGGAGTGATGCGTCAGTTTTTTGTGATGGTTCAGTTTGGGTTAATGGGTCAATTTGTTGTGATGAGTCAATTTGGGGTGAAGGGTCAGTTTGTGGTGGTGCGTCAGTGTAGGGCGATGAGTCAGTTTTGGTGAAAAATCAGTTTGGCGTGATAGGTCAATTTGGGGTGATGGGTTAGTTTGGGGTGATGAGTCAGATTGGGGTGGTGCGTCAGTTTGGGGTGATGAGTCAGAATGGGGTGTTGGGACAGTTTGGGTGATGAGTCAGTTTGTGCTGATGCGTCAGTTTCGGGCGATGAGTCAGTTTTTGGTGAAGAATCAGTTTGGGGTGATGGGTCAGTTTGTGGTGATGAGTCAGTTTGGCGTGAGAGGTCAATTTGGGGTGATGGGTCAGTTTGGGGTGATGAGTCAGTTTGGAGTGCTGGGTCAGTTTGGGGTGATGAGTCAGTTTGGAGTGAAGATTCAATTTTTGGTGATGAGGCAATTTGGGGTGAAGGGTCAGTTATGGGGTGATGCGTCAGTTTGGTGTGATGCGTCAGTTTGGGGCGATGAGTCAGTTTGGGGTGAAGAGTCAGTTTTTGGTGATGTGTCAGTTTGGGGTGATGGTTCAGTTTTGGTTGATGCGTCAGTTTACGGTGATGGGTCAGTTTGGGGTGATGGGTCAATTTTGGATGAATATTCAATTTGGAGTGATGAGTCAGTTTTAGCTGATGGGTCAGTTTGGGGTGATGGGTCAGTATGTTGTGATGAGTCAGTTTGGGGTGATGGATCAATATGGGGTGATAGGTCAGTTTGGGGTAATGAGTCAGTTTTGAGTGATGGGTCAGTTTTTGGTGATGGGTCAGTTTCGATTAATGGGTCAGTTTTTGGTGATGCGTCAGTTTGAGGTGATGTGCCTGTTTGGGTTGATGGGTCAGTTTGGGGTGATGGGTCA